>NW_028167283.1:600000-901189 GCF_963513975.1 Fringilla coelebs | reverse complement strand
GAGCTGTCCGAAGGTAAGCGCCTGTTGCCGGCCTCTTTCGGCACAAGCCCCCGCTCCGGAGCGCACCGCGGCCGGCAGGATGCTCTCTGCCGGCGAAGGTGCCGCTTCTCCGGCAAGGAAGCCTCTGCCGCTTCTCCAGCACACGGAGAGCGTGCTAGCTGCTGAAACGTGAAGAAAGAAGCTGCAGAAGACTGGCACTGAGCGTGCAGCTTTCCAGCGGAGAGAAAAAGCTACTTTAACACTCTGCAAGCCTTTCCACTCCCAAAAACATGCACATGGAAGGAGCTGCTGCAAAAGCGATGCTGTGCTCGCTGCTGCTCCTCCTGAAGCTCTGGCTGCTAAATCTGAGGCTTTCCTTCCAATTTCAAGCTGCAAAGCACTTGCTGAATTCCAGGGAAAGTCCGGGAGGCATTTGCTGTGCTGGCACACTTTCTCCTTCCTAGACAGAGTGGAAAAGCTTTTCCCTGCCGTGTAGGCGACAAGAGACGCATTAGACGGTGATCCGGAGCTGTCCGAAGGTAAGCGCCTGTTGCCGGCCTCTTTCGGCACAAGCCCCCGCTCCGGAGCGCACCGCGGCCGGCAGGATGCTCTCTGCCGGCGAAGGTGCCGCTTCTCCGGCAAGGAAGCCTCTGCCGCTTCTCCAGCACACGGAGAGCGTGCTAGCTGCTGAAACGTGAAGAAAGAAGCTGACGAAGACTGGCACTGAGCGTGCAGCTTTCCAGCGGAGAGAAAAAGCTACTTGAACACTCTGCAAGCCTTTCCACTCCCAAAAACATGCACATGGAAGGAGCTGCTGCAAAAGCGATGCTGTGCTCGCTGCTGCTCCTCCTGAAGCTCTGGCTGCTAAATCTGAGGCTTTCCTTCCAATTTCAAGCTGCAAAGCACTTGCTGAATTCCAGGGAAAGTCCGGGAGGCATTTGCTGTGCTGGCACACTTTCTCCTTCCTAGACAGAGTGGAAAAGCTTTTCCCTGCCGTGTAGGCGACAAGAGACGCATTAGACGGCGATCCGGAGCTGTCCGAAGGTAAGCGCCTGTTGCCGGCCTCTTTCGGCACAAGCCCCCGCTCCGGAGCGCACCGCGGCCGGCAGGATGCTCTCTGCCGGCGAAGGTGCCGCTTCTCCGGCAAGGAAGCCTCTGCCGCTTCTCCAGCACACGGAGAGCGTGCTAGCTGCTGAAACGTGAAGAAAGAAGCTGCAGAACACTGGCACTGAGCGTGCAGCTTTCCAGCGGAGAGAAAAAGCTACTTTAACACTCTGCAAGCCTTTCCACTCCCAAAAACATGCACATGGAAGGAGCTGCTGCAAAACCGATGCTGTGCTCGCTGCTGCTCCTCCTGAAGCTCTGGCTGCTAAATCTGAGGCTTTCCTTCCAATTTCAAGCTGCAAAGCACTTGCTGAATTGCAGGGAAAGTCCGGGAGGCATTTGCTGTGCTGGCACACTTTCTCCTTCCTAGACAGAGTGGAAAAGCTTTTCCCTGCCGTGTAGGCGACAAGAGACGCATTAGACGGCGATCCGGAGCTGTCCGAAGGTAAGCGCCTGTTGCCGGCCTCTTTCGGCACAAGCCCCCGCTCCGGAGCGCACCGCGGCCGGCAGGATGCTCTCTGCCGGCGAAGGTGCCGCTTCTCCGGCAAGGAAGCCTCTGCCGCTTCTCCAGCACACGGAGAGCGTGCTAGCTGCTGAAACGTGAAGAAAGAAGCTGCAGAACACTGGCACTGAGCGTGCAGCTTTCCAGCGGAGAGAAAAAGCTACTTTAACACTCTGCAAGCCTTTCCACTCCCAAAAACATGCACATGGAAGGAGCTGCTGCAAAAGCGATGCTGTGCTCGCTGCTGCTCCTCCTGAAGCTCTGGCTGCTAAATCTGAGGCTTTCCTTCCAATTTCAAGCTGCAAAGCACTTGCTGAATTGCAGGGAAAGTCCGGGAGGCATTTGCTGTGCTGGCACACTTTCTCCTTCCTAGACAGAGTGGAAAAGCTTTTCCCTGCCGTGTAGGCGACAAGAGACGCATTAGACGGCGATCCGGAGCTGTCCGAAGGTAAGCGCCTGTTGCCGGCCTCTTTCGGCACAAGCCCCCGCTCCGGAGCGCACCGCGGCCGGCAGGATGCTCTCTGCCGGCAAAGGTGCCGCTTCTCCGGCAAGGAAGCCTCTGCCGCTTCTCCAGCACACGGAGAGCGTGCTAGCTGCTGAAACGTGAAGAAAGAAGCTGCAGAACACTGGCACTGAGCGTGCAGCTTTCCAGCGGAGAGAAAAAGCTACTTTAACACTCTGCAAGCCTTTCCACTCCCAAAAACATGCACATGGAAGGAGCTGCTGCAAAAGCGATGCTGTGCTCGCTGCTGCTCCTCCTGAAGCTCTGGCTGCTAAATCTGAGGCTTTCCTTCCAATTTCAAGCTGCAAAGCACTTGCTGAATTCCAGGGAAAGTCCGGGAGGCATTTGCTGTGCTGGCACACTTTCTCCTTCCTAGACAGAGTGGAAAAGCTTTTCCCTGCCGTGTAGGCGGCAAGAGACGCATTATACGGCGATCCGGAGCTGTCCGAAGGTAAGCGCTTGTTGCCGGCCTCTTTCGGCACAAGCCCCCGCTCCGGAGCGCACCGCGGCCGGCAGGATGCTCTCTGCCGGCGAAGGTGCCGCTTCTCCGGCAAGGAAGCCTCTGCCGCTTCTCCAGCACACGGAGAGCGTGCTAGCTGCTGAAACGTGAAGAAAGAAGCTGCAGAACACTGGCACTCAGCGTGCAGCTTTCCAGCGGAGAGAAAAAGCTACTTTAGCACTCTGCAAGCCTTTCCACTCCCAAAAACATGCACATGGAAGGAGCTGCTGCAAAAGCGATGCTGTGCTCGCTGCTGCTCCTCCTGAAGCTCTGGCTGCTAAATCTGAGGCTTTCCTTCCAATTTCAAGCTGCAAAGCACTTGCTGAATTCCAGGGAAAGTCCGGGAGGCATTTGCTGTGCTGGCACACTTTCTCCTTCCTAGACAGAGTGGAAAAGCTTTTCCCTGCCGTGTAGGTGACAAGAGACGCATTAGACGGCGATCCGGAGCTGTCCGAAGGTAAGCGCCTGTTGCCGGCCTCTTTCGGCACAAGCCCCCGCTCCGGAGCGCACCGCGGCCGGCAGGATGCTCTCTGCCGGCGAAGGTGCCGCTTCTCCGGCAAGGAAGCCTCTGCCGCTTCTCCAGCACACGGAGAGCGTGCTAGCTGCTGAAACGTGAAGAAAGAAGCTGCAGAAGACTGGCACTGAGCGTGCAGCTTTCCAGCGGAGAGAAAAAGCTACTTTAACACTCTGCAAGCCTTTCAACTCCCAAAAACATGCACATGGAAGGAGCTGCTGCAAAAGCGATGCTGTGCTCGCTGCTGCTCCTCCTGAAGCTCTGGCTGCTAAATCTGAGGCTTTCCTTCCAATTTCAAGCTGCAAAGCACTTGCTGAATTCCAGGGAAAGTCCGGGAGGCATTTGCTGTGCTGGCACCCTTTCTCCTTCCTAGACAGAGTGGAAAAGCTTTTCCCTGCCGTGTAGGCGACAAGAGACGCATTAGACGGCGATCCGGAGCTGTCCGAAGGTAAGCGCCTGTTGCCGGCCTCTTTCGGCACAAGCCCCCGCTCCGGAGCGCACCGCGGCCGGCAGGATGCTCTCTGCCGGCGAAGGTGCCGCTTCTCCGGCAAGGAAGCCTCTGCCGCTTCTCCAGCACACGGAGAGCGTGCTAGCTGCTGAAACGTGAAGAAAGAAGCTGCAGAAGACTGGCACTGAGCGTGCAGCTTTCCAGCGGAGAGAAAAAGCTACTTTAACACTCTGCAAGCCTTTCAACTCCCAAAAACATGCACATGGAAGGAGCTGCTGCAAAAGCGATGCTGTGCTCGCTGCTGCTCCTCCTGAAGCTCTGGCTGCTAAATCTGAGGCTTTCCTTCCAATTTCAAGCTGCAAAGCACTTGCTGAATTCCAGGGAAAGTCCGGGAGGCATTTGCTGTGCTGGCACCCTTTCTCCTTCCTAGACAGAGTGGAAAAGCTTTTCCCTGCCGTGTAGGCGACAAGAGACGCATTAGACGGCGATCCGGAGCTGTCCGAAGGTAAGCGCCTGTTGCCGGCCTCTTTCGGCACAAGCCCCCGCTCCGGAGCGCACCGCGGCCGGCAGGATGCTCTCTGCCGGCGAAGGTGCCGCTTCTCCGGCAAGGAAGCCTCTGCCGCTTCTCCAGCACACGGAGAGCGTGCTAGCTGCTGAAACGTGAAGAAAGAAGCTGCAGAAGACTGGCACTGAGCGTGCAGCTTTCCAGCGGAGAGAAAAAGCTACTTGAACACTCTGCAAGCCTTTCCACTCCCAAAAACATGCACATGGAAGGAGCTGCTGCAAAAGCGATGCTGTGCTCGCTGCTGCTCCTCCTGAAGCTCTGGCTGCTAAATCTGAGGCTTTCCTTCCAATTTCAAGCTGCAAAGCACTTGCTGAATTCCAGGGAAAGTCCGGGAGGCATTTGCTGTGCTGGCACCCTTTCTCCTTCCTAGACAGAGTGGAAAAGCTTTTCCCTGCCGTGTAGGCGACAAGAGACGCATTAGACGGCGATCCGGAGCTGTCCGAAGGTAAGCGCCTGTTGCCGGCCTCTTTCGGCACAAGCCCCCGCTCCGGAGCGCACCGCGGCCGGCAGGATGCTCTCTGCTGGCGAAGGTGCCGCTTCTCCGGCAAGGAAGCCTCTGCCGCTTCTCCAGCACACGGAGAGCGTGCTAGCTGCTGAAACGTGAAGAAAGAAGCTGCAGAAGACTGGCACTGAGCGTGCAGCTTTCCAGCGGAGAGAAAAAGCTACTTTAACACTCTGCAAGCCTTTCCACTCCCAAAAACATGCACATGGAAGGAGCTGCTGCAAAAGCGATGCTGTGCTCGCTGCTGCTCCTCCTGAAGCTCTGGCTGCTAAATCTGAGGCTTTCCTTCCAATTTCAAGCTGCAAAGCACTTGCTGAATTCCAGGGAAAGTCCGGGAGGCATTTGCTGTGCTGGCACACTTTCTCCTTCCTAGACAGAGTGGAAAAGCTTTTCCCTGCCGTGTAGGCGACAAGAGACGCATTAGACGGCGATCCGGAGCTGTCCGAAGGTAAGCGCCTGTTGCCGGCCTCTTTCGGCACAAGCCCCCGCTCCGGAGCGCACCGCGGCCGGCAGGATGCTCTCTGCCGGCGAAGGTGCCGCTTCTCCGGCAAGGAAGCCTCTGCCACTTCTCCAGCACACGGAGAGCGTGCTAGCTGCTGAAACGTGAAGAAAGAAGCTGCAGAAGACTGGCACTGAGCGTGCAGCTTTCCAGCGGAGAGAAAAAGCTACTTGAACACTCTGCAAGCCTTTCCACTCCCAAAAACATGCACATGGAAGGAGCTGCTGCAAAAGCGATGCTGTGCTCGCTGCTGCTCCTCCTGAAGCTCTGGCTGCTAAATCTGAGGCTTTCCTTCCAATTTCAAGCTGCAAAGCACTTGCTGAATTGCAGGGAAAGTCCGGGAGGCATTTGCTGTGCTGGCACACTTTCTCCTTCCTAGACAGAGTGGAAAAGCTTTTCCCTGCCGTGTAGGCGACAAGAGACGCATTAGACGGCGATCCGGAGCTGTCCGAAGGTAAGCGCCTGTTGCCGGCCTCTTTCGGCACAAGCCCCCGCTCCGGAGCGCACCGCGGCCGGCAGGATGCTCTCTGCCGGCGAAGGTGCCGCTTCTCCGGCAAGGAAGCCTCTGCCGCTTCTCCAGCACACGGAGAGCGTGCTAGCTGCTGAAACGTGAAGAAAGAAGCTGCAGAAGACTGGCACTGAGCGTGCAGCTTTCCAGCGGAGAGAAAAAGCTACTTTAGCACTCTGCAAGCCTTTCCACTCCCAAAAACATGCACATGGAAGGAGCTGCTGCAAAAGCGATGCTGTGCTCGCTGCTGCTCCTCCTGAAGCTCTGGCTGCTAAATCTGAGGCTTTCCTTCCAATTTCAAGCTGCAAAGCACTTGCTGAATTCCAGGGAAAGTCCGGGAGGCATTTGCTGTGCTGGCACACTTTCTCCTTCCTAGACAGAGTGGAAAAGCTTTTCCCTGCCGTGTAGGCGACAAGAGACGCATTAGACGGCGATCCGGAGCTGTCCGAAGGTAAGCGCCTGTTGCCGGCCTCTTTCGGCACAAGCCCCCGCTCCGGAGCGCACCGCGGCCGGCAGGATGCTCTCTGCCGGCGAAGGTGCCGCTTCTCCGGCAAGGAAGCCTCTGCCGCTTCTCCAGCACACGGAGAGCGTGCTAGCTGCTGAAACGTGAAGAAAGAAGCTGCAGAACACTGGCACTGAGCGTGCAGCTTTCCAGCGGAGAGAAAAAGCTACTTTAACACTCTGCAAGCCTTTCCACTCCCAAAAACATGCACATGGAAGGAGCTGCTGCAAAAGCGATGCTGTGCTCGCTGCTGCTCCTCCTGAAGCTCTGGCTGCTAAATCTGAGGCTTTCCTTCCAATTTCAAGCTGCAAAGCACTTGCTGAATTCCAGGGAAAGTCCGGGAGGCATTTGCTGTGCTGGCACACTTTCTCCTTCCTAGACAGAGTGGAAAAGCTTTTCCCTGCCGTGTAGGCGACAAGAGGCGCATTAGACGGCGATCCGGAGCTGTCCGAAGGTAAGCGCCTGTTGCCGGCCTCTTTCGGCACAAGCCCCCGCTCCGGAGCGCACCGCGGCCGGCAGGATGCTCTCTGCCGGCGAAGGTGCCGCTTCTCCGGCAAGGAAGCCTCTGCCGCTTCTCCAGCACACGGAGAGCGTGCTAGCTGCTGAAACGTGAAGAAAGAAGCTGCAGAAGACTGGCACTGAGCGTGCAGCTTTCCAGCGGAGAGAAAAAGCTACTTTAACACTCTGCAAGCCTTTCCACTCCCAAAAACATGCACATGGAAGGAGCTGCTGCAAAAGCGATGCTGTGCTCGCTGCTGCTCCTCCTGAAGCTCTGGCTGCTAAATCTGAGGCTTTCCTTCCAATTTCAAGCTGCAAAGCACTTGCTGAATTCCAGGGAAAGTCCGGGAGGCATTTGCTGTGCTGGCACACTTTCTCCTTCCTAGACAGAGTGGAAAAGCTTTTCCCTGCCGTGTAGGCGACAAGAGACGCATTAGACGGCGATCCGGAGCTGTCCGAAGGTAAGCGCCTGTTGCCGGCCTCTTTCGGCACAAGCCCCCGCTCCGGAGCGCACCGCGGCCGGCAGGATGCTCTCTGCCGGCGAAGGTGCCGCTTCTCCAGCAAGGAAGCCTCTGCCGCTTCTCCAGCACACGGAGAGCGTGCTAGCTGCTGAAACGTGAAGAAAGAAGCTGCAGAAGACTGGCACTGAGCGTGCAGCTTTCCAGCGGAGAGAAAAAGCTACTTTAACACTCTGCAAGCCTTTCCACTCCCAAAAACATGCACATGGAAGGAGCTGCTGCAAAACCGATGCTGTGCTCGCTGCTGCTCCTCCTGAAGCTCTGGCTGCTAAATCTGAGGCTTTCCTTCCAATTTCAAGCTGCAAAGCACTTGCTGAATTCCAGAGAAAGTCCGGGAGGCATTTGCTGTGCTGGCACCCTTTCTCCTTCCTAGACAGAGTGGAAAAGCTTTTCCCTGCCGTGTAGGCGACAAGAGACGCATTAGACGGCGATCCGGAGCTGTCCGAAGGTAAGCGCCTGTTGCCGGCCTCTTTCGGCACAAGCCCCCGCTCCGGAGCGCACCGCGGCCGGCAGGATGCTCTCTGCCGGCGAAGGTGCCGCTTCTCCGGCAAGGAAGCCTCTGCCGCTTCTCCAGCACACGGAGAGCGTGCTAGCTGCTGAAACGTGAAGAAAGAAGCTGCAGAACACTGGCACTGAGCGTGCAGCTTTCCAGCGGAGAGAAAAAGCTACTTTAACACTCTGCAAGCCTTTCCACTCCCAAAAACATGCACATGGAAGGAGCTGCTGCAAAAGCGATGCTGTGCTCGCTGCTGCTCCTCCTGAAGCTCTGGCTGCTAAATCTGAGGCTTTCCTTCCAATTTCAAGCTGCAAAGCACTTGCTGAATTCCAGGGAAAGTCCGGGAGGCATTTGCTGTGCTGGCACACTTTCTCCTTCCTAGACAGAGTGGAAAAGCTTTTCCCTGCCGTGTAGGCGACAAGAGACGCATTAGACGGCGATCCGGAGCTGTCCGAAGGTAAGCGCCTGTTGCCGGCCTCTTTCGGCACAAGCCCCCGCTCCGGAGCGCACCGCGGCCGGCAGGATGCTCTCTGCCGGCGAAGGTGCCGCTTCTCCGGCAAGGAAGCCTCTGCCGCTTCTCCAGCACACGGAGAGCGTGCTAGCTGCTGAAACGTGAAGAAAGAAGCTGCAGAAGACTGGCACTGAGCGTGCAGCTTTCCAGCGGAGAGAAAAAGCTACTTTAACACTCTGCAAGCCTTTCCACTCCCAAAAACATGCACATGGAAGGAGCTGCTGCAAAACCGATGCTGTGCTCGCTGCTGCTCCTCCTGAAGCTCTGGCTGCTAAATCTGAGGCTTTCCTTCCAATTTCAAGCTGCAAAGCACTTGCTGAATTGCAGGGAAAGTCCGGGAGGCATTTGCTGTGCTGGCACACTTTCTCCTTCCTAGACAGAGTGGAAAAGCTTTTCCCTGCCGTGTAGGCGACAAGAGACGCATTAGACGGCGATCCGGAGCTGTCCGAAGGTAAGCGCCTGTTGCCGGCCTCTTTCGGCACAAGCCCCCGCTCCGGAGCGCACCGCGGCCGGCACAATGCTCTCTGCCGGCGAAGGTGCCGCTTCTCCGGCAAGGAAGCCTCTGCCGCTTCTCCAGCACACGGAGAGCGTGCTAGCTGCTGAAACGTGAAGAAAGAAGCTGCAGAAGACTGGCACTGAGCGTGCAGCTTTCCAGCGGAGAGAAAAAGCTACTTGAACACTCTGCAAGCCTTTCCACTCCCAAAAACATGCACATGGAAGGAGCTGCTGCAAAAGCGATGCTGTGCTCGCTGCTGCTCCTCCTGAAGCTCTGGCTGCTAAATCTGAGGCTTTCCTTCCAATTTCAAGCTGCAAAGCACTTGCTGAATTGCAGGGAAAGTCCGGGAGGCATTTGCTGTGCTGGCACACTTTCTCCTTCCTAGACAGAGTGGAAAAGCTTTTCCCTGCCGTGTAGGCGACAAGAGACGCATTAGACGGCGATCCGGAGCTGTCCGAAGGTAAGCGCCTGTTGCCGGCCTCTTTCGGCACAAGCCCCCGCTCCGGAGCGCACCGCGGCCGGCAGGATGCTCTCTGCCGGCGAAGGTGCCGCTTCTCCGGCAAGGAAGCCTCTGCCGCTTCTCCAGCACACGGAGAGCGTGCTAGCTGCTGAAACGTGAAGAAAGAAGCTGCAGAAGACTGGCACTGAGCGTGCAGCTTTCCAGCGGAGAGAAAAAGCTACTTGAACACTCTGCAAGCCTTTCCACTCCCAAAAACATGCACATGGAAGGAGCTGCTGCAAAAGCGATGCTGTGCTCGCTGCTGCTCCTCCTGAAGCTCTGGCTGCTAAATCTGAGGCTTTCCTTCCAATTTCAAGCTGCAAAGCACTTGCTGAATTCCAGGGAAAGTCCGGGAGGCATTTGCTGTGCTGGCACCCTTTCTCCTTCCTAGACAGAGTGGAAAAGCTTTTCCCTGCCGTGTAGGCGACAAGAGACGCATTAGACGGCGATCCGGAGCTGTCCGAAGGTAAGCGCCTGTTGCCGGCCTCTTTCGGCACAAGCCCCCGCTCCGGAGCGCACCGCGGCCGGCAGGATGCTCTCTGCCGGCGAAGGTGCCGCTTCTCCGGCAAGGAAGCCTCTGCCGCTTCTCCAGCACACGGAGAGCGTGCTAGCTGCTGAAACGTGAAGAAAGAAGCTGCAGAACACTGGCACTGAGCGTGCAGCTTTCCAGCGGAGAGAAAAAGCTACTTTAACACTCTGCAAGCCTTTCCACTCCCAAAAACATGCACATGGAAGGAGCTGCTGCAAAAGCGATGCTGTGCTCGCTGCTGCAAAAGCGATGCTGTGCTCGCTGCTGCTCCTCCTGAAGCTCTGGCTGCTAAATCTGAGGCTTTCCTTCCAATTTCAAGCTGCAAAGCACTTGCTGAATTCCAGGGAAAGTCCGGGAGGCATTTGCTGTGCTGGCACACTTTCTCCTTCCTAGACAGAGTGGAAAAGCTTTTCCCTGCCGTGTAGGCGACAAGAGACGCATTAGACGGCGATCCGGAGCTGTCCGAAGGTAAGCGCCTGTTGCCGGCCTCTTTCGGCACAAGCCCCCGCTCCGGAGCGCACCGCGGCCGGCAGGATGCTCTCTGCCGGCGAAGGTGCCGCTTCTCCGGCAAGGAAGCCTCTGCCGCTTCTCCAGCACACGGAGAGCGTGCTAGCTGCTGAAACGTGAAGAAAGAAGCTGCAGAAGACTGGCACTGAGCGTGCAGCTTTCCAGCGGAGAGAAAAAGCTACTTTAACACTCTGCAAGCCTTTCCACTCCCAAAAACATGCACATGGAAGGAGCTGCTGCAAAACCGATGCTGTGCTCGCTGCTGCTCCTCCTGAAGCTCTGGCTGCTAAATCTGAGGCTTTCCTTCCAATTTCAAGCTGCAAAGCACTTGCTGAATTGCAGGGAAAGTCCGGGAGGCATTTGCTGTGCTGGCACACTTTCTCCTTCCTAGACAGAGTGGAAAAGCTTTTCCCTGCCGTGTAGGCGACAAGAGACGCATTAGACGGCGATCCGGAGCTGTCCGAAGGTAAGCGCCTGTTGCCGGCCTCTTTCGGCACAAGCCCCCGCTCCGGAGCGCACCGCGGCCGGCACAATGCTCTCTGCCGGCGAAGGTGCCGCTTCTCCGGCAAGGAAGCCTCTGCCGCTTCTCCAGCACACGGAGAGCGTGCTAGCTGCTGAAACGTGAAGAAAGAAGCTGCAGAAGACTGGCACTGAGCGTGCAGCTTTCCAGCGGAGAGAAAAAGCTACTTGAACACTCTGCAAGCCTTTCCACTCCCAAAAACATGCACATGGAAGGAGCTGCTGCAAAACCGATGCTGTGCTCGCTGCTGCTCCTCCTGAAGCTCTGGCTGCTAAATCTGAGGCTTTCCTTCCAATTTCAAGCTGCAAAGCACTTGCTGAATTGCAGGGAAAGTCCGGGAGGCATTTGCTGTGCTGGCACACTTTCTCCTTCCTAGACAGAGTGGAAAAGCTTTTCCCTGCCGTGTAGGCGACAAGAGACGCATTAGACGGCGATCCGGAGCTGTCCGAAGGTAAGCGCCTGTTGCCGGCCTCTTTCGGCACAAGCCCCCGCTCCGGAGCGCACCGCGGCCGGCAGGATGCTCTCTGCCGGCGAAGGTGCCGCTTCTCCGGCAAGGAAGCCTCTGCCGCTTCTCCAGCACACGGAGAGCGTGCTAGCTGCTGAAACGTGAAGAAAGAAGCTGCAGAAGACTGGCACTGAGCGTGCAGCTTTCCAGCGGAGAGAAAAAGCTACTTGAACACTCTGCAAGCCTTTCCACTCCCAAAAACATGCACATGGAAGGAGCTGCTGCAAAAGCGATGCTGTGCTCGCTGCTGCTCCTCCTGAAGCTCTGGCTGCTAAATCTGAGGCTTTCCTTCCAATTTCAAGCTGCAAAGCACTTGCTGAATTCCAGGGAAAGTCCGGGAGGCATTTGCTGTGCTGGCACACTTTCTCCTTCCTAGACAGAGTGGAAAAGCTTTTCCCTGCTGTGTAGGCGACAAGAGACGCATTAGACGGCGATCCGGAGCTGTCCGAAGGTAAGCGCCTGTTGCCGGCCTCTTTCGGCACAAGCCCCCGCTCCGGAGCGCACCGCGGCCGGCAGGATGCTCTCTGCTGGCGAAGGTGCCGCTTCTCCGGCAAGGAAGCCTCTGCCGCTTCTCCAGCACACGGAGAGCGTGCTAGCTGCTGAAACGTGAAGAAAGAAGCTGCAGAAGACTGGCACTGAGCGTGCAGCTTTCCAGCGGAGAGAAAAAGCTACTTTAACACTCTGCAAGCCTTTCCACTCCCAAAAACATGCACATGGAAGGAGCTGCTGCAAAAGCGATGCTGTGCTCGCTGCTGCTCCTCCTGAAGCTCTGGCTGCTAAATCTGAGGCTTTCCTTCCAATTTCAAGCTGCAAAGCACTTGCTGAATTGCAGGGAAAGTCCGGGAGGCATTTGCTGTGCTGGCACACTTTCTCCTTCCTAGACAGAGTGGAAAAGCTTTTCCCTGCCGTGTAGGCGACAAGAGACGCATTAGACGGCGATCCGGAGCTGTCCGAAGGTAAGCGCCTGTTGCCGGCCTCTTTCGGCACAAGCCCCCGCTCCGGAGCGCACCGCGGCCGGCAGGATGCTCTCTGCCGGCGAAGGTGCCGCTTCTCCGCCAAGGAAGCCTCTGCCACTTCTCCAGCACACGGAGAGCGTGCTAGCTGCTGAAACGTGAAGAAAGAAGCTGCAGAAGACTGGCACTGAGCGTGCAGCTTTCCAGCGGAGAGAAAAAGCTACTTGAACACTCTGCAAGCCTTTCCACTCCCAAAAACATGCACATGGAAGGAGCTGCTGCAAAAGCGATGCTGTGCTCGCTGCTGCTCCTCCTGAAGCTCTGGCTGCTAAATCTGAGGCTTTCCTTCCAATTTCAAGCTGCAAAGCACTTGCTGAATTGCAGGGAAAGTCCGGGAGGCATTTGCTGTGCTGGCACACTTTCTCCTTCCTAGACAGAGTGGAAAAGCTTTTCCCTGCCGTGTAGGCGACAAGAGACGCATTAGACGGCGATCCGGAGCTGTCCGAAGGTAAGCGCCTGTTGCCGGCCTCTTTCGGCACAAGCCCCCGCTCCGGAGCGCACCGCGGCCGGCAGGATGCTCTCTGCCGGCGAAGGTGCCGCTTCTCCGGCAAGGAAGCCTCTGCCGCTTCTCCAGCACACGGAGAGCGTGCTAGCTGCTGAAACGTGAAGAAAGAAGCTGCAGAAGACTGGCACTGAGCGTGCAGCTTTCCAGCGGAGAGAAAAAGCTACTTTAACACTCTGCAAGCCTTTCCACTCCCAAAAACATGCACATGGAAGGAGCTGCTGCAAAAGCGATGCTGTGCTCGCTGCTGCTCCTCCTGAAGCCCTGGCTGCTAAATCTGAGGCTTTCCTTCCAATTTCAAGCTGCAAAGCACTTGCTGAATTGCAGGGAAAGTCCGGGAGGCATTTGCTGTGCTGGCACACTTTCTCCTTCCTAGACAGAGTGGAAAAGCTTTTCCCTGCCGTGTAGGCGACAAGAGACGCATTAGACGGCGATCCGGAGCTGTCCGAAGGTAAGCGCCTGTTGCCGGCCTCTTTCGGCACAAGCCCCCGCTCCGGAGCGCACCGCGGCCGGCAGGATGCTCTCTGCCGGCGAAGGTGCCGCTTCTCCGGCAAGGAAGCCTCTGCCGCTTCTCCAGCACACGGAGAGCGTGCTAGCTGCTGAAACGTGAAGAAAGAAGCTGCAGAAGACTGGCACTGAGCGTGCAGCTTTCCAGCGGAGAGAAAAAGCTACTTTAACACTCTGCAAGCCTTTCCACTCCCAAAAACATGCACATGGAAGGAGCTGCTGCAAAAGCGATGCTGTGCTCGCTGCTGCTCCTCCTGAAGCTCTGGCTGCTAAATCTGAGGCTTTCCTTCCAATTTCAAGCTGCAAAGCACTTGCTGAATTCCAGGGAAAGTCCGGGAGGCATTTGCTGTGCTGGCACACTTTCTCCTTCCTAGACAGAGTGGAAAAGCTTTTCCCTGCCGTGTAGGCGACAAGAGACGCATTAGACGGCGATCCGGAGCTGTCCGAAGGTAAGCGCCTGTTGCCGGCCTCTTTCGGCACAAGCCCCCGCTCCGGAGCGCACCGCGGCCGGCAGGATGCTCTCTGCCGGCGAAGGTGCCGCTTCTCCGGCAAGGAAGCCTCTGCCGCTTCTCCAGCACACGGAGAGCGTGCTAGCTGCTGAAACGTGAAGAAAGAAGCTGCAGAAGACTGGCACTGAGCGTGCAGCTTTCCAGCGGAGAGAAAAAGCTACTTTAACACTCTGCAAGCCTTTCCACTCCCAAAAACATGCACATGGAAGGAGCTGCTGCAAAAGCGATGCTGTGCTCGCTGCTGCTCCTCCTGAAGCTCTGGCTGCTAAATCTGAGGCTTTCCTTCCAATTTCAAGCTGCAAAGCACTTGCTGAATTCCAGGGAAAGTCCGGGAGGCATTTGCTGTGCTGGCACACTTTCTCCTTCCTAGACAGAGTGGAAAAGCTTTTCCCTGCCGTGTAGGCGACAAGAGGCGCATTAGACGGCGATCCGGAGCTGTCCGAAGGTAAGCGCCTGTTGCCGGCCTCTTTCGGCACAAGCCCCCGCTCCGGAGCGCACCGCGGCCGGCAGGATGCTCTCTGCCGGCGAAGGTGCCGCTTCTCCGGCAAGGAAGCCTCTGCCGCTTCTCCAGCACACGGAGAGCGTGCTAGCTGCTGAAACGTGAAGAAAGAAGCTGCAGAAGACTGGCACTGAGCGTGCAGCTTTCCAGCGGAGAGAAAAAGCTACTTTAACACTCTGCAAGCCTTTCCACTCCCAAAAACATGCACATGGAAGGAGCTGCTGCAAAAGCGATGCTGTGCTCGCTGCTGCTCCTCCTGAAGCTCTGGCTGCTAAATCTGAGGCTTTCCTTCCAATTTCAAGCTGCAAAGCACTTGCTGAATTGCAGGGAAAGTCCGGGAGGCATTTGCTGTGCTGGCACACTTTCTCCTTCCTAGACAGAGTGGAAAAGCTTTTCCCTGCCGTGTAGGCGACAAGAGACGCATTAGACGGCGATCCGGAGCTGTCCGAAGGTAAGCGCCTGTTGCCGGCCTCTTTCGGCACAAGCCCCCGCTCCGGAGCGCACCGCGGCCGGCAGGATGCTCTCTGCCGGCGAAGGTGCCGCTTCTCCAGCAAGGAAGCCTCTGCCGCTTCTCCAGCACACGGAGAGCGTGCTAGCTGCTGAAACGTGAAGAAAGAAGCTGCAGAAGACTGGCACTGAGCGTGCAGCTTTCCAGCGGAGAGAAAAAGCTACTTTAACACTCTGCAAGCCTTTCCACTCCCAAAAACATGCACATGGAAGGAGCTGCTGCAAAACCGATGCTGTGCTCGCTGCTGCTCCTCCTGAAGCTCTGGCTGCTAAATCTGAGGCTTTCCTTCCAATTTCAAGCTGCAAAGCACTTGCTGAATTCCAGAGAAAGTCCGGGAGGCATTTGCTGTGCTGGCACACTTTCTCCTTCCTAGACAGAGTGGAAAAGCTTTTCCCTGCCGTGTAGGCGACAAGAGACGCATTAGACGGCGATCCGGAGCTGTCCGAAGGTAAGCGCCTGTTGCCGGCCTCTTTCGGCACAAGCCCCCGCTCCGGAGCGCACCGCGGCCGGCAGGATGCTCTCTGCCGGCGAAGGTGCCGCTTCTCCGGCAAGGAAGCCTCTGCCGCTTCTCCAGCACACGGAGAGCGTGCTAGCTGCTGAAACGTGAAGAAAGAAGCTGCAGAACACTGGCACTGAGCGTGCAGCTTTCCAGCGGAGAGAAAAAGCTACTTGAACACTCTGCAAGCCTTTCCACTCCCAAAAACATGCACATGGAAGGAGCTGCTGCAAAAGCGATGCTGTGCTCGCTGCTGCTCCTCCTGAAGCTCTGGCTGCTAAATCTGAGGCTTTCCTTCCAATTTCAAGCTGCAAAGCACTTGCTGAATTCCAGGGAAAGTCCGGGAGGCATTTGCTGTGCTGGCACACTTTCTCCTTCCTAGACAGAGTGGAAAAGCTTTTCCCTGCCGTGTAGGCGACAAGAGACGCATTAGACGGCGATCCGGAGCTGTCCGAAGGTAAGCGCCTGTTGCCGGCCTCTTTCGGCACAAGCCCCCGCTCCGGAGCGCACCGCGGCCGGCAGGATGCTCTCTGCCGGCGAAGGTGCCGCTTCTCCGGCAAGGAAGCCTCTGCCGCTTCTCCAGCACACGGAGAGCGTGCTAGCTGCTGAAACGTGAAGAAAGAAGCTGCAGAAGACTGGCACTGAGCGTGCAGCTTTCCAGCGGAGAGAAAAAGCTACTTTAACACTCTGCAAGCCTTTCCACTCCCAAAAACATGCACATGGAAGGAGCTGCTGCAAAACCGATGCTGTGCTCGCTGCTGCTCCTCCTGAAGCTCTGGCTGCTAAATCTGAGGCTTTCCTTCCAATTTCAAGCTGCAAAGCACTTGCTGAATTCCAGGGAAAGTCCGGGAGGCATTTGCTGTGCTGGCACACTTTCTCCTTCCTAGACAGAGTGGAAAAGCTTTTCCCTGCCGTGTAGGCGACAAGAGACGCATTAGACGGCGATCCGGAGCTGTCCGAAGGTAAGCGCCTGTTGCCGGCCTCTTTCGGCACAAGCCCCCGCTCCGGAGCGCACCGCGGCCGGCACAATGCTCTCTGCCGGCGAAGGTGCCGCTTCTCCGGCAAGGAAGCCTCTGCCGCTTCTCCAGCACACGGAGAGCGTGCTAGCTGCTGAAACGTGAAGAAAGAAGCTGCAGAAGACTGGCACTGAGCGTGCAGCTTTCCAGCGGAGAGAAAAAGCTACTTTAACACTCTGCAAGCCTTTCCACTCCCAAAAACATGCACATGGAAGGAGCTGCTGCAAAAGCGATGCTGTGCTCGCTGCTGCTCCTCCTGAAGCTCTGGCTGCTAAATCTGAGGCTTTCCTTCCAATTTCAAGCTGCAAAGCACTTGCTGAATTGCAGGGAAAGTCCGGGAGGCATTTGCTGTGCTGGCACACTTTCTCCTTCCTAGACAGAGTGGAAAAGCTTTTCCCTGCCGTGTAGGCGACAAGAGACGCATTAGACGGCGATCCGGAGCTGTCCGAAGGTAAGCGCCTGTTGCCGGCCTCTTTCGGCACAAGCCCCCGCTCCGGAGCGCACCGCGGCCGGCAGGATGCTCTCTGCCGGCGAAGGTGCCGCTTCTCCGGCAAGGAAGCCTCTGCCGCTTCTCCAGCACACGGAGAGCGTGCTAGCTGCTGAAACGTGAAGAAAGAAGCTGCAGAGCACTGGCACTGAGCGTGCAGCTTTCCAGCGGAGAGAAAAAGCTACTTTAACACTCTGCAAGCCTTTCCACTCCCAAAAACATGCACATGGAAGGAGCTGCTGCAAAAGCGATGCTGTGCTCGCTGCTGCTCCTCCTGAAGCTCTGGCTGCTAAATCTGAGGCTTTCCTTCCAATTTCAAGCTGCAAAGCACTTGCTGAATTCCAGGGAAAGTCCGGGAGGCATTTGCTGTGCTGGCACACTTTCTCCTTCCTAGACAGAGTGGAAAAGCTTTTCCCTGCCGTGTAGGCGACAAGAGACGCATTAGAAGGCGATCCGGAGCTGTCCGAAGGTAAGCGCCTGTTGCCGGCCTCTTTCGGCACAAGCCCCCGCTCCGGAGCGCACCGCGGCCGGCAGGATGCTCTCTGCCGGCGAAGGTGCCGCTTCTCCGGCAAGGAAGCCTCTGCCGCTTCTCCAGCACACGGAGAGCGTGCTAGCTGCTGAAACGTGAAGAAAGAAGCTGCAGAAGACTGGCACTGAGCGTGCAGCTTTCCAGCGGAGAGAAAAAGCTACTTTAACACTCTGCAAGCCTTTCCACTCCCAAAAACATGCACATGGAAGGAGCTGCTGCAAAACCGATGCTGTGCTCGCTGCTGCTCCTCCTGAAGCTCTGGCTGCTAAATCTGAGGCTTTCCTTCCAATTTCAAGCTGCAAAGCACTTGCTGAATTGCAGGGAAAGTCCGGGAGGCATTTGCTGTGCTGGCACACTTTCTCCTTCCTAGACAGAGTGGAAAAGCTTTTCCCTGCCGTGTAGGCGACAAGAGACGCATTAGACGGCGATCCGGAGCTGTCCGAAGGTAAGCGCCTGTTGCCGGCCTCTTTCGGCACAAGCCCCCGCTCCGGAGCGCACCGCGGCCGGCAGGATGCTCTCTGCCGGCGAAGGTGCCGCTTCTCCGGCAAGGAAGCCTCTGCCGCTTCTCCAGCACACGGAGAGCGTGCTAGCTGCTGAAACGTGAAGAAAGAAGCTGCAGAACACTGGCACTGAGCGTGCAGCTTTCCAGCGGAGAGAAAAAGCTACTTGAACACTCTGCAAGCCTTTCCACTCCCAAAAACATGCACATGGAAGGAGCTGCTGCAAAAGCGATGCTGTGCTCGCTGCTGCTCCTCCTGAAGCTCTGGCTGCTAAATCTGAGGCTTTCCTTCCAATTTCAAGCTGCAAAGCACTTGCTGAATTCCAGGGAAAGTCCGGGAGGCATTTGCTGTGCTGGCACACTTTCTCCTTCCTAGACGGAGTGGAAAAGCTTTTCCCTGCCGTGTAGGCGACAAGAGACGCATTAGACGGCGATCCGGAGCTGTCCGAAGGTAAGCGCCTGTTGCCGGCCTCTTTCGGCACAAGCCCCCGCTCCGGAGCGCACCGCAGCCGGCACAATGCTCTCTGCCGGCGAAGGTGCCGCTTCTCCGGCAAGGAAGCCTCTGCCGCTTCTCCAGCACACGGAGAGCGTGCTAGCTGCTGAAACGTGAAGAAAGAAGCTGCAGAAGACTGGCACTGAGCGTGCAGCTTTCCAGCGGAGAGAAAAAGCTACTTTAACACTCTGCAAGCCTTTCCACTCCCAAAAACATGCACATGGAAGGAGCTGCTGCAAAACCGATGCTGTGCTCGCTGCTGCTCCTCCTGAAGCTCTGGCTGCTAAATCTGAGGCTTTCCTTCCAATTTCAAGCTGCAAAGCACTTGCTGAATTGCAGGGAAAGTCCGGGAGGCATTTGCTGTGCTGGCACACTTTCTCCTTCCTAGACAGAGTGGAAAAGCTTTTCCCTGCCGTGTAGGCGACAAGAGACGCATTAGACGGCGATCCGGAGCTGTCCGAAGGTAAGCGCCTGTTGCCGGCCTCTTTCGGCACAAGCCCCCGCTCCGGAGCGCACCGCGGCCGGCAGGATGCTCTCTGCCGGCGAAGGTGCCGCTTCTCCGGCAAGGAAGCCTCTGCCGCTTCTCCAGCACACGGAGAGCGTGCTAGCTGCTGAAACGTGAAGAAAGAAGCTGCAGAAGACTGGCACTGAGCGTGCAGCTTTCCAGCGGAGAGAAAAAGCTACTTTAACACTCTGCAAGCCTTTCCACTCCCAAAAACATGCACATGGAAGGAGCTGCTGCAAAACCGATGCTGTGCTCGCTGCTGCTCCTCCTGAAGCTCTGGCTGCTAAATCTGAGGCTTTCCTTCCAATTTCAAGCTGCAAAGCACTTGCTGAATTCCAGGGAAAGTCCGGGAGGCATTTGCTGTGCTGGCACACTTTCTCCTTCCTAGACAGAGTGGAAAAGCTTTTCCCTGCCGTGTAGGCGACAAGAGACGCATTAGACGGCGATCCGGAGCTGTCCGAAGGTAAGCGCCTGTTGCCGGCCTCTTTCAGCACAAGCCCCCGCTCCGGAGCGCACCGCGGCCGGCAGGATGCTCTCTGCCGGCGAAGGTGCCGCTTCTCCGGCAAGGAAGCCTCTGCCGCTTCTCCAGCACACGGAGAGCGTGCTAGCTGCTGAAACGTGAAGAAAGAAGCTGCAGAAGACTGGCACTGAGCGTGCAGCTTTCCAGCGGAGAGAAAAAGCTACTTTAACACTCTGCAAGCCTTTCCACTCCCAAAAACATGCACATGGAAGGAGCTGCTGCAAAAGCGATGCTGTGCTCGCTGCTGCTCCTCCTGAAGCTCTGGCTGCTAAATCTGAGGCTTTCCTTCCAATTTCAAGCTGCAAAGCACTTGCTGAATTGCAGGGAAAGTCCGGGAGGCATTTGCTGTGCTGGCACACTTTCTCCTTCCTAGACAGAGTGGAAAAGCTTTTCCCTGCCGTGTAGGCGACAAGAGACGCATTAGACGGCGATCCGGAGCTGTCCGAAGGTAAGCGCCTGTTGCCGGCCTCTTTCGGCACAAGCCCCCGCTCCGGAGCGCACCGCGGCCGGCAGGATGCTCTCTGCCGGCGAAGGTGCCGCTTCTCCGGCAAGGAAGCCTCTGCCGCTTCTCCAGCACACGGAGAGCGTGCTAGCTGCTGAAACGTGAAGAAAGAAGCTGCAGAAGACTGGCACTGAGCGTGCAGCTTTCCAGCGGAGAGAAAAAGCTACTTTAACACTCTGCAAGCCTTTCCACTCCCAAAAACATGCACATGGAAGGAGCTGCTGCAAAACCGATGCTGTGCTCGCTGCTGCTCCTCCTGAAGCTCTGGCTGCTAAATCTGAGGCTTTCCTTCCAATTTCAAGCTGCAAAGCACTTGCTGAATTCCAGGGAAAGTCCGGGAGGCATTTGCTGTGCTGGCACACTTTCTCCTTCCTAGACAGAGTGGAAAAGCTTTTCCCTGCCGTGTAGGCGACAAGAGGCGCATTAGACGGCGATCCGGAGCTGTCCGAAGGTAAGCGCCTGTTGCCGGCCTCTTTCGGCACAAGCCCCCGCTCCGGAGCGCACCGCGGCCGGCAGGATGCTCTCTGCCGGCGAAGGTGCCGCTTCTCCGGCAAGGAAGCCTCTGCCGCTTCTCCAGCACACGGAGAGCGTGCTAGCTGCTGAAACGTGAAGAAAGAAGCTGCAGAACACTGGCACTGAGCGTGCAGCTTTCCAGCGGAGAGAAAAAGCTACTTGAACACTCTGCAAGCCTTTCCACTCCCAAAAACATGCACATGGAAGGAGCTGCTGCAAAAGCGATGCTGTGCTCGCTGCTGCTCCTCCTGAAGCTCTGGCTGCTAAATCTGAGGCTTTCCTTCCAATTTCAAGCTGCAAAGCACTTGCTGAATTCCAGGGAAAGTCCGGGAGGCATTTGCTGTGCTGGCACACTTTCTCCTTCCTAGACAGAGTGGAAAAGCTTTTCCCTGCCGTGTAGGCGACAAGAGACGCATTAGACGGCGATCCGGAGCTGTCCGAAGGTAAGCGCCTGTTGCCGGCCTCTTTCGGCACAAGCCCCCGCTCCGGAGCGCACCGCGGCCGGCAGGATGCTCTCTGCCGGCGAAGGTGCCGCTTCTCCAGCAAGGAAGCCTCTGCCGCTTCTCCAGCACACGGAGAGCGTGCTAGCTGCTGAAACGTGAAGAAAGAAGCTGCAGAAGACTGGCACTGAGCGTGCAGCTTTCCAGCGGAGAGAAAAAGCTACTTTAACACTCTGCAAGCCTTTCCACTCCCAAAAACATGCACATGGAAGGAGCTGCTGCAAAACCGATGCTGTGCTCGCTGCTGCTCCTCCTGAAGCTCTGGCTGCTAAATCTGAGGCTTTCCTTCCAATTTCAAGCTGCAAAGCACTTGCTGAATTGCAGGGAAAGTCCGGGAGGCATTTGCTGTGCTGGCACACTTTCTCCTTCCTAGACAGAGTGGAAAAGCTTTTCCCTGCTGTGTAGGCGACAAGAGACGCATTAGACGGCGATCCGGAGCTGTCCGAAGGTAAGCGCCTGTTGCCGGCCTCTTTCGGCACAAGCCCCCGCTCCGGAGCGCACCGCGGCCGGCAGGATGCTCTCTGCCGGCGAAGGTGCCGCTTCTCCGGCAAGGAAGCCTCTGCCGCTTCTCCAGCACACGGAGAGCGTGCTAGCTGCTGAAACGTGAAGAAAGAAGCTGCAGAGCACTGGCACTCAGCGTGCAGCTTTCCAGCGGAGAGAAAAAGCTACTTTAACACTCTGCAAGCCTTTCCACTCCCAAAAACATGCACATGGAAGGAGCTGCTGCAAAAGCGATGCTGTGCTCGCTGCTGCTCCTCCTGAAGCTCTGGCTGCTAAATCTGAGGCTTTCCTTCCAATTTCAAGCTGCAAAGCACTTGCTGAATTCCAGGGAAAGTCCGGGAGGCATTTGCTGTGCTGGCACACTTTCTCCTTCCTAGACAGAGTGGAAAAGCTTTTCCCTGCCGTGTAGGCGACAAGAGACGCATTAGAAGGCGATCCGGAGCTGTCCGAAGGTAAGCGCCTGTTGCCGGCCTCTTTCGGCACAAGCCCCCGCTCCGGAGCGCACCGCGGCCGGCAGGATGCTCTCTGCCGGCGAAGGTGCCGCTTCTCCGGCAAGGAAGCCTCTGCCGCTTCTCCAGCACACGGAGAGCGTGCTAGCTGCTGAAACGTGAAGAAAGAAGCTGCAGAAGACTGGCACTGAGCGTGCAGCTTTCCAGCGGAGAGAAAAAGCTACTTTAACACTCTGCAAGCCTTTCCACTCCCAAAAACATGCACATGGAAGGAGCTGCTGCAAAACCGATGCTGTGCTCGCTGCTGCTCCTCCTGAAGCTCTGGCTGCTAAATCTGAGGCTTTCCTTCCAATTTCAAGCTGCAAAGCACTTGCTGAATTGCAGGGAAAGTCCGGGAGGCATTTGCTGTGCTGGCACACTTTCTCCTTCCTAGACAGAGTGGAAAAGCTTTTCCCTGCCGTGTAGGCGACAAGAGACGCATTAGACGGCGATCCGGAGCTGTCCGAAGGTAAGCGCCTGTTGCCGGCCTCTTTCGGCACAAGCCCCCGCTCCGGAGCGCACCGCGGCCGGCAGGATGTTCTCTGCCGGCGAAGGTGCCGCTTCTCCGGCAAGGAAGCCTCTGCCGCTTCTCCAGCACACGGAGAGCGTGCTAGCTGCTGAAACGTGAAGAAAGAAGCTGCAGAAGACTGGCACTGAGCGTGCAGCTTTCCAGCGGAGAGAAAAAGCTACTTTAACACTCTGCAAGCCTTTCCACTCCCAAAAACATGCACATGGAAGGAGCTGCTGCAAAAGCGATGCTGTGCTCGCTGCTGCTCCTCCTGAAGCTCTGGCTGCTAAATCTGAGGCTTTCCTTCCAATTTCAAGCTGCAAAGCACTTGCTGAATTGCAGGGAAAGTCCGGGAGGCATTTGCTGTGCTGGCACACTTTCTCCTTCCTAGACAGAGTGGAAAAGCTTTTCCCTGCCGTGTAGGCGACAAGAGACGCATTAGACGGCGATCCGGAGCTGTCCGAAGGTAAGCGCCTGTTGCCGGCCTCTTTCGGCACAAGCCCCCGCTCCGGAGCGCACCGCGGCCGGCAGGATGCTCTCTGCCGGCGAAGGTGCCGCTTCTCCGGCAAGGAAGCCTCTGCCGCTTCTCCAGCACACGGAGAGCGTGCTAGCTGCTGAAACGTGAAGAAAGAAGCTGCAGAAGACTGGCACTGAGCGTGCAGCTTTCCAGCGGAGAGAAAAAGCTACTTTAACACTCTGCAAGCCTTTCCACTCCCAAAAACATGCACATGGAAGGAGCTGCTGCAAAAGCGATGCTGTGCTCGCTGCTGCTCCTCCTGAAGCTCTGGCTGCTAAATCTGAGGCTTTCCTTCCAATTTCAAGCTGCAAAGCACTTGCTGAATTGCAGGGAAAGTCCGGGAGGCATTTGCTGTGCTGGCACACTTTCTCCTTCCTAGACAGAGTGGAAAAGCTTTTCCCTGCCGTGTAGGCGACAAGAGACGCATTAGAAGGCGATCCGGAGCTGTCCGAAGGTAAGCGCCTGTTGCCGGCCTCTTTCGGCACAAGCCCCCGCTCCGGAGCGCACCGCGGCCGGCAGGATGCTCTCTGCCGGCGAAGGTGCCGCTTCTCCGGCAAGGAAGCCTCTGCCGCTTCTCCAGCACACGGAGAGCGTGCTAGCTGCTGAAACGTGAAGAAAGAAGCTGCAGAAGACTGGCACTGAGCGTGCAGCTTTCCAGCGGAGAGAAAAAGCTACTTTAACACTCTGCAAGCCTTTCCACTCCCAAAAACATGCACATGGAAGGAGCTGCTGCAAAACCGATGCTGTGCTCGCTGCTGCTCCTCCTGAAGCTCTGGCTGCTAAATCTGAGGCTTTCCTTCCAATTTCAAGCTGCAAAGCACTTGCTGAATTCCAGGGAAAGTCCGGGAGGCATTTGCTGTGCTGGCACACTTTCTCCTTCCTAGACAGAGTGGAAAAGCTTTTCCCTGCCGTGTAGGCGACAAGAGGCGCATTAGACGGCGATCCGGAGCTGTCCGAAGGTAAGCGCCTGTTGCCGGCCTCTTTCGGCACAAGCCCCCGCTCCGGAGCGCACCGCGGCCGGCAGGATGCTCTCTGCCGGCGAAGGTGCCGCTTCTCCGGCAAGGAAGCCTCTGCCGCTTCTCCAGCACACGGAGAGCGTGCTAGCTGCTGAAACGTGAAGAAAGAAGCTGCAGAACACTGGCACTGAGCGTGCAGCTTTCCAGCGGAGAGAAAAAGCTACTTGAACACTCTGCAAGCCTTTCCACTCCCAAAAACATGCACATGGAAGGAGCTGCTGCAAAAGCGATGCTGTGCTCGCTGCTGCTCCTCCTGAAGCTCTGGCTGCTAAATCTGAGGCTTTCCTTCCAATTTCAAGCTGCAAAGCACTTGCTGAATTCCAGGGAAAGTCCGGGAGGCATTTGCTGTGCTGGCACACTTTCTCCTTCCTAGACGGAGTGGAAAAGCTTTTCCCTGCCGTGTAGGCGACAAGAGACGCATTAGACGGCGATCCGGAGCTGTCCGAAGGTAAGCGCCTGTTGCCGGCCTCTTTCGGCACAAGCCCCCGCTCCGGAGCGCACCGCAGCCGGCACAATGCTCTCTGCCGGCGAAGGTGCCGCTTCTCCGGCAAGGAAGCCTCTGCCGCTTCTCCAGCACACGGAGAGCGTGCTAGCTGCTGAAACGTGAAGAAAGAAGCTGCAGAACACTGGCACTGAGCGTGCAGCTTTCCAGCGGAGAGAAAAAGCTACTTTAACACTCTGCAAGCCTTTCCACTCCCAAAAACATGCACATGGAAGGAGCTGCTGCAAAAGCGATGCTGTGCTCGCTGCTGCTCCTCCTGAAGCTCTGGCTGCTAAATCTGAGGCTTTCCTTCCAATTTCAAGCTGCAAAGCACTTGCTGAATTGCAGGGAAAGTCCGGGAGGCATTTGCTGTGCTGGCACACTTTCTCCTTCCTAGACAGAGTGGAAAAGCTTTTCCCTGCCGTGTAGGCGACAAGAGACGCATTAGACGGCGATCCGGAGCTGTCCGAAGGTAAGCGCCTGTTGCCGGCCTCTTTCGGCACAAGCCCCCGCTCCGGAGCGCACCGCGGCCGGCAGGATGCTCTCTGCCGGCGAAGGTGCCGCTTCTCCGGCAAGGAAGCCTCTGCCGCTTCTCCAGCACACGGAGAGCGTGCTAGCTGCTGAAACGTGAAGAAAGAAGCTGCAGAAGACTGGCACTGAGCGTGCAGCTTTCCAGCGGAGAGAAAAAGCTACTTTAACACTCTGCAAGCCTTTCCACTCCCAAAAACATGCACATGGAAGGAGCTGCTGCAAAACCGATGCTGTGCTCGCTGCTGCTCCTCCTGAAGCTCTGGCTGCTAAATCTGAGGCTTTCCTTCCAATTTCAAGCTGCAAAGCACTTGCTGAATTGCAGGGAAAGTCCGGGAGGCATTTGCTGTGCTGGCACACTTTCTCCTTCCTAGACAGAGTGGAAAAGCTTTTCCCTGCCGTGTAGGCGACAAGAGACGCATTAGACGGCGATCCGGAGCTGTCCGAAGGTAAGCGCCTGTTGCCGGCCTCTTTCGGCACAAGCCCCCGCTCCGGAGCGCACCGCGGCCGGCAGGATGCTCTCTGCCGGCGAAGGTGCCGCTTCTCCGGCAAGGAAGCCTCTGCCGCTTCTCCAGCACACGGAGAGCGTGCTAGCTGCTGAAACGTGAAGAAAGAAGCTGCAGAACACTGGCACTGAGCGTGCAGCTTTCCAGCGGAGAGAAAAAGCTACTTTAACACTCTGCAAGCCTTTCCACTCCCAAAAACATGCACATGGAAGGAGCTGCTGCAAAACCGATGCTGTGCTCGCTGCTGCTCCTCCTGAAGCTCTGGCTGCTAAATCTGAGGCTTTCCTTCCAATTTCAAGCTGCAAAGCACTTGCTGAATTCCAGGGAAAGTCCGGGAGGCATTTGCTGTGCTGGCACACTTTCTCCTTCCTAGACAGAGTGGAAAAGCTTTTCCCTGCCGTGTAGGCGACAAGAGACGCATTAGAAGGCGATCCGGAGCTGTCCAAAGGTAAGCGCCTGTTGCCGGCCTCTTTCGGCACAAGCCCCCGCTCCGGAGCGCACCGCGGCCGGCAGGATGCTCTCTGCCGGCGAAGGTGCCGCTTCTCCAGCAAGGAAGCCTCTGCCGCTTCTCCAGCACACGGAGAGCGTGCTAGCTGCTGAAACGTGAAGAAAGAAGCTGCAGAAGACTGGCACTGAGCGTGCAGCTTTCCAGCGGAGAGAAAAAGCTACTTTAACACTCTGCAAGCCTTTCAACTCCCAAAAACATGCACATGGAAGGAGCTGCTGCAAAAGCGATGCTGTGCTCGCTGCTGCTCCTCCTGAAGCTCTGGCTGCTAAATCTGAGGCTTTCCTTCCAATTTCAAGCTGCAAAGCACTTGCTGAATTCCAGGGAAAGTCCGGGAGGCATTTGCTGTGCTGGCACACTTTCTCCTTCCTAGACAGAGTGGAAAAGCTTTTCCCTGCCGTGTAGGCGACAAGAGACGCATTAGACGGCGATCCGGAGCTGTCCGAAGGTAAGCGCCTGTTGCCGGCCTCTTTCGGCACAAGCCCCCGCTCCGGAGCGCACCGCGGCCGGCAGGATGCTCTCTGCCGGCGAAGGTGCCGCTTCTCCGGCAAGGAAGCCTCTGCCGCTTCTCCAGCACACGGAGAGCGTGCTAGCTGCTGAAACGTGAAGAAAGAAGCTGCAGAACACTGGCACTGAGCGTGCAGCTTTCCAGCGGAGAGAAAAAGCTACTTGAACACTCTGCAAGCCTTTCCACTCCCAAAAACATGCACATGGAAGGAGCTGCTGCGAAACCGATGCTGTGCTCGCTGCTGCTCCTCCTGAAGCTCTGGCTGCTAAATCTGCGGCTTTCCTTCCAATTTCAAGCTGCAAAGCACTTGCTGAATTGCAGGGAAAGTCCGGGAGGCATTTGCTGTGCTGGCACACTTTCTCCTTCCTAGACAGAGTGGAAAAGCTTTTCCCTGCCGTGTAGGCGACAAGAGACGCATTAGACGGCGATCCGGAGCTGTCCGAAAGTAAGCGCCTGTTGCCGGCCTCTTTCGGCACAAGCCCCCGCTCCGGAGCGCACCGCGGCCGGCAGGATGCTCTCTGCCGGCGAAGGTGCCGCTTCTCCGGCAAGGAAGCCTCTGCCGCTTCTCCAGCACACGGAGAGCGTGCTAGCTGCTGAAACGTGAAGAAAGAAGCTGCAGAACACTGGCACTGAGCGTGCAGCTTTCCAGCGGAGAGAAAAAGCTACTTTAACACTCTGCAAGCCTTTCCACTCCCAAAAACATGCACATGGAAGGAGCTGCTGCAAAAGCGATGCTGTGCTCGCTGCTGCTCCTCCTGAAGCTCTGGCTGCTAAATCTGAGGCTTTCCTTCCAATTTCAAGCTGCAAAGCACTTGCTGAATTCCAGGGAAAGTCCGGGAGGCATTTGCTGTGCTGGCACACTTTCTCCTTCCTAGACAGAGTGGAAAAGCTTTTCCCTGCCGTGTAGGCGACAAGAGACGCATTAGACGGCGATCCGGAGCTGTCCGAAGGTAAGCGCCTGTTGCCGGCCTCTTTCGGCACAAGCCCCCGCTCCGGAGCGCACCGCGGCCGGCAGGATGCTCTCTGCCGGCGAAGGTGCCGCTTCTCCGGCAAGGAAGCCTCTGCCGCTTCTCCAGCACACGGAGAGCGTGCTAGCTGCTGAAACGTGAAGAAAGAAGCTGCAGAAGACTGGCACTGAGCGTGCAGCTTTCCAGCGGAGAGAAAAAGCTACTTTAACACTCTGCAAGCCTTTCCACTCCCAAAAACATGCACATGGAAGGAGCTGCTGCAAAACCGATGCTGTGCTCGCTGCTGCTCCTCCTGAAGCTCTGGCTGCTAAATCTGAGGCTTTCCTTCCAATTTCAAGCTGCAAAGCACTTGCTGAATTCCAGGGAAAGTCCGGGAGGCATTTGCTGTGCTGGCACACTTTCTCCTTCCTAGACAGAGTGGAAAAGCTTTTCCCTGCCGTGTAGGCGACAAGAGACGCATTAGACGGCGATCCGGAGCTGTCCGAAGGTAAGCGCCTGTTGCCGGCCTCTTTCGGCACAAGCCCCCGCTCCGGAGCGCACCGCGGCCGGCAGGATGCTCTCTGCCGGCGAAGGTGCCGCTTCTCCGGCAAGGAAGCCTCTGCCGCTTCTCCAGCACACGGAGAGCGTGCTAGCTGCTGAAACGTGAAGAAAGAAGCTGCAGAAGACTGGCACTGAGCGTGCAGCTTTCCAGCGGAGAGAAAAAGCTACTTTAACACTCTGCAAGCCTTTCCACTCCCAAAAACATGCACATGGAAGGAGCTGCTGCAAAAGCGATGCTGTGCTCGCTGCTGCTCCTCCTGAAGCTCTGGCTGCTAAATCTGAGGCTTTCCTTGCAATTTCAAGCTGCAAAGCACTTGCTGAATTCCAGGGAAAGTCCGGGAGGCATTTGCTGTGCTGGCACACTTTCTCCTTCCTAGACAGAGTGGAAAAGCTTTTCCCTGCCGTGTAGGCGACAAGAGACGCATTAGAAGGCGATCCGGAGCTGTCCAAAGGTAAGCGCCTGTTGCCGGCCTCTTTCGGCACAAGCCCCCGCTCCGGAGCGCACCGCGGCCGGCAGGATGCTCTCTGCCGGCGAAGGTGCTGCTTCTCCGGCAAGGAAGCCTCTGCCGCTTCTCCAGCACACGGAGAGCGTGCTAGCTGCTGAAACGTGAAGAAAGAAGCTGCAGAAGACTGGCACTGAGCGTGCAGCTTTCCAGCGGAGAGAAAAAGCTACTTTAACACTCTGCAAGCCTTTCCACTCCCAAAAACATGCACATGGAAGGAGCTGCTGCAAAAGCGATGCTGTGCTCGCTGCTGCTCCTCCTGAAGCTCTGGCTGCTAAATCTGAGGCTTTCCTTCCAATTTCAAGCTGCAAAGCACTTGCTGAATTGCAGGGAAAGTCCGGGAGGCATTTGCTGTGCTGGCACACTTTCTCCTTCCTAGACAGAGTGGAAAAGCTTTTCCCTGCCGTGTAGGCGACAAGAGACGCATTAGACGGCGATCCGGAGCTGTCCGAAGGTAAGCGCCTGTTGCCGGCCTCTTTCGGCACAAGCCCCCGCTCCGGAGCGCACCGCGGCCGGCAGGATGCTCTCTGCCGGCGAAGGTGCCGCTTCTCCGGCAAGGAAGCCTCTGCCGCTTCTCCAGCACACGGAGAGCGTGCTAGCTGCTGAAACGTGAAGAAAGAAGCTGCAGAAGACTGGCACTGAGCGTGCAGCTTTCCAGCGGAGAGAAAAAGCTACTTTAACACTCTGCAAGCCTTTCCACTCCCAAAAACATGCACATGGAAGGAGCTGCTGCAAAACCGATGCTGTGCTCGCTGCTGCTCCTCCTGAAGCTCTGGCTGCTAAATCTGAGGCTTTCCTTCCAATTTCAAGCTGCAAAGCACTTGCTGAATTCCAGGGAAAGTCCGGGAGGCATTTGCTGTGCTGGCACACTTTCTCCTTCCTAGACAGAGTGGAAAAGCTTTTCCCTGCCGTGTAGGCGACAAGAGACGCATTAGACGGCGATCCGGAGCTGTCCGAAGGTAAGCGCCTGTTGCCGGCCTCTTTCGGCACAAGCCCCCGCTCCGGAGCGCACCGCGGCCGGCCGGATGCTCTCTGCCGGGGAAGGTGCCGCTTCTCCGGCAAGGAAGCCTCTGCCGCTTCTCCAGCACACGGAGAGCGTGCTAGCTGCTGAAACGTGAAGAAAGAAGCTGCAGAAGACTGGCACTGAGCGTGCAGCTTTCCAGCGGAGAGAAAAAGCTACTTTAACACTCTGCAAGCCTTTCAACTCCCAAAAACATGCACATGGAAGGAGCTGCTGCAAAACCGATGCTGTGCTCGCTGCTGCTCCTCCTGAAGCTCTGGCTGCTAAATCTGAGGCTTTCCTTCCAATTTCAAGCTGCAAAGCACTTGCTGAATTCCAGGGAAAGTCCGGGAGGCATTTGCTGTGCTGGCACACTTTCTCCTTCCTAGACAGAGTGGAAAAGCTTTTCCCTGCCGTGTAGGCGACAAGAGACGCATTAGACGGCGATCCGGAGCTGTCCGAAGGTAAGCGCCTGTTGCCGGCCTCTTTCGGCACAAGCCCCCGCTCCGGAGCGCACCGCGGCCGGCCGGATGCTCTCTGCCGGCGAAGGTGCCGCTTCTCCGGCAAGGAAGCCTCTGCCGCTTCTCCTGCACACGGAGAGCGTGCTAGCTGCTGAAACGTGAAGAAAGAAGCTGCAGAAGACTGGCACTGAGCGTGCAGCTTTCCAGCGGAGAGAAAAAGCTACTTTAACACTCTGCAAGCCTTTCAACTCCCAAAAACATGCACATGGAAGGAGCTGCTGCAAAACCGATGCTGTGCTCGCTGCTGCTCCTCCTGAAGCTCTGGCTGCTAAATCTGAGGCTTTCCTTCCAATTTCAAGCTGCAAAGCACTTGCTGAATTCCAGGGAAAGTCCGGGAGGCATTTGCTGTGCTGGCACACTTTCTCCTTCCTAGACAGAGTGGAAAAGCTTTTCCCTGCCGTGTAGGCGACAAGAGACGCATTAGACGGCGATCCGGAGCTGTCCGAAGGTAAGCGCCTGTTGCCGGCCTCTTTCGGCACAAGCCCCCGCTCCGGAGCGCACCGCGGCCGGCCGGATGCTCTCTGCCGGCGAAGGTGCCGCTTCTCCGGCAAGGAAGCCTCTGCCGCTTCTCCTGCACACGGAGAGCGTGCTAGCTGCTGAAACGTGAAGAAAGAAGCTGCAGAAGACTGGCACTCAGCGTGCAGCTTTCCAGCGGAGAGAAAAAGCTACTTTAACACTCTGCAAGCCTTTCAACTCCCAAAAACATGCACATGGAAGGAGCTGCTGCAAAACCGATGCTGTGCTCGCTGCTGCTCCTCCTGAAGCTCTGGCTGCTAAATCTGAGGCTTTCCTTCCAATTTCAAGCTGCAAAGCACTTGCTGAATTCCAGGGAAAGTCCGGGAGGCATTTGCTGTGCTGGCACACTTTCTCCTTCCTAGACAGAGTGGAAAAGCTTTTCCCTGCCGTGTAGGCGACAAGAGACGCATTAGACGGCGATCCGGAGCTGTCCGAAGGTAAGCGCCTGTTGCCGGCCTCTTTCGGCACAAGCCCCCGCTCCGGAGCGCACCGCGGCCGGCAGGATGCTCTCTGCCGGCGAAGGTGCCGCTTCTCCGGCAAGGAAGCCTCTGCCGCTTCTCCAGCACACGGAGAGCGTGCTAGCTGCTGAAACGTGAAGAAAGAAGCTGCAGAAGACTGGCACTGAGCGTGCAGCTTTCCAGCGGAGAGAAAAAGCTACTTGAACACTCTGCAAGCCTTTCCACTCCCAAAAACATGCACATGGAAGGAGCTGCTGCAAAACCGATGCTGTGCTCGCTGCTGCTCCTCCTGAAGCTCTGGCTGCTAAATCTGAGGCTTTCCTTCCAATTTCAAGCTGCAAAGCACTTGCTGAATTCCAGGGAAAGTCCGGGAGGCATTTGCTGTGCTGGCACACTTTCTCCTTCCTAGACAGAGTAGAAAAGCTTTTCCCTGCCGTGTAGGCGACAAGAGGCGCATTAGACGGGCATCCGGAGCTGTCCGAAGGTAAGCGCCTGTTGCCGGCCTCTTTCGGCACAAGCCCCCGCTCCGGAGCGCACCGCGGCCGGCAGGATGCTCTCTGCCGGCGAAGGTGCCGCTTCTCCGGCAAGGAAGCCTCTGCCGCTTCTCCAGCACACGGAGAGCGTGCTAGCTGCTGAAACGTGAAGAAAGAAGCTGCAGAAGACTGGCACTGAGCATGCAGCTTTCCAGCGGAGAGAAAAAGCTACTTTAACACTCTGCAAGCCTTTCCACTCCCAAAAACATGCACATGGAAGGAGCTGCTGCAAAACCGATGCTGTGCTCGCTGCTGCTCCTCCTGAAGCTCTGGCTGCTAAATCTGAGGCTTTCCTTCCAATTTCAAGCTGCAAAGCACTTGCTGAATTCCAGGGAAAGTCCGGGAGGCATTTGCTGTGCTGGCACACTTTCTCCTTCCTAGACAGAGTGGAAAAGCTTTTCCCTGCCGTGTAGGCGACAAGAGACGCATTAGACGGCGATCCGGAGCTGTCCGAAGGTAAGCGCCTGTTGCCGGCCTCTTTCGGCACAAGCCCCCGCTCCGGAGCGCACCGCGGCCGGCAGGATGCTCTCTGCCGGCGAAGGTGCCGCTTCTCCGGCAAGGAAGCCTCTGCCCCTTCTCCAGCACACGGAGAGCGTGCTAGCTGCTGAAACGTGAAGAAAGAAGCTGCAGAAGACTGGCACTGAGCGTGCAGCTTTCCAGCGGAGAGAAAAAGCTACTTTAACACTCTGCAAGCCTTTCAACTCCCAAAAACATGCACATGGAAGGAGCTGCTGCAAAAGCGATGCTGTGCTCGCTGCTGCTCCTCCTGAAGCTCTGGCTGCTAAATCTGAGGCTTTCCTTCCAATTTCAAGCTGCAAAGCACTTGCTGAATTGCAGGGAAAGTCCGGGAGGCATTTGCTGTGCTGGCACACTTTCTCCTTCCTAGACAGAGTGGAAAAGCTTTTCCCTGCCGTGTAGGCGACAAGAGACGCATTAGACGGCGATCCGGAGCTGTCCGAAGGTAAGCGCCTGTTGCCGGCCTCTTTCGGCACAAGCTCCCGCTCCGGAGCGCACCGCGGCCGGCAGGATGCTCTCTGCCGGCGAAGGTGCCGCTTCTCCGGCAAGGAAGCCTCTGCCGCTTCTCCAGCACACGGAGAGCGTGCTAGCTGCTGAAACGTGAAGAAAGAAGCTGCAGAAGACTGGCACTGAGCGTGCAGCTTTCCAGCGGAGAGAAAAAGCTACTTTAACACTCTGCAAGCCTTTCCACTCCCAAAAACATGCACATGGAAGGAGCTGCTGCAAAAGCGATGCTGTGCTCGCTGCTGCTCCTCCTGAAGCTCTGGCTGCTAAATCTGAGGCTTTCCTTCCAATTTCAAGCTGCAAAGCACTTGCTGAATTCCAGGGAAAGTCCGGGAGGCATTTGCTGTGCTGGCACACTTTCTCCTTCCTAGACAGAGTGGAAAAGCTTTTCCCTGCCGTGTAGGCGACAAGAGACGCATTAGACGGCGATCCGGAGCTGTCCGAAGGTAAGCGCCTGTTGCCGGCCTCTTTCGGCACAAGCCCCCGCTCCGGAGCGCACCGCGGCCGGCAGGATGCTCTCTGCCGGCGAAGGTGCCGCTTCTCCGGCAAGGAAGCCTCTGCCGCTTCTCCAGCACACGGAGAGCGTGCTAGCTGCTGAAACGTGAAGAAAGAAGCTGCAGAACACTGGCACTGAGCGTGCAGCTTTCCAGCGGAGAGAAAAAGCTACTTTAACACTCTGCAAGCCTTTCCACTCCCAAAAACATGCACATGGAAGGAGCTGCTGCAAAAGCGATGCTGTGCTCGCTGCTGCTCCTCCTGAAGCTCTGGCTGCTAAATCTGAGGCTTTCCTTCCAATTTCAAGCTGCAAAGCACTTGCTGAATTCCAGGGAAAGTCCGGGAGGCATTTGCTGTGCTGGCACACTTTCTCCTTCCTAGACAGAGTGGAAAAGCTTTTCCCTGCCGTGTAGGCGACAAGAGACGCATTAGACGGCGATCCGGAGCTGTCCGAAGGTAAGCGCCTGTTGCCGGCCTCTTTCGGCACAAGCCCCCGCTCCGGAGCGCACCGCGGCCGGCAGGATGCTCTCTGCCGGCGAAGGTGCCGCTTCTCCGGCAAGGAAGCCTCTGCCGCTTCTCCAGCACACGGAGAGCGTGCTAGCTGCTGAAACGTGAAGAAAGAAGCTGCAGAACACTGGCACTGAGCGTGCAGCTTTCCAGCGGAGAGAAAAAGCTACTTTAACACTCTGCAAGCCTTTCCACTCCCAAAAACATGCACATGGAAGGAGCTGCTGCAAAAGCGATGCTGTGCTCGCTGCTGCTCCTCCTGAAGCTCTGGCTGCTAAATCTGAGGCTTTCCTTCCAATTTCAAGCTGCAAAGCACTTGCTGAATTGCAGGGAAAGTCCGGGAGGCATTTGCTGTGCTGGCACACTTTCTCCTTCCTAGACAGAGTGGAAAAGCTTTTCCCTGCCGTGTAGGCGACAAGAGACGCATTAGACGGCGATCCGGAGCTGTCCGAAGGTAAGCGCCTGTTGCCGGCCTCTTTCGGCACAAGCCCCCGCTCCGGAGCGCACCGCGGCCGGCAGGATGCTCTCTGCCGGCGAAGGTGCCGCTTCTCCGGCAAGGAAGCCTCTGCCGCTTCTCCAGCACACGGAGAGCGTGCTAGCTGCTGAAACGTGAAGAAAGAAGCTGCAGAACACTGGCACTGAGCGTGCAGCTTTCCAGCGGAGAGAAAAAGCTACTTTAACACTCTGCAAGCCTTTCCACTCCCAAAAACATGCACATGGAAGGAGCTGCTGCAAAACCGATGCTGTGCTCGCTGCTGCTCCTCCTGAAGCTCTGGCTGCTAAATCTGAGGCTTTCCTTCCAATTTCAAGCTGCAAAGTACTTGCTGAATTCCAGGGAAAGTCCGGGAGGCATTTGCTGTGCTGGCACACTTTCTCCTTCCTAGACAGAGTGGAAAAGCTTTTCCCTGCCGTGTAGGTGACAAGAGACGCATTAGACGGCGATCCGGAGCTGTCCGAAGGTAAGCGCCTGTTGCCGGCCTCTTTCGGCACAAGCCCCCGCTCCGGAGCGCACCGCGGCCGGCAGGATGCTCTCTGCCGGCGAAGGTGCCGCTTCTCCGGCAAGGAAGCCTCTGCCGCTTCTCCAGCACACGGAGAGCGTGCTAGCTGCTGAAACGTGAAGAAAGAAGCTGCAGAGCACTGGCACTGAGCGTGCAGCTTTCCAGCGGAGAGAAAAAGCTACTTTAACACTCTGCAAGCCTTTCCACTCCCAAAAACATGCACATGGAAGGAGCTGCTGCAAAAGCGATGCTGTGCTCGCTGCTGCTCCTCCTGAAGCTCTGGCTGCTAAATCTGAGGCTTTCCTTCCAATTTCAAGCTGCAAAGCACTTGCTGAATTCCAGGGAAAGTCCGGGAGGCATTTGCTGTGCTGGCACACTTTCTCCTTCCTAGACAGAGTGGAAAAGCTTTTCCCTGCCGTGTAGGCGACAAGAGACGCATTAGACGGCGATCCGGAGCTGTCCGAAGGTAAGCGCCTGTTGCCGGCCTCTTTCGGCACAAGCCCCCGCTCCGGAGCGCACCGCGGCCGGCAGGATGCTCTCTGCCGGCGAAGGTGCCGCTTCTCCGGCAAGGAAGCCTCTGCCGCTTCTCCAGCACACGGAGAGCGTGCTAGCTGCTGAAACGTGAAGAAAGAAGCTGCAGAAGACTGGCACTGAGCGTGCAGCTTTCCAGCGGAGAGAAAAAGCTACTTTAACACTCTGCAAGCCTTTCCACTCCCAAAAACATGCACATGGAAGGAGCTGCTGCAAAAGCGATGCTGTGCTCACTGCTGCTCCTCCTGAAGCTCTGGCTGCTAAATCTGAGGCTTTCCTTCCAATTTCAAGCTGCAAAGCACTTGCTGAATTCCAGGGAAAGTCCGGGAGGCATTTGCTGTGCTGGCACACTTTCTCCTTCCTAGACAGAGTGGAAAAGCTTTTCCCTGCCGTGTAGGCGACAAGAGACGCATTAGACGGCGATCCGGAGCTGTCCGAAGGTAAGCGCCTGTTGCCGGCCTCTTTCGGCACAAGCCCCCGCTCCGGAGCGCACCGCGGCCGGCAGGATGCTCTCTGCCGGCGAAGGTGCCGCTTCTCCGGCAAGGAAGCCTCTGCCGCTTCTCCAGCACACGGAGAGCGTGCTAGCTGCTGAAACGTGAAGAAAGAAGCTGCAGAACACTGGCACTGAGCGTGCAGCTTTCCAGCGGAGAGAAAAAGCTACTTTAACACTCTGCAAGCCTTTCCACTCCCAAAAACATGCACATGGAAGGAGCTGCTGCAAAACCGATGCTGTGCTCGCTGCTGCTCCTCCTGAAGCTCTGGCTGCTAAATCTGAGGCTTTCCTTCCAATTTCAAGCTGCAAAGCACTTGCTGAATTCCAGGGAAAGTCCGGGAGGCATTTGCTGTGCTGGCATACTTTCTCCTTCCTAGACAGAGTGGAAAAGCTTTTCCCTGCCGTGTAGGCAACAAGAGACGCATTAGACGGCGATCCGGAGCTGTCCGAAGGTAAGCGCCTGTTGCCGGCCTCTTTCGGCACAAGCCCCCGCTCCGGAGCGCACCGCGGCCGGCAGGATGCTCTCTGCCGGCGAAGGTGCCGCTTCTCCGGCAAGGAAGCCTCTGCCGCTTCTCCAGCACACGGAGAGCGTGCTAGCTGCTGAAACGTGAAGAAAGAAGCTGCAGAAGACTGGCACTGAGCGTGCAGCTTTCCAGCGGAGAGAAAAAGCTACTTGAACACTCTGCAAGCCTTTCCACTCCCAAAAACATGCACATGGAAGGAGCTGCTGCAAAACCGATGCTGTGCTCGCTGCTGCTCCTCCTGAAGCTCTGGCTGCTAAATCTGAGGCTTTCCTTCCAATTTCAAGCTGCAAAGCACTTGCTGAATTCCAGGGAAAGTCCGGGAGGCATTTGCTGTGCTGGCACACTTTCTCCTTCCTAGACAGAGTGGAAAAGCTTTTCCCTGCCGTGTAGGTGACAAGAGACGCATTAGACGGCGATCCGGAGCTGTCCGAAGGTAAGCGCCTGTTGCCGGCCTCTTTCGGCACAAGCCCCCGCTCCGGAGCGCACCGCGGCCGGCAGGATGCTCTCTGCCGGCGAAGGTGCCGCTTCTCCGGCAAGGAAGCCTCTGCCGCTTCTCCAGCACACGGAGAGCGTGCTAGCTGCTGAAACGTGAAGAAAGAAGCTGCAGAGCACTGGCACTGAGCGTGCAGCTTTCCAGCGGAGAGAAAAAGCTACTTGAACACTCTGCAAGCCTTTCCACTCCCAAAAACATGCACATGGAAGGAGCTGCTGCAAAACCGATGCTGTGCTCGCTGCTGCTCCTCCTGAAGCTCTGGCTGCTAAATCTGAGGCTTTCCTTCCAATTTCAAGCTGCAAAGCACTTGCTGAATTCCAGGGAAAGTCCGGGAGGCATTTGCTGTGCTGGCATACTTTCTCCTTCCTAGACAGAGTGGAAAAGCTTTTCCCTGCCGTGTAGGCGACAAGAGACGCATTAGACGGCGATCCGGAGCTGTCCGAAGGTAAGCGCCTGTTGCCGGCCTCTTTCGGCACAAGCCCCCGCTCCGGAGCGCACCGCGGCCGGCAGGATGCTCTCTGCCGGCGAAGGTGCCGCTTCTCCGGCAAGGAAGCCTCTGCCGCTTCTCCAGCACACGGAGAGCGTGCTAGCTGCTGAAACGTGAAGAAAGAAGCTGCAGAAGACTGGCACTGAGCGTGCAGCTTTCCAGCGGAGAGAAAAAGCTACTTGAACACTCTGCAAGCCTTTCCACTCCCAAAAACATGCACATGGAAGGAGCTGCTGCAAAACCGATGCTGTGCTCGCTGCTGCTCCTCCTGAAGCTCTGGCTGCTAAATCTGAGGCTTTCCTTCCAATTTCAAGCTGCAAAGCACTTGCTGAATTCCAGGGAAAGTCCGGGAGGCATTTGCTGTGCTGGCACACTGTCTCCTTCCTAGACAGAGTGGAAAAGCTTTTCCCTGCCGTGTAGGCGACAAGAGACGCATTAGACGGCGATCCGGAGCTGTCCGAAGGTAAGCGCCTGTTGCCGGCCTCTTTCGGCACAAGCCCCCGCTCCGGAGCGCACCGCGGCCGGCACGATGCTCTCTGCCGGCGAAGGTGCCGCTTCTCCGGCAAGGAAGCCTCTGCCGCTTCTCCAGCACACGGAGAGCGTGCTAGCTGCTGAAACGTGAAGAAAGAAGCTGCAGAAGACTGGCACTCAGCGTGCAGCTTTCCAGCGGAGAGAAAAAGCTACTTTAACACTCTGCAAGCCTTTCCACTCCCAAAAACATGCACATGGAAGGAGCTGCTGCAAAAGCGATGCTGTGCTCGCTGCTGCTCCTCCTGAAGCTCTGGCTGCTAAATCTGAGGCTTTCCTTCCAATTTCAAGCTGCAAAGCACTTGCTGAATTCCAGGGAAAGTCCGGGAGGCATTTGCTGTGCTGGCACACTGTCTCCTTCCTAGACAGAGTGGAAAAGCTTTTCCCTGCCGTGTAGGCGACAAGAGACGCATTAGACGGCGATCCGGAGCTGTCCGAAGGTAAGCGCCTGTTGCCGGCCTCTTTCGGCACAAGCCCCCGCTCCGGAGCGCACCGCGGCCGGCACGATGCTCTCTGCCGGCGAAGGTGCCGCTTCTCCGGCAAGGAAGCCTCTGCCGCTTCTCCAGCACACGGAGAGCGTGCTAGCTGCTGAAACGTGAAGAAAGAAGCTGCAGAAGACTGGCACTCAGCGTGCAGCTTTCCAGCGGAGAGAAAAAGCTACTTTAACACTCTGCAAGCCTTTCCACTCCCAAAAACATGCACATGGAAGGAGCTGCTGCAAAAGCGATGCTGTGCTCGCTGCTGCTCCTCCTGAAGCTCTGGCTGCTAAATCTGAGGCTTTCCTTCCAATTTCAAGCTGCAAAGCACTTGCTGAATTCCAGGGAAAGTCCGGGAGGCATTTGCTGTGCTGGCACACTGTCTCCTTCCTAGACAGAGTGGAAAAGCTTTTCCCTGCCGTGTAGGCGACAAGAGACGCGTTAGACGGCGATCCGGAGCTGTCCGAAGGTAAGCGCCTGTTGCCGGCCTCTTTCGGCACAAGCCCCCGCTCTGGAGCGCACCGCGGCCGGCACGATGCTCTCTGCCGGCGAAGGTGCCGCTTCTCCGGCAAGGAAGCCTCTGCCGCTTCTCCAGCACACGGAGAGCGTGCTAGCTGCTGAAACGTGAAGAAAGAAGCTGCAGAAGACTGGCACTGAGCGTGCAGCTTTCCAGCGGAGAGAAAAAGCTACTTTAACACTCTGCAAGCCTTTCCACTCCCAAAAACATGCACATGGAAGGAGCTGCTGCAAAACCGATGCTGTGCTCGCTGCTGCTCCTCCTGAAGCTCTGGCTGCTAAATCTGAGGCTTTCCTTCCAATTTCAAGCTGCAAAGCACTTGCTGAATTCCAGGGAAAGTCCGGGAGGCATTTGCTGTGCTGGCATACTTTCTCCTTCCTAGACAGAGTGGAAAAGCTTTTCCCTGCCGTGTAGGCGACAAGAGACGCATTAGACGGCGATCCGGAGCTGTCCGAAGGTAAGCGCCTGTTGCCGGCCTCTTTCGGCACAAGCCCCCGCTCCGGAGCGCACCGCGGCCGGCAGGATGCTCTCTGCCGGCGAAGGTGCCGCTTCTCCGGCAAGGAAGCCTCTGCCGCTTCTCCAGCACACGGAGAGCGTGCTAGCTGCTGAAACGTGAAGAAAGAAGCTGCAGAAGACTGGCACTGAGCGTGCAGCTTTCCAGCGGAGAGAAAAAGCTACTTGAACACTCTGCAAGCCTTTCCACTCCCAAAAACATGCACATGGAAGGAGCTGCTGCAAAACCGATGCTGTGCTCGCTGCTGCTCCTCCTGAAGCTCTGGCTGCTAAATCTGAGGCTTTCCTTCCAATTTCAAGCTGCAAAGCACTTGCTGAATTCCAGGGAAAGTCCGGGAGGCATTTGCTGTGCTGGCACACTGTCTCCTTCCTAGACAGAGTGGAAAAGCTTTTCCCTGCCGTGTAGGCGACAAGAGACGCATTAGACGGCGATCCGGAGCTGTCCGAAGGTAAGCGCCTGTTGCCGGCCTCTTTCGGCACAAGCCCCCGCTCCGGAGCGCACCGCGGCCGGCACGATGCTCTCTGCCGGCGAAGGTGCCGCTTCTCCGGCAAGGAAGCCTCTGCCGCTTCTCCAGCACACGGAGAGCGTGCTAGCTGCTGAAACGTGAAGAAAGAAGCTGCAGAAGACTGGCACTCAGCGTGCAGCTTTCCAGCGGAGAGAAAAAGCTACTTGAACACTCTGCAAGCCTTTCCACTCCCAAAAACATGCACATGGAAGGAGCTGCTGCAAAAGCGATGCTGTGCTCGCTGCTGCTCCTCCTGAAGCTCTGGCTGCTAAATCTGAGGCTTTCCTTCCAATTTCAAGCTGCAAAGCACTTGCTGAATTCCAGGGAAAGTCCGGGAGGCATTTGCTGTGCTGGCACACTGTCTCCTTCCTAGACAGAGTGGAAAAGCTTTTCCCTGCCGTGTAGGCGACAAGAGACGCGTTAGACGGCGATCCGGAGCTGTCCGAAGGTAAGCGCCTGTTGCCGGCCTCTTTCGGCACAAGCCCCCGCTCTGGAGCGCACCGCGGCCGGCACGATGCTCTCTGCCGGCGAAGGTGCCGCTTCTCCGGCAAGGAAGCCTCTGCCGCTTCTCCAGCACACGGAGAGCGTGCTAGCTGCTGAAACGTGAAGAAAGAAGCTGCAGAAGACTGGCACTGAGCGTGCAGCTTTCCAGCGGAGAGAAAAAGCTACTTGAACACTCTGCAAGCCTTTCCACTCCCAAAAACATGCACATGGAAGGAGCTGCTGCAAAACCGATGCTGTGCTCGCTGCTGCTCCTCCTGAAGCTCTGGCTGCTAAATCTGAGGCTTTCCTTCCAATTTCAAGCTGCAAAGCACTTGCTGAATTCCAGGGAAAGTCCGGGAGGCATTTGCTGTGCTGGCATACTTTCTCCTTCCTAGACAGAGTGGAAAAGCTTTTCCCTGCCGTGTAGGCGACAAGAGACGCATTAGACGGCGATCCGGAGCTGTCCGAAGGTAAGCGCCTGTTGCCGGCCTCTTTCGGCACAAGCCCCCGCTCCGGAGCGCACCGCGGCCGGCAGGATGCTCTCTGCCGGCGAAGGTGCCGCTTCTCCGGCAAGGAAGCCTCTGCCGCTTCTCCAGCACACGGAGAGCGTGCTAGCTGCTGAAACGTGAAGAAAGAAGCTGCAGAAGACTGGCACTGAGCGTGCAGCTTTCCAGCGGAGAGAAAAAGCTACTTGAACACTCTGCAAGCCTTTCCACTCCCAAAAACATGCACATGGAAGGAGCTGCTGCAAAACCGATGCTGTGCTCGCTGCTGCTCCTCCTGAAGCTCTGGCTGCTAAATCTGAGGCTTTCCTTCCAATTTCAAGCTGCAAAGCACTTGCTGAATTGCAGGGAAAGTCCGGGAGGCATTTGCTGTGCTGGCACACTGTCTCCTTCCTAGACAGAGTGGAAAAGCTTTTCCCTGCCGTGTAGGCGACAAGAGACGCATTAGACGGCGATCCGGAGCTGTCCGAAGGTAAGCGCCTGTTGCCGGCCTCTTTCGGCACAAGCCCCCGCTCCGGAGCGCACCGCGGCCGGCAGGATGCTCTCTGCCGGCGAAGGTGCCGCTTCTCCGGCAAGGAAGGCTCTGCCGCTTCTCCAGCACACGGAGAGCGTGCTAGCTGCTGAAACGTGAAGAAAGAAGCTGCAGAAGACTGGCACTCAGCGTGCAGCTTTCCAGCGGAGAGAAAAAGCTACTTTAACACTCTGCAAGCCTTTCCACTCCCAAAAACATGCACATGGAAGGAGCTGCTGCAAAAGCGATGCTGTGCTCGCTGCTGCTCCTCCTGAAGCTCTGGCTGCTAAATCTGAGGCTTTCCTTCCAATTTCAAGCTGCAAAGCACTTGCTGAATTCCAGGGAAAGTCTGGGAGGCATTTGCTGTGCTGGCACACTTTCTCCTTCCTAGACAGAGTGGAAAAGCTTTTCCCTGCCGTGTAGGCGACAAGAGACGCATTAGACGGCGATCCGGAGCTGTCCGAAGGTAAGCGCCTGTTGCCGGCCTCTTTCGGCACAAGCCCCCGCTCCGGAGCGCACCGCGGCCGGCACGATGCTCTCTGCCGGCGAAGGTGCCGCTTCTCCGGCAAGGAAGCCTCTGCCGCTTCTCCAGCACACGGAGAGCGTGCTAGCTGCTGAAACGTGAAGAAAGAAGCTGCAGAACACTGGCACTGAGCGTGCAGCTTTCCAGCGGAGAGAAAAAGCTACTTTAACACTCTGCAAGCCTTTCCACTCCCAAAAACATGCACATGGAAGGAGCTGCTGCAAAACCGATGCTGTGCTCGCTGCTGCTCCTCCTGAAGCTCTGGCTGCTAAATCTGAGGCTTTCCTTCCAATTTCAAGCTGCAAAGCACTTGCTGAATTCCAGGGAAAGTCCGGGAGGCATTTGCTGTGCTGGCACACTTTCTCCTTCCTAGACAGAGTGGAAAAGCTTTTCCCTGCCGTGGAGGCGACAAGAGACGCATTAGACGGCGATCCGGAGCTGTCCGAAGGTAAGCGCCTGTTGCCGGCCTCTTTCGGCACAAGCCCCCGCTCCGGAGCGCACCGCGGCCGGCAGGATGCTCTCTGCCGGCGAAGGTGCCGCTTCTCCGGCAAGGAAGCCTCTGCCGCTTCTCCAGCACACGGAGAGCGTGCTAGCTGCTGAAACGTGAAGAAAGAAGCTGCAGAACACTGGCACTGAGCGTGCAGCTTTCCAGCGGAGAGAAAAAGCTACTTTAACACTCTGCAAGCCTTTCCACTCCCAAAAACATGCACATGGAAGGAGCTGCTGCAAAACCGATGCTGTGCTCGCTGCTGCTCCTCCTGAAGCTCTGGCTGCTAAATCTGAGGCTTTCCTTCCAATTTCAAGCTGCAAAGCACTTGCTGAATTGCAGGGAAAGTCCGGGAGGCATTTGCTGTGCTGGCACACTTTCTCCTTCCTAGACAGAGTGGAAAAGCTTTTCCCTGCCGTGTAGGCGACAAGAGACGCATTAGACGGCGATCCGGAGCTGTCCGAAGGTAAGCGCCTGTTGCCGGCCTCTTTCGGCACAAGCCCCCGCTCCGGAGCGCACCGCGGCCGGCAGGATGCTCTCTGCCGGCGAAGGTGCCGCTTCTCCGGCAAGGAAGGCTCTGCCGCTTCTCCAGCACACGGAGAGCGTGCTAGCTGCTGAAACGTGAAGAAAGAAGCTGCAGAAGACTGGCACAGAGCGTGCAGCTTTCCAGCGGAGAGAAAAAGCTACTTTAACACTCTGCAAGCCTTTCCACTCCCAAAAACATGCACATGGAAGGAGCTGCTGCAAAAGCGATGCTGTGCTCGCTGCTGCTCCTCCTGAAGCTCTGGCTGCTAAATCTGAGGCTTTCCTTCCAATTTCAAGCTGCAAAGCACTTGCTGAATTGCAGGGAAAGTCCGGGAGGCATTTGCTGTGCTGGCACACTTTCTCCTTCCTAGACAGAGTGGAAAAGCTTTTCCCTGCCGTGTAGGTGACAAGAGACGCATTAGACGGCGATCCGGAGCTGTCCGAAGGTAAGCGCCTGTTGCCGGCCTCTTTCGGCACAAGCCCCCGCTCCGGAGCGCACCGCGGCCGGCAGGATGCTCTCTGCCGGCGAAGGTGCCGCTTCTCCGGCAAGGAAGCCTCTGCCGCTTCTCCAGCACACGGAGAGCGTGCTAGCTGCTGAAACGTGAAGAAAGAAGCTGCAGAGCACTGGCACTGAGCGTGCAGCTTTCCAGCGGAGAGAAAAAGCTACTTTAACACTCTGCAAGCCTTTCCACTCCCAAAAACATGCACATGGAAGGAGCTGCTGCAAAAGCGATGCTGTGCTCGCTGCTGCTCCTCCTGAAGCTCTGGCTGCTAAATCTGAGGCTTTCCTTCCAATTTCAAGCTGCAAAGCACTTGCTGAATTCCAGGGAAAGTCCGGGAGGCATTTGCTGTGCTGGCACACTTTCTCCTTCCTAGACAGAGTGGAAAAGCTTTTCCCTGCCGTGTAGGCGACAAGAGACGCATTAGACGGCGATCCGGAGCTGTCCGAAGGTAAGCGCCTGTTGCCGGCCTCTTTCGGCACAAGCCCCCGCTCCGGAGCGCACCGCGGCCGGCAGGATGCTCTCTGCCGGCGAAGGTGCCGCTTCTCCGGCAAGGAAGCCTCTGCCGCTTCTCCAGCACACGGAGAGCGTGCTAGCTGCTGAAACGTGAAGAAAGAAGCTGCAGAACACTGGCACTGAGCGTGCAGCTTTCCAGCGGAGAGAAAAAGCTACTTTAGCACTCTGCAAGCCTTTCCACTCCCAAAAACATGCACATGGAAGGAGCTGCTGCAAAAGCGATGCTGTGCTCGCTGCTGCTCCTCCTGAAGCTCTGGCTGCTAAATCTGAGGCTTTCCTTCCAATTTCAAGCTGCAAAGCACTTGCTGAATTGCAGGGAAAGTCCGGGAGGCATTTGCTGTGCTGGCACACTTTCTCCTTCCTAGACAGAGTGGAAAAGCTTTTCCCTGCCGTGTAGGCGACAAGAGACGCATTAGACGGCGATCCGGAGCTGTCCGAAGGTAAGCGCCTGTTGCCGGCCTCTTTCGGCACAAGCCCCCGCTCCGGAGCGCACCGCGGCCGGCAGGATGCTCTCTGCCGGCGAAGGTGCCGCTTCTCCGGCAAGGAAGCCTCTGCCGCTTCTCCAGCACACGGAGAGCGTGCTAGCTGCTGAAACGTGAAGAAAGAAGCTGCAGAAGACTGGCACTGAGCGTGCAGCTTTCCAGCGGAGAGAAAAAGCTACTTTAACACTCTGCAAGCCTTTCCACTCCCAAAAACATGCACATGGAAGGAGCTGCTGCAAAAGCGATGCTGTGCTCGCTGCTGCTCCTCCTGAAGCTCTGGCTGCTAAATCTGAGGCTTTCCTTCCAATTTCAAGCTGCAAAGCACTTGCTGAATTCCAGGGAAAGTCCGGGAGGCATTTGCTGTGCTGGCACACTGTCTCCTTCCTAGACAGAGTGGAAAAGCTTTTCCCTGCCGTGTAGGCGACAAGAGACGCATTAGATGGCGATCCGGAGCTGTCCGAAGGTAAGCGCCTGTTGCCGGCCTCTTTCGGCACAAGCCCCCGCTCCGGAGCGCACCGCGGCCGGCAGGATGCTCTCTGCCGGCGAAGGTGCCGCTTCTCCGGCAAGGAAGCCTCTGCCGCTTCTCCAGCACACGGAGAGCGTGCTAGCTGCTGAAACGTGAAGAAAGAAGCTGCAGAAGACTGGCACTGAGCGTGCAGCTTTCCAGCGGAGAGAAAAAGCTACTTGAACACTCTGCAAGCCTTTCCACTCCCAAAAACATGCACATGGAAGGAGCTGCTGCAAAAGCGATGCTGTGCTCGCTGCTGCTCCTCCTGAAGCTCTGGCTGCTAAATCTGAGGCTTTCCTTCCAATTTCAAGCTGCAAAGCACTTGCTGAATTCCAGGGAAAGTCCGGGAGGCATTTGCTGTGCTGGCACACTTTCTCCTTCCTAGACAGAGTGGAAAAGCTTTTCCCTGCCGTGTAGGCGACAAGAGACGCATTAGACGGCGATCCGGAGCTGTCCGAAGGTAAGCGCCTGTTGCCGGCCTCTTTCGGCACAAGCCCCCGCTCCGGAGCGCACCGCGGCCGGCAGGATGCTCTCTGCCGGCGAAGGTGCCGCTTCTCCGGCAAGGAAGCCTCTGCCGCTTCTCCAGCACACGGAGAGCGTGCTAGCTGCTGAAACGTGAAGAAAGAAGCTGCAGAACACTGGCACTGAGCGTGCAGCTTTCCAGCGGAGAGAAAAAGCTACTTTAACACTCTGCAAGCCTTTCCACTCCCAAAAATATGCACATGGAAGGAGCTGCTGCAAAAGCGATGCTGTGCTCGCTGCTGCTCCTCCTGAAGCTCTGGCTGCTAAATCTGAGGCTTTCCTTCCAATTTCAAGCTGCAAAGCACTTGCTGAATTCCAGGGAAAGTCCGGGAGGCATTTGCTGTGCTGGCATACTTTCTCCTTCCTAGACAGAGTGGAAAAGCTTTTCCCTGCCGTGTAGGCGACAAGAGACGCATTAGACGGCGATCCGGAGCTGTCCGAAGGTAAGCGCCTGTTGCCGGCCTCTTTCGGCACAAGCCCCCGCTCCGGAGCGCACCGCGGCCGGCAGGATGCTCTCTGCCGGCGAAGGTGCCGCTTCTCCGGCAAGGAAGCCTCTGCCGCTTCTCCAGCACACGGAGAGCGTGCTAGCTGCTGAAACGTGAAGAAAGAAGCTGCAGAAGACTGGCACTCAGCGTGCAGCTTTCCAGCGGAGAGAAAAAGCTACTTGAACACTCTGCAAGCCTTTCCACTCCCAAAAACATGCACATGGAAGGAGCTGCTGCAAAACCGATGCTGTGCTCGCTGCTGCTCCTCCTGAAGCTCTGGCTGCTAAATCTGAGGCTTTCCTTCCAATTTCAAGCTGCAAAGCACTTGCTGAATTCCAGGGAAAGTCTGGGAGGCATTTGCTGTGCTGGCACACTGTCTCCTTCCTAGACAGAGTGGAAAAGCTTTTCCCTGCCGTGTAGGCGACAAGAGACGCATTAGACGGCGATCCGGAGCTGTCCGAAGGTAAGCGCCTGTTGCCGGCCTCTTTCGGCACAAGCCCCCGCTCTGGAGCGCACCGCGGCCGGCACGATGCTCTCTGCCGGCGAAGGTGCCGCTTCTCCGGCAAGGAAGCCTCTGCCGCTTCTCCAGCACACGGAGAGCGTGCTAGCTGCTGAAACGTGAAGAAAGAAGCTGCAGAAGACTGGCACTGAGCGTGCAGCTTTCCAGCGGAGAGAAAAAGCTACTTTAACACTCTGCAAGCCTTTCCACTCCCAAAAACATGCACATGGAAGGAGCTGCTGCAAAACCGATGCTGTGCTCGCTGCTGCTCCTCCTGAAGCTCTGGCTGCTAAATCTGAGGCTTTCCTTCCAATTTCAAGCTGCAAAGCACTTGCTGAATTCCAGGGAAAGTCCGGGAGGCATTTGCTGTGCTGGCACACTGTCTCCTTCCTAGACAGAGTGGAAAAGCTTTTCCCTGCCGTGTAGGCGACAAGAGACGCATTAGACGGCGATCCGGAGCTGTCCGAAGGTAAGCGCCTGTTGCCGGCCTCTTTCGGCACAAGCCCCCGCTCTGGAGCGCACCGCGGCCGGCAGGATGCTCTCTGCCGGCGAAGGTGCCGCTTCTCCGGCAAGGAAGCCTCTGCCGCTTCTCCAGCACACGGAGAGCGTGCTAGCTGCTGAAACGTGAAGAAAGAAGCTGCAGAAGACTGGCACTGAGCGTGCAGCTTTCCAGCGGAGAGAAAAAGCTACTTGAACACTCTGCAAGCCTTTCCACTCCCAAAAACATGCACATGGAAGGAGCTGCTGCAAAAGCGATGCTGTGCTCGCTGCTGCTCCTCCTGAAGCTCTGGCTGCTAAATCTGAGGCTTTCCTTCCAATTTCAAGCTGCAAAGCACTTGCTGAATTCCAGGGAAAGTCCGGGAGGCATTTGCTGTGCTGGCACACTTTCTCCTTCCTAGACAGAGTGGAAAAGCTTTTCCCTGCCGTGTAGGTGACAAGAGACGCATTAGACGGCGATCCGGAGCTGTCCGAAGGTAAGCGCCTGTTGCCGGCCTCTTTCGGCACAAGCCCCCGCTCCGGAGCGCACCGCGGCCGGCAGGATGCTCTCTGCCGGCGAAGGTGCCGCTTCTCCGGCAAGGAAGCCTCTGCCGCTTCTCCAGCACACGGAGAGCGTGCTAGCTGCTGAAACGTGAAGAAAGAAGCTGCAGAGCACTGGCACTGAGCGTGCAGCTTTCCAGCGGAGAGAAAAAGCTACTTGAACACTCTGCAAGCCTTTCCACTCCCAAAAACATGCACATGGAAGGAGCTGCTGCAAAAGCGATGCTGTGCTCGCTGCTGCTCCTCCTGAAGCTCTGGCTGCTAAATCTGAGGCTTTCCTTCCAATTTCAAGCTGCAAAGCACTTGCTGAATTCCAGGGAAAGTCCGGGAGGCATTTGCTGTGCTGGCATACTTTCTCCTTCCTAGACAGAGTGGAAAAGCTTTTCCCTGCCGTGTAGGCGACAAGAGACGCATTAGACGGCGATCCGGAGCTGTCCGAAGGTAAGCGCCTGTTGCCGGCCTCTTTCGGCACAAGCCCCCGCTCCGGAGCGCACCGCGGCCGGCAGGATGCTCTCTGCCGGCGAAGGTGCCGCTTCTCCGGCAAGGAAGCCTCTGCCGCTTCTCCAGCACACGGAGAGCGTGCTAGCTGCTGAAACGTGAAGAAAGAAGCTGCAGAAGACTGGCACTGAGCGTGCAGCTTTCCAGCGGAGAGAAAAAGCTACTTGAACACTCTGCAAGCCTTTCCACTCCCAAAAACATGCACATGGAAGGAGCTGCTGCAAAAGCGATGCTGTGCTCGCTGCTGCTCCTCCTGAAGCTCTGGCTGCTAAATCTGAGGCTTTCCTTCCAATTTCAAGCTGCAAAGCACTTGCTGAATTCCAGGGAAAGTCCGGGAGGCATTTGCTGTGCTGGCACACTGTCTCCTTCCTAGACAGAGTGGAAAAGCTTTTCCCTGCCGTGTAGGCGACAAGAGACGCATTAGACGGCGATCCGGAGCTGTCCGAAGGTAAGCGCCTGTTGCCGGCCTCTTTCGGCACAAGCCCCCGCTCCGGAGCGCACCGCGGCCGGCAGGATGCTCTCTGCCGGCGAAGGTGCCGCTTCTCCGGCAAGGAAGCCTCTGCCGCTTCTCCAGCACACGGAGAGCGTGCTAGCTGCTGAAACGTGAAGAAAGAAGCTGCAGAAGACTGGCACTGAGCGTGCAGCTTTCCAGCGGAGAGAAAAAGCTACTTTAACACTCTGCAAGCCTTTCCACTCCCAAAAACATGCACATGGAAGGAGCTGCTGCAAAACCGATGCTGTGCTCGCTGCTGCTCCTCCTGAAGCTCTGGCTGCTAAATCTGAGGCTTTCCTTCCAATTTCAAGCTGCAAAGCACTTGCTGAATTGCAGGGAAAGTCCGGGAGGCATTTGCTGTGCTGGCACACTTTCTCCTTCCTAGACAGAGTGGAAAAGCTTTTCCCTGCCGTGTAGGCGACAAGAGACGCATTAGACGGCGATCCGGAGCTGTCCAAAGGTAAGCGCCTGTTGCCGGCCTCTTTCGGCACAAGCCCCCGCTCCGGAGCGCACCGCGGCCGGCAGGATGCTCTCTGCCGGCGAAGGTGCCGCTTCTCCGGCAAGGAAGCCTCTGCCGCTTCTCCAGCACACGGAGAGCGTGCTAGCTGCTGAAACGTGAAGAAAGAAGCTGCAGAACACTGGCACTGAGCGTGCAGCTTTCCAGCGGAGAGAAAAAGCTACTTTAACACTCTGCAAGCCTTTCCACTCCCAAAAACATGCACATGGAAGGAGCTGCTGCAAAACCGATGCTGTGCTCGCTGCTGCTCCTCCTGAAGCTCTGGCTGCTAAATCTGAGGCTTTCCTTCCAATTTCAAGCTGCAAAGCACTTGCTGAATTCCAGGGAAAGTCCGGGAGGCATTTGCTGTGCTGGCACACTTTCTCCTTCCTAGACAGAGTGGAAAAGCTTTTCCCTGCCGTGTAGGCGACAAGAGACGCATTAGACGGCGATCCAGAGCTGTCCGAAGGTAAGCGCCTGTTGCCGGCCTCTTTCGGCACAAGCCCCCGCTCCGGAGCGCACCGCGGCCGGCAGGATGCTCTCTGCCGGCGAAGGTGCCGCTTCTCCGGCAAGGAAGCCTCTACCGCTTCTCCAGCACACGGAGAGCGTGCTAGCTGCTGAAACGTGAAGAAAGAAGCTGCAGAACACTGGCACTGAGCGTGCAGCTTTCCAGCGGAGAGAAAAAGCTACTTTAACACTCTGCAAGCCTTTCCACTCCCAAAAACATGCACATGGAAGGAGCTGCTGCAAAAGCGATGCTGTGCTCGCTGCTGCTCCTCCTGAAGCTCTGGCTGCTAAATCTGAGGCTTTCCTTCTAATTTCAAGCTGCAAAGCACTTGCTGAATTCCAGGGAAAGTCCGGGAGGCATTTGCTGTGCTGGCACACTTTCTCCTTCCTAGACAGAGTGGAAAAGCTTTTCCCTGCCGTGTAGGCGACAAGAGACGCATTAGATGGCGATCCGGAGCTGTCCGAAGGTAAGCGCCTGTTGCCGGCCTCTTTCGGCACAAGCCCCCGCTCCGGAGCGCACCACGGCCGGCAGGATGCTCTCTGCCGGCGAAGGTGCCGCTTCTCCGGCAAGGAAGCCTCTGCCGCTTCTCCAGCACACGGAGAGCGTGCTAGCTGCTGAAACGTGAAGAAAGAAGCTGCAGAAGACTGGCACTGAGCGTGCAGCTTTCCAGCGGAGAGAAAAAGCTACTTGAACACTCTGCAAGCCTTTCCACTCCCAAAAACATGCACATGGAAGGAGCTGCTGCAAAAGCGATGCTGTGCTCGCTGCTGCTCCTCCTGAAGCTCTGGCTGCTAAATCTGAGGCTTTCCTTCCAATTTCAAGCTGCAAAGCACTTGCTGAATTCCAGGGAAAGTCCGGGAGGCATTTGCTGTGCTGGCACACTTTCTCCTTCCTAGACAGAGTGGAAAAGCTTTTCCCAGCCGTGTAGGCGACAAGAGACGCATTAGACGGCGATCCGGAGCTGTCCGAAGGTAAGCGCCTGTTGCCGGCCTCTTTCGGCACAAGCCCCCGCTCCGGAGCGCACCGCGGCCGGCAGGATGCTCTCTGCCGGCGAAGGTGCCGCTTCTCCGGCAAGGAAGCCTCTGCCGCTTCTCCAGCACACGGAGAGCGTGCTAGCTGCTGAAACGTGAAGAAAGAAGCTGCAGAACACTGGCACTGAGCGTGCAGCTTTCCAGCGGAGAGAAAAAGCTACTTTAACACTCTGCAAGCCTTTCCACTCCCAAAAACATGCACATGGAAGGAGCTGCTGCAAAACCGATGCTGTGCTCGCTGCTGCTCCTCCTGAAGCTCTGGCTGCTAAATCTGAGGCTTTCCTTCCAATTTCAAGCTGCAAAGCACTTGCTGAATTGCAGGGAAAGTCCGGGAGGCATTTGCTGTGCTGGCATACTTTCTCCTTCCTAGACAGAGTGGAAAAGCTTTTCCCTGCCGTGTAGGCGACAAGAGACGCATTAGACGGCGATCCGGAGCTGTCCGAAGGTAAGCGCCTGTTGCCGGCCTCTTTCGGCACAAGCCCCCGCTCCGGAGCGCACCGCGGCCGGCAGGATGCTCTCTGCCGGCGAAGGTGCCGCTTCTCCGGCAAGGAAGCCTCTGCCGCTTCTCCAGCACACGGAGAGCGTGCTAGCTGCTGAAACGTGAAGAAAGAAGCTGCAGAAGACTGGCACTCAGCGTGCAGCTTTCCAGCGGAGAGAAAAAGCTACTTGAACACTCTGCAAGCCTTTCCACTCCCAAAAACATGCACATGGAAGGAGCTGCTGCAAAACCGATGCTGTGCTCGCTGCTGCTCCTCCTGAAGCTCTGGCTGCTAAATCTGAGGCTTTCCTTCCAATTTCAAGCTGCAAAGCACTTGCTGAATTCCAGGGAAAGTCCGGGAGGCATTTGCTGTGCTGGCACACTTTCTCCTTCCTAGACAGAGTGGAAAAGCTTTTCCCTGCCGTGTAGGCGACAAGAGGCGCATTAGACGGGCATCCGGAGCTGTCCGAAGGTAAGCGCCTGTTGCCGGCCTCTTTCGGCACAAGCCCCCGCTCTGGAGCGCACCGCGGCCGGCACGATGCTCTCTGCCGGCGAAGGTGCCGCTTCTCCGGCAAGGAAGCCTCTGCCGCTTCTCCAGCACACGGAGAGCGTGCTAGCTGCTGAAACGTGAAGAAAGAAGCTGCAGAAGACTGGCACTGAGCGTGCAGCTTTCCAGCGGAGAGAAAAAGCTACTTTAACACTCTGCAAGCCTTTCCACTCCCAAAAACATGCACATGGAAGGAGCTGCTGCAAAAGCGATGCTGTGCTCGCTGCTGCTCCTCCTGAAGCTCTGGCTGCTAAATCTGAGGCTTTCCTTCCAATTTCAAGCTGCAAAGCACTTGCTGAATTGCAGGGAAAGTCCGGGAGGCATTTGCTGTGCTGGCACACTTTCTCCTTCCTAGACAGAGTGGAAAAGCTTTTCCCTGCCGTGTAGGTGACAAGAGACGCATTAGACGGCGATCCGGAGCTGTCCGAAGGTAAGCGCCTGTTGCCGGCCTCTTTCGGCACAAGCCCCCGCTCCGGAGCGCACCGCGGCCGGCAGGATGCTCTCTGCCGGCGAAGGTGCCGCTTCTCCGGCAAGGAAGCCTCTGCCGCTTCTCCAGCACACGGAGAGCGTGCTAGCTGCTGAAACGTGAAGAAAGAAGCTGCAGAGCACTGGCACTGAGCGTGCAGCTTTCCAGCGGAGAGAAAAAGCTACTTGAACACTCTGCAAGCCTTTCCACTCCCAAAAACATGCACATGGAAGGAGCTGCTGCAAAACCGATGCTGTGCTCGCTGCTGCTCCTCCTGAAGCTCTGGCTGCTAAATCTGAGGCTTTCCTTCCAATTTCAAGCTGCAAAGCACTTGCTGAATTCCAGGGAAAGTCCGGGAGGCATTTGCTGTGCTGGCATACTTTCTCCTTCCTAGACAGAGTGGAAAAGCTTTTCCCTGCCGTGTAGGCGACAAGAGACGCATTAGACGGCGATCCGGAGCTGTCCGAAGGTAAGCGCCTGTTGCCGGCCTCTTTCGGCACAAGCCCCCGCTCCGGAGCGCACCGCGGCCGGCAGGATGCTCTCTGCCGGCGAAGGTGCCGCTTCTCCGGCAAGGAAGCCTCTGCCGCTTCTCCAGCACACGGAGAGCGTGCTAGCTGCTGAAACGTGAAGAAAGAAGCTGCAGAAGACTGGCACTGAGCGTGCAGCTTTCCAGCGGAGAGAAAAAGCTACTTGAACACTCTGCAAGCCTTTCCACTCCCAAAAACATGCACATGGAAGGAGCTGCTGCAAAACCGATGCTGTGCTCGCTGCTGCTCCTCCTGAAGCTCTGGCTGCTAAATCTGAGGCTTTCCTTCCAATTTCAAGCTGCAAAGCACTTGCTGAATTCCAGGGAAAGTCCGGGAGGCATTTGCTGTGCTGGCACACTGTCTCCTTCCTAGACAGAGTGGAAAAGCTTTTCCCTGCCGTGTAGGCGACAAGAGACGCATTAGACGGCGATCCGGAGCTGTCCGAAGGTAAGCGCCTGTTGCCGGCCTCTTTCGGCACAAGCCCCCGCTCCGGAGCGCACCGCGGCCGGCAGGATGCTCTCTGCCGGCGAAGGTGCCGCTTCTCCGGCAAGGAAGCCTCTGCCGCTTCTCCAGCACACGGAGAGCGTGCTAGCTGCTGAAACGTGAAGAAAGAAGCTGCAGAAGACTGGCACTGAGCGTGCAGCTTTCCAGCGGAGAGAAAAAGCTACTTTAACACTCTGCAAGCCTTTCCACTCCCAAAAACATGCACATGGAAGGAGCTGCTGCAAAAGCGATGCTGTGCTCGCTGCTGCTCCTCCTGAAGCTCTGGCTGCTAAATCTGAGGCTTTCCTTCCAATTTCAAGCTGCAAAGCACTTGCTGAATTCCAGGGAAAGTCCGGGAGGCATTTGCTGTGCTGGCACACTTTCTCCTTCCTAGACAGAGTGGAAAAGCTTTTCCCTGCCGTGTAGGCGACAAGAGACGCATTAGACGGCGATCCGGAGCTGTCCGAAGGTAAGCGCCTGTTGCCGGCCTCTTTCGGCACAAGCCCCCGCTCCGGAGCGCACCGCGGCCGGCAGGATGCTCTCTGCCGGCGAAGGTGCCGCTTCTCCGGCAAGGAAGCCTCTGCCGCTTCTCCAGCACACGGAGAGCGTGCTAGCTGCTGAAACGTGAAGAAAGAAGGTGCAGAAGACTGGCACTCAGCGTGCAGATTTCCAGCGGAGAGAAAAAGCTACTTTAACACTCTGCAAGCCTTTCCACTCCCAAAAACATGCACATGGAAGGAGCTGCTGCAAAAGCGATGCTGTGCTCGCTGCTGCTCCTCCTGAAGCTCTGGCTGCTAAATCTGAGGCTTTCCTTGCAATTTCAAGCTGCAAAGCACTTGCTGAATTCCAGGGAAAGTCCGGGAGGCATTTGCTGTGCTGGCACACTTTCTCCTTCCTAGACAGAGTGGAAAAGCTTTTCCCTGCCGTGTAGGCGACAAGAGACGCATTAGACGGCGATCCGGAGCTGTCTGAAGGTAAGCGCCTGTTGCCGGCCTCTTTCGGCACAAGCCCCCGCTCCGGAGCGCACCGCGGCCGGCAGGATGCTCTCTGCCGGCGAAGGTGCCGCTTCTCCGGCAAGGAAGCCTCTGCCGCTTCTCCCGCACACGGAGAGCGTGCTAGCTGCTGAAACGTGAAGAAAGAAGCTGCAGAAGACTGGCACTGAGCGTGCAGCTTTCCAGCGGAGAGAAAAAGCTACTTGAACACTCTGCAAGCCTTTCCACTCCCAAAAACATGCACATGGAAGGAGCTGCTGCAAAAGCGATGCTGTGCTCGCTGCTGCTCCTCCTGAAGCTCTGGCTGCTAAATCTGAGGCTTTCCTTCCAATTTCAAGCTGCAAAGCACTTGCTGAATTCCAGGGAAAGTCCGGGAGGCATTTGCTGTGCTGGCATACTTTCTCCTTCCTAGACAGAGTGGAAAAGCTTTTCCCTGCCGTGTAGGCGACAAGAGACGCATTAGACGGCGATCCGGAGCTGTCCGAAGGTAAGCGCCTGTTGCCGGCCTCTTTCGGCACAAGCCCCCGCTCCGGAGCGCACCGCGGCCGGCAGGATGCTCTCTGCCGGCGAAGGTGCCGCTTCTCCGGCAAGGAAGCCTCTGCCGCTTCTCCAGCACACGGAGAGCGTGCTAGCTGCTGAAACGTGAAGAAAGAAGCTGCAGAAGACTGGCACTGAGCGTGCAGCTTTCCAGCGGAGAGAAAAAGCTACTTTAACACTCTGCAAGCCTTTCCACTCCCAAAAACATGCACATGGAAGGAGCTGCTGCAAAACCGATGCTGTGCTCGCTGCTGCTCCTCCTGAAGCTCTGGCTGCTAAATCTGAGGCTTTCCTTCCAATTTCAAGCTGCAAAGCACTTGCTGAATTCCAGGGAAAGTCCGGGAGGCATTTGCTGTGCTGTCACACTTTCTCCTTCCTAGACAGAGTGGAAAAGCTTTTCCCTGCCGTGTAGGTGACAAGAGACGCATTAGACGGCGATCCGGAGCTGTCTGAAGGTAAGCGCCTGTTGCCGGCCTCTTTCGGCACAAGCCCCCGCTCCGGAGCGCACCGCGGCCGGCAGGATGCTCTCTGCCGGCGAAGGTGCCGCTTCTCCGGCAAGGAAGCCTCTGCCGCTTCTCCAGCACACGGAGAGCGTGCTAGCTGCTGAAACGTGAAGAAAGAAGCTGCAGAGCACTGGCACTGAGCGTGCAGCTTTCCAGCGGAGAGAAAAAGCTACTTGAACACTCTGCAAGCCTTTCCACTCCCAAAAACATGCACATGGAAGGAGCTGCTGCAAAACCGATGCTGTGCTCGCTGCTGCTCCTCCTGAAGCTCTGGCTGCTAAATCTGAGGCTTTCCTTCCAATTTCAAGCTGCAAAGCACTTGCTGAATTCCAGGGAAAGTCCGGGAGGCATTTGCTGTGCTGGCATACTTTCTCCTTCCTAGACAGAGTGGAAAAGCTTTTCCCTGCCGTGTAGGCGACAAGAGACGCATTAGACGGCGATCCGGAGCTGTCCGAAGGTAAGCGCCTGTTGCCGGCCTCTTTCGGCACAAGCCCCCGCTCCGGAGCGCACCGCGGCCGGCAGGATGCTCTCTGCCGGCGAAGGTGCCGCTTCTCCGGCAAGGAAGCCTCTGCCGCTTCTCCAGCACACGGAGAGCGTGCTAGCTGCTGAAACGTGAAGAAAGAAGCTGCAGAAGACTGGCACTGAGCGTGCAGCTTTCCAGCGGAGAGAAAAAGCTACTTGAACACTCTGCAAGCCTTTCCACTCCCAAAAACATGCACATGGAAGGAGCTGCTGCAAAACCGATGCTGTGCTCGCTGCTGCTCCTCCTGAAGCTCTGGCTGCTAAATCTGAGGCTTTCCTTCCAATTTCAAGCTGCAAAGCACTTGCTGAATTCCAGGGAAAGTCCGGGAGGCATTTGCTGTGCTGGCACACTGTCTCCTTCCTAGACAGAGTGGAAAAGATTTTCCCTGCCGTGTAGGCGACAAGAGACGCATTAGACGGCGATCCGGAGCTGTCCGAAGGTAAGCGCCTGTTGCCGGCCTCTTTCGGCACAAGCCCCCGCTCCGGAGCGCACCGCGGCCGGCAGGATGCTCTCTGCCGGCGAAGGTGCCGCTTCTCCGGCAAGGAAGCCTCTGCCGCTTCTCCAGCACACGGAGAGCGTGCTAGCTGCTGAAACGTGAAGAAAGAAGCTGCAGAACACTGGCACTGAGCGTGCAGCTTTCCAGCGGAGAGAAAAAGCTACTTGAACACTCTGCAAGCCTTTCCACTCCCAAAAACATGCACATGGAAGGAGCTGCTGCAAAACCGATGCTGTGCTCGCTGCTGCTCCTCCTGAAGCTCTGGCTGCTAAATCTGAGGCTTTCCTTCCAATTTCAAGCTGCAAAGCACTTGCTGAATTCCAGGGAAAGTCCGGGAGGCATTTGCTGTGCTGGCACACTTTCTCCTTCCTAGACAGAGTGGAAAAGCTTTTCCCTGCCGTGTAGGCGACAAGAGACGCATTAGACGGCGATCCGGAGCTGTCCGAAGGTAAGCGCCTGTTGCCGGCCTCTTTCGGCACAAGCCCCCGCTCCGGAGCGCACCGCGGCCGGCAGGATGCTCTCTGCCGGCGAAGGTGCCGCTTCTCCGGCAAGGAAGCCTCTGCCGCTTCTCCAGCACACGGAGAGCGTGCTAGCTGCTGAAACGTGAAGAAAGAAGCTGCAGAAGACTGGCACTGAGCGTGCAGCTTTCCAGCGGAGAGAAAAAGCTACTTTAACACTCTGCAAGCCTTTCCACTCCCAAAAACATGCACATGGAAGGAGCTGCTGCAAAAGCGATGCTGTGCTCGCTGCTGCTCCTCCTGAAGCTCTGGCTGCTAAATCTGAGGCTTTCCTTGCAATTTCAAGCTGCAAAGCACTTGCTGAATTCCAGGGAAAGTCCGGGAGGCATTTGCTGTGCTGGCACACTTTCTCCTTCCTAGACAGAGTGGAAAAGCTTTTCCCTGCCGTGTAGGCGACAAGAGACGCATTAGACGGCGATCCGGAGCTGTCTGAAGGTAAGCGCCTGTTGCCGGCCTCTTTCGGCACAAGCCCCCGCTCCGGAGCGCACCGCGGCCGGCAGGATGCTCTCTGCCGGCGAAGGTGCCGCTTCTCCGGCAAGGAAGCCTCTGCCGCTTCTCCCGCACACGGAGAGCGTGCTAGCTGCTGAAACGTGAAGAAAGAAGCTGCAGAAGACTGGCACTGAGCGTGCAGCTTTCCAGCGGAGAGAAAAAGCTACTTGAACACTCTGCAAGCCTTTCCACTCCCAAAAACATGCACATGGAAGGAGCTGCTGCAAAACCGATGCTGTGCTCGCTGCTGCTCCTCCTGAAGCTCTGGCTGCTAAATCTGAGGCTTTCCTTCCAATTTCAAGCTGCAAAGCACTTGCTGAATTGCAGGGAAAGTCCGGGAGGCATTTGCTGTGCTGGCACACTTTCTCCTTCCTAGACAGAGTGGAAAAGCTTTTCCCTGCCGTGTAGGCGACAAGAGACGCATTAGACGGCGATCCGGAGCTGTCCGAAGGTAAGCGCCTGTTGCCGGCCTCTTTCGGCACAAGCCCCCGCTCCGGAGCGCATCGCGGCCGGCAGGATGCTCTCTGCCGGCGAAGGTGCCGCTTCTCCGGCAAGGAAGCCTCTGCCGCTTCTCCAGCACACGGAGAGCGTGCTAGCTGCTGAAACGTGAAGAAAGAAGCTGCAGAAGACTGGCACTGAGCGTGCAGCTTTCCAGCGGAGAGAAAAAGCTACTTTAACACTCTGCAAGCCTTTCCACTCCCAAAAACATGCACATGGAAGGAGCTGCTGCAAAAGCGATGCTGTGCTCGCTGCTGCTCCTCCTGAAGCTCTGGCTGCTAAATCTGAGGCTTTCCTTCCAATTTCAAGCTGCAAAGCACTTGCTGAATTCCAGGGAAAGTCCGGGAGGCATTTGCTGTGCTGGCACACTTTCTCCTTCCTAGACAGAGTGGAAAAGCTTTTCCCTGCCGTGTAGGCGACAAGAGACGCATTAGACGGCGATCCGGAGCTGTCCGAAGGTAAGCGCCTGTTGCCGGCCTCTTTCGGCACAAGCCCCCGCTCCGGAGCGCATCGCAGCCGGCAGGATGCTCTCTGCCGGCGAAGGTGCCGCTTCTCCGGCAAGGAAGCCTCTGCCGCTTCTCCAGCACACGGAGAGCGTGCTAGCTGCTGAAACGTGAAGAAAGAAGCTGCAGAACACTGGCACTCAGCGTGCAGCTTTCCAGCGGAGAGAAAAAGCTACTTTAACACTCTGCAAGCCTTTCCACTCCCAAAAACATGCACATGGAAGGAGCTGCTGCAAAAGCGATGCTGTGCTCGCTGCTGCTCCTCCTGAAGCTCTGGCTGCTAAATCTGAGGCTTTCCTTCCAATTTCAAGCTGCAAAGCACTTGCTGAATTCCAGGGAAAGTCCGGGAGGCATTTGCTGTGCTGGCACACTTTCTCCTTCCTAGACAGAGTGGAAAAGCTTTTCCCTGCCGTGTAGGCGACAAGAGACGCATTAGACGGCGATCCGGAGCTGTCCGAAGGTAAGCGCCTGTTGCCGGCCTCTTTCGGCACAAGCCCCCGCTCCGGAGCGCACCGCGGCCGGCAGGATGCTCTCTGCCGGCGAAGGTGCCGCTTCTCCGGCAAGGAAGCCTCTGCCGCTTCTCCAGCACACGGAGAGCGTGCTAGCTGCTGAAACGTGAAGAAAGAAGCTGCAGAAGACTGGCACTGAGCGTGCAGCTTTCCAGCGGAGAGAAAAAGCTACTTTAACACTCTGCAAGCCTTTCCACTCCCAAAAACATGCACATGGAAGGAGCTGCTGCAAAAGCGATGCTGTGCTCGCTGCTGCTCCTCCTGAAGCTCTGGCTGCTAAATCTGAGGCTTTCCTTCCAATTTCAAGCTGCAAAGCACTTGCTGAATTGCAGGGAAAGTCCGGGAGGCATTTGCTGTGCTGGCACACTTTCTCCTTCCTAGACAGAGTGGAAAAGCTTTTCCCTGCCGTGTAGGCGACAAGAGACGCATTAGACGGCGATCCGGAGCTGTCCGAAGGTAAGCGCCTGTTGCCGGCCTCTTTCGGCACAAGCCCCCGCTCCGGAGCGCACCGCGGCCGGCAGGATGCTCTCTGCCGGCGAAGGTGCCGCTTCTCCGGCAAGGAAGCCTCTGCCGCTTCTCCAGCACACGGAGGGCGTGCTAGCTGCTGAAACGTGAAGAAAGAAGCTGCAGAAGACTGGCACTGAGCGTGCAGCTTTCCAGCGGAGAGAAAAAGCTGCTTTAACACTCTGCAAGCCTTTCCACTCCCAAAAACATGCATATGGAAGGAGCTGCTGCAAAAGCGATGCTGTGCTCGCTGCTGCTCCTCCTGAAGCTCTGGCTGCTAAATCTGAGGCTTTCCTTCCAATTTCAAGCTGCAAAGCACTTGCTGAATTCCAGGGAAAGTCCGGGAGGCATTTGCTGTGCTGGCACACTTTCTCCTTCCTAGACAGAGTGGAAAAGCTTTTCCCTGCCGTGTAGGCGACAAGAGACGCATTAGACGGCGATCCGGAGCTGTCCGAAGGTAAGCGCCTGTTGCCGGCCTCTTTCGGCACAAGCCCCCGCTCCGGAGCGCACCGCGGCCGGCAGGATGCTCTCTGCCGGCGAAGGTGCCGCTTCTCCGGCAAGGAAGCCTCTGCCGCTTCTCCAGCACACGGAGAGCGTGCTAGCTGCTGAAACGTGAAGAAAGAAGCTGCAGAAGACTGGCACTGAGCGTGCAGCTTTCCAGCGGAGAGAAAAAGCTACTTGAACACTCTGCAAGCCTTTCCACTCCCAAAAACATGCACATGGAAGGAGCTGCTGCAAAAGCGATGCTGTGCTCGCTGCTGCTCCTCCTGAAGCTCTGGCTGCTAAATCTGAGGCTTTCCTTCCAATTTCAAGCTGCAAAGCACTTGCTGAATTCCAGGGAAAGTCCGGGAGGCATTTGCTGTGCTGGCACACTGTCTCCTTCCTAGACAGAGTGGAAAAGCTTTTCCCTGCCGTGTAGGCGACAAGAGACGCATTAGACGGCGATCCGGAGCTGTCCGAAGGTAAGCGCCTGTTGCCGGCCTCTTTCGGCACAAGCCCCCGCTCCGGAGCGCACCGCGGCCGGCAGGATGCTCTCTGCCGGCGAAGGTGCCGCTTCTCCGGCAAGGAAGCCTCTGCCGCTTCTCCAGCACACGGAGAGCGTGCTAGCTGCTGAAACGTGAAGAAAGAAGCTGCAGAAGACTGGCACTGAGCGTGCAGCTATCCAGCGGAGAGAAAAAGCTACTTTAACACTCTGCAAGCCTTTCCACTCCCAAAAACATGCACATGGAAGGAGCTGCTGCAAAAGCGATGCTGTGCTCGCTGCTGCTCCTCCTGAAGCTCTGGCTGCTAAATCTGAGGCTTTCCTTCCAATTTCAAGCTGCAAAGCACTTGCTGAATTCCAGGGAAAGTCCGGGAGGCATTTGCTGTGCTGGCACACTTTCTCCTTCCTAGACAGAGTGGAAAAGCTTTTCCCTGCCGTGTAGGCGACAAGAGACGCATTAGACGGCGATCCGGAGCTGTCCGAAGGTAAGCGCCTGTTGCCGGCCTCTTTCGGCACAAGCCCCCGCTCCGGAGCGCACCGCGGCCGGCAGGATGCTCTCTGCCGGCGAAGGTGCCGCTTCTCCGGCAAGGAAGCCTCTGCCGCTTCTCCAGCACACGGAGAACGTGCTAGCTGCTGAAACGTGAAGAAAGAAGCTGCAGAAGACTGGCACTGAGCGTGCAGCTTTCCAGCGGAGAGAAAAAGCTACTTTAACACTCTGCAAGCCTTTCCACTCCCAAAAACATGCACATGGAAGGAGCTGCTGCAAAAGCGATGCTGTGCTCGCTGCTGCTCCTCCTGAAGCTCTGGCTGCTAAATCTGAGGCTTTCCTTCCAATTTCAAGCTGCAAAGCACTTGCTGAATTCCAGGGAAAGTCCGGGAGGCATTTGCTGTGCTGGCACACTTTCTCCTTCCTAGACAGAGTGGAAAAGCTTTTCCCTGCCGTGTAGGCGACAAGAGACGCATTAGACGGCGATCCGGAGCTGTCCGAAGGTAAGCGCCTGTTGCCGGCCTCTTTCGGCACAAGCCCCCGCTCCGGAGCGCACCGCGGCCGGCAGGATGCTCTCTGCCGGCGAAGGTGCCGCTTCTCCGGCAAGGAAGCCTCTGCCGCTTCTCCAGCACACGGAGAGCGTGCTAGCTGCTGAAACGTGAAGAAAGAAGCTGCAGAAGACTGGCACTGAGCGTGCAGCTTTCCAGCGGAGAGAAAAAGCTACTTTAACACTCTGCAAGCCTTTCCACTCCCAAAAACATGCACATGGAAGGAGCTGCTGCAAAAGCGATGCTGTGCTCGCTGCTGCTCCTCCTGAAGCTCTGGCTGCTAAATCTGAGGCTTTCCTTCCAATTTCAAGCTGCAAAGCACTTGCTGAATTCCAGGGAAAGTCCGGGAGGCATTTGCTGTGCTGGCACACTTTCTCCTTCCTAGACAGAGTGGAAAAGCTTTTCCCTGCCGTGTAGGCGACAAGAGACGCATTAGACGGCGATCCGGAGCTGTCCGAAGGTAAGCGCCTGTTGCCGGCCTCTTTCGGCACAAGCCCCCGCTCCGGAGCGCACCGCGGCCGGCAGGATGCTCTCTGCCGGCGAAGGTGCCGCTTCTCCGGCAAGGAAGCCTCTGCCGCTTCTCCAGCACACGGAGAGCGTGCTAGCTGCTGAAACGTGAAGAAAGAAGCTGCAGAACACTGGCACTGAGCGTGCAGCTTTCCAGCGGAGAGAAAAAGCTGCTTTAACACTCTGCAAGCCTTTCCACTCCCAAAAACATGCACATGGAAGGAGCTGCTGCAAAACCGATGCTGTGCTGGCTGCTGCTCCTCCTGAAGCTCTGGCTGCTAAATCTGAGGCTTTCCTTCCAATTTCAAGCTGCAAAGCACTTGCTGAATTCCAGGGAAAGTCCGGGAGGCATTTGCTGTGCTGGCACACTTTCTCCTTCCTAGACAGAGTGGAAAAGCTTTTCCCTGCCGTGTAGGCGACAAGAGACGCATTAGACGGCGATCCGGAGCTGTCCGAAGGTAAGCGCCTGTTGCCGGCCTCTTTCGGCACAAGCCCCCGCTCCGGAGCGCACCGCGGCCGGCAGGATGCTCTCTGCCGGCGAAGGTGCCGCTTCTCTGGCAAGGAAGCCTCTGCCGCTTCTCCAGCACACGGAGAGCGTGCTAGCTGCTGAAACGTGAAGAAAGAAGCTGCAGAACACTGGCACTGAGCGTGCAGCTTTCCAGCGGAGAGAAAAAGCTACTTTAACACTCTGCAAGCCTTTCCACTCCCAAAAACATGCACATGGAAGGAGCTGCTGCAAAAGCGATGCTGTGCTCGCTGCTGCTCCTCCTGAAGCTCTGGCTGCTAAATCTGAGGCTTTCCTTCCAATTTCAAGCTGCAAAGCACTTGCTGAATTCCAGGGAAAGTCCGGGAGGCATTTGCTGTGCTGGCACACTTTCTCCTTCCTAGACAGAGTGGAAAAGCTTTTCCCTGCCGTGTAGGCGACAAGAGACGCATTAGACGGCGATCCGGAGCTGTCCGAAGGTAAGCGCCTGTTGCCGGCCTCTTTCGGCACAAGCCCCCGCTCCGGAGCGCACCGCGGCCGGCAGGATGCTCTCTGCCGGCGAAGGTGCCGCTTCTCCGGCAAGGAAGCCTCTGCCGCTTCTCCAGCACACGGAGAGCGTGCTAGCTGCTGAAACGTGAAGAAAGAAGCTGCAGAAGACTGGCACTGAGCGTGCAGCTTTCCAGCGGAGAGAAAAAGCTACTTTAACACTCTGCAAGCCTTTCCACTCCCAAAAACATGCACATGGAAGGAGCTGCTGCAAAACCGATGCTGTGCTCGCTGCTGCTCCTCCTGAAGCTCTGGCTGCTAAATCTGAGGCTTTCCTTCCAATTTCAAGCTGCAAAGCACTTGCTGAATTCCAGGGAAAGTCCGGGAGGCATTTGCTGTGCTGGCACACTTTCTCCTTCCTAGACAGAGTGGAAAAGCTTTTCCCTGCCGTGTAGGCGACAAGAGACGCATTAGACGGCGATCCGGAGCTGTCCGAAGGTAAGCGCCTGTTGCCGGCCTCTTTCGGCACAAGCCCCCGCTCCGGAGCGCACCGCGGCCGGCAGGATGCTCTCTGCCGGCGAAGGTGCCGCTTCTCCGGCAAGGAAGCCTCTGCCGCTTCTCCAGCACACGGAGAGCGTGCTAGCTGCTGAAACGTGAAGAAAGAATCTGCAGAACACTGGCACTGAGCGTGCAGCTTTCCAGCGGAGAGAAAAAGCTACTTTAACACTCTGCAAGCCTTTCCACTCCCAAAAACATGCACATGGAAGGAGCTGCTGCAAAAGCGATGCTGTGCTCGCTGCTGCTCCTCCTGAAGCTCTGGCTGCTAAATCTGAGGCTTTCCTTCCAATTTCAAGCTGCAAAGCACTTGCTGAATTCCAGGGAAAGTCCGGGAGGCATTTGCTGTGCTGGCACACTTTCTCCTTCCTAGACAGAGTGGAAAAGCTTTTCCCTGCCGTGTAGGCGACAAGAGACGCATTAGACGGCGATCCGGAGCTGTCCGAAGGTAAGCGCCTGTTGCCGGCCTCTTTCGGCACAAGCCCCCGCTCCGGAGCGCACCGCGGCCGGCAGGATGCTCTCTGCCGGCGAAGGTGCCGCTTCTCCGGCAAGGAAGCCTCTGCCGCTTCTCCAGCACACGGAGAGCGTGCTAGCTGCTGAAACGTGAAGAAAGAAGCTGCAGAACACTGGCACTGAGCGTGCAGCTTTCCAGCGGAGAGAAAAAGCTACTTTAACACTCTGCAAGCCTTTCCACTCCCAAAAACATGCACATGGAAGGAGCTGCTGCAAAAGCGATGCTGTGCTCGCTGCTGCTCCTCCTGAAGCTCTGGCTGCTAAATCTGAGGCTTTCCTTCCAATTTCAAGCTGCAAAGTACTTGCTGAATTCCAGGGAAAGTCCGGGAGGCATTTGCTGTGCTGGCACACTTTCTCCTTCCTAGACAGAGTGGAAAAGCTTTTCCCTGCCGTGTAGGCGACAAGAGACGCATTAGACGGCGATCCGGAGCTGTCCGAAGGTAAGCGCCTGTTGCCGGCCTCTTTCGGCACAAGCCCCCGCTCCGGAGCGCACCGCGGCCGGCAGGATGCTCTCTGCCGGCGAAGGTGCCGCTTCTCCGGCAAGGAAGCCTCTGCCGCTTCTCCAGCACACGGAGAGCGTGCTAGCTGCTGAAACGTGAAGAAAGAAGCTGCAGAAGACTGGCACTGAGCGTGCAGCTTTCCAGCGGAGAGAAAAAGCTACTTTAACACTCTGCAAGCCTTTCCACTCCCAAAAACATGCACATGGAAGGAGCTGCTGCAAAACCGATGCTGTGCTCGCTGCTGCTCCTCCTGAAGCTCTGGCTGCTAAATCTGAGGCTTTCCTTCCAATTTCAAGCTGCAAAGCACTTGCTGAATTGCAGGGAAAGTCCGGGAGGCATTTGCTGTGCTGGCACACTTTCTCCTTCCTAGACAGAGTGGAAAAGCTTTTCCCTGCCGTGTAGGTGACAAGAGACGCATTAGACGGCGATCCGGAGCTGTCCGAAGGTAAGCGCCTGTTGCCGGCCTCTTTCGGCACAAGCCCCCGCTCCGGAGCGCACCGCGGCCGGCAGGATGCTCTCTGCCGGCGAAGGTGCCGCTTCTCCGGCAAGGAAGCCTCTGCCGCTTCTCCAGCACACGGAGAGCGTGCTAGCTGCTGAAACGTGAAGAAAGAAGCTGCAGAGCACTGGCACTGAGCGTGCAGCTTTCCAGCGGAGAGAAAAAGCTACTTTAACACTCTGCAAGCCTTTCCACTCCCAAAAACATGCACATGGAAGGAGCTGCTGCAAAAGCGATGCTGTGCTCGCTGCTGCTCCTCCTGAAGCTCTGGCTGCTAAATCTGAGGCTTTCCTTCCAATTTCAAGCTGCAAAGCACTTGCTGAATTCCAGGGAAAGTCCGGGAGGCATTTGCTGTGCTGGCACACTTTCTCCTTCCTAGACAGAGTGGAAAAGCTTTTCCCTGCCGTGTAGGCGACAAGAGACGCATTAGACGGCGATCCGGAGCTGTCCGAAGGTAAGCGCCTGTTGCCGGCCTCTTTCGGCACAAGCCCCCGCTCCGGAGCGCACCGCGGCCGGCAGGATGCTCTCTGCCGGCGAAGGTGCCGCTTCTCCGGCAAGGAAGCCTCTGCCGCTTCTCCAGCACACGGAGAGCGTGCTAGCTGCTGAAACGTGAAGAAAGAAGCTGCAGAAGACTGGCACTCAGCGTGCAGCTTTCCAGCGGAGAGAAAAAGCTACTTTAACACTCTGCAAGCCTTTCCACTCCCAAAAACATGCACATGGAAGGAGCTGCTGCAAAAGCGATGCTGTGCTCGCTGCTGCTCCTCCTGAAGCTCTGGCTGCTAAATCTGAGGCTTTCCTTCCAATTTCAAGCTGCAAAGCACTTGCTGAATTCCAGGGAAAGTCCGGGAGGCATTTGCTGTGCTGGCACACTTTCTCCTTCCTAGACAGAGTGGAAAAGCTTTTCCCTGCCGTGTAGGCGACAAGAGACGCATTAGACGGCGATCCGGAGCTGTCCGAAGGTAAGCGCCTGTTGCCGGCCTCTTTCGGCACAAGCCCCCGCTCCGGAGCGCACCGCGGCCGGCAGGATGCTCTCTGCCGGCGAAGGTGCCGCTTCTCCGGCAAGGAAGCCTCTGCCGCTTCTCCAGCACACGGAGAGCGTGCTAGCTGCTGAAACGTGAAGAAAGAAGCTGCAGAACACTGGCACTGAGCGTGCAGCTTTCCAGCGGAGAGAAAAAGCTACTTTAACACTCTGCAAGCCTTTCCACTCCCAAAAACATGCACATGGAAGGAGCTGCTGCAAAACCGATGCTGTGCTCGCTGCTGCTCCTCCTGAAGCTCTGGCTGCTAAATCTGAGGCTTTCCTTCCAATTTCAAGCTGCAAAGCACTTGCTGAATTCCAGGGAAAGTCCGGGAGGCATTTGCTGTGCTGGCACACTTTCTCCTTCCTAGACAGAGTGGAAAAGCTTTTCCCTGCCGTGTAGGCGACAAGAGGCGCATTAGACGGCGATCCGGAGCTGTCCGAAGGTAAGCGCCTGTTGCCGGCCTCTTTCGGCACAAGCCCCCGCTCCGGAGCGCACCGCGGCCGGCAGGATGCTCTCTGCCGGCGAAGGTGCCGCTTCTCCGGCAAGGAAGCCTCTGCCGCTTCTCCAGCACACGGAGAGCGTGCTAGCTGCTGAAACGTGAAGAAAGAAGCTGCAGAGCACTGGCACTGAGCGTGCAGCTTTCCAGCGGAGAGAAAAAGCTACTTTAACACTCTGCAAGCCTTTCCACTCCCAAAAACATGCACATGGAAGGAGCTGCTGCAAAAGCGATGCTGTGCTCGCTGCTGCTCCTCCTGAAGCTCTGGCTGCTAAATCTGAGGCTTTCCTTCCAATTTCAAGCTGCAAAGCACTTGCTGAATTCCAGGGAAAGTCCGGGAGGCATTTGCTGTGCTGGCACACTTTCTCCTTCCTAGACAGAGTGGAAAAGCTTTTCCCTGCCGTGTAGGCGACAAGAGACGCATTAGACGGCGATCCGGAGCTGTCCGAAGGTAAGCGCCTGTTGCCGGCCTCTTTCGGCACAAGCCCCCGCTCCGGAGCGCACCGCGGCCGGCAGGATGCTCTCTGCCGGCGAAGGTGCCGCTTCTCCGGCAAGGAAGCCTCTGCCGCTTCTCCAGCACACGGAGAGCGTGCTAGCTGCTGAAACGTGAAGAAAGAAGCTGCAGAAGACTGGCACTCAGCGTGCAGCTTTCCAGCGGAGAGAAAAAGCTACTTTAACACTCTGCAAGCCTTTCCACTCCCAAAAACATGCACATGGAAGGAGCTGCTGCAAAAGCGATGCTGTGCTCGCTGCTGCTCCTCCTGAAGCTCTGGCTGCTAAATCTGAGGCTTTCCTTCCAATTTCAAGCTGCAAAGCACTTGCTGAATTCCAGGGAAAGTCCGGGAGGCATTTGCTGTGCTGGCACACTTTCTCCTTCCTAGACAGAGTGGAAAAGCTTTTCCCTGCCGTGTAGGCGACAAGAGACGCATTAGACGGCGATCCGGAGCTGTCCGAAGGTAAGCGCCTGTTGCCGGCCTCTTTCGGCACAAGCCCCCGCTCCGGAGCGCACCGCGGCCGGCAGGATGCTCTCTGCCGGCGAAGGTGCCGCTTCTCCGGCAAGGAAGCCTCTGCCGCTTCTCCAGCACACGGAGAGCGTGCTAGCTGCTGAAACGTGAAGAAAGAAGCTGCAGAACACTGGCACTGAGCGTGCAGCTTTCCAGCGGAGAGAAAAAGCTACTTTAACACTCTGCAAGCCTTTCCACTCCCAAAAACATGCACATGGAAGGAGCTGCTGCAAAACCGATGCTGTGCTCGCTGCTGCTCCTCCTGAAGCTCTGGCTGCTAAATCTGAGGCTTTCCTTCCAATTTCAAGCTGCAAAGCACTTGCTGAATTCCAGGGAAAGTCCGGGAGGCATTTGCTGTGCTGGCACACTTTCTCCTTCCTAGACAGAGTGGAAAAGCTTTTCCCTGCCGTGTAGGCGACAAGAGACGCATTAGACGGCGATCCGGAGCTGTCCGAAGGTAAGCGCCTGTTGCCGGCCTCTTTCGGCACAAGCCCCCGCTCCGGAGCGCACCGCGGCCGGCAGGATGCTCTCTGCCGGCGAAGGTGCCGCTTCTCCGGCAAGGAAGCCTCTGCCGCTTCTCCAGCACACGGAGAGCGTGCTAGCTGCTGAAACGTGAAGAAAGAAGCTGCAGAGCACTGGCACTGAGCGTGCAGCTTTCCAGCGGAGAGAAAAAGCTACTTTAACACTCTGCAAGCCTTTCCACTCCCAAAAACATGCACATGGAAGGAGCTGCTGCAAAAGCGATGCTGTGCTCGCTGCTGCTCCTCCTGAAGCTCTGGCTGCTAAATCTGAGGCTTTCCTTCCAATTTCAAGCTGCAAAGCACTTGCTGAATTCCAGGGAAAGTCCGGGAGGCATTTGCTGTGCTGGCACACTTTCTCCTTCCTAGACAGAGTGGAAAAGCTTTTCCCTGCCGTGTAGGCAACAAGAGACGCATTAGACGGCGATCCGGAGCTGTCCGAAGGTAAGCGCCTGTTGCCGGCCTCTTTCGGCACAAGCCCCCGCTCCGGAGCGCACCGCGGCCGGCAGGATGCTCTCTGCCGGCGAAGGTGCCGCTTCTCCGGCAAGGAAGCCTCTGCCGCTTCTCCAGCACACGGAGAGCGTGCTAGCTGCTGAAACGTGAAGAAAGAAGCTGCAGAACACTGGCACTGAGCGTGCAGCTTTCCAGCGGAGAGAAAAAGCTGCTTTAACACTCTGCAAGCCTTTCCACTCCCAAAAACATGCACATGGAAGGAGCTGCTGCAAAACCGATGCTGTGCTCGCTGCTGCTCCTCCTGAAGCTCTGGCTGCTAAATCTGAGGCTTTCCTTCCAATTTCAAGCTGCAAAGCACTTGCTGAATTCCAGGGAAAGTCCGGGAGGCATTTGCTGTGCTGGCACACTTTCTCCTTCCTAGACAGAGTGGAAAAGCTTTTCCCTGCCGTGTAGGCGACAAGAGACGCATTAGACGGCGATCCGGAGCTGTCCGAAGGTAAGCGCCTGTTGCCGGCCTCTTTCGGCACAAGCCCCCGCTCCGGAGCGCACCGCGGCCGGCAGGATGCTCTCTGCCGGCGAAGGTGCCGCTTCTCCGGCAAGGAAGCCTCTGCCGCTTCTCCAGCACACGGAGAGCGTGCTAGCTGCTGAAACGTGAAGAAAGAAGCTGCAGAACACTGGCACTGAGCGTGCAGCTTTCCAGCGGAGAGAAAAAGCTACTTTAACACTCTGCAAGCCTTTCCACTCCCAAAAACATGCACATGGAAGGAGCTGCTGCAAAAGCGATGCTGTGCTCGCTGCTGCTCCTCCTGAAGCTCTGGCTGCTAAATCTGAGGCTTTCCTTCCAATTTCAAGCTGCAAAGCACTTGCTGAATTCCAGGGAAAGTCCGGGAGGCATTTGCTGTGCTGGCACACTTTCTCCTTCCTAGACAGAGTGGAAAAGCTTTTCCCTGCCGTGTAGGCGACAAGAGACGCATTAGACGGCGATCCGGAGCTGTCCGAAGGTAAGCGCCTGTTGCCGGCCTCTTTCGGCACAAGCCCCCGCTCCGGAGCGCACCGCGGCCGGCAGGATGCTCTCTGCCAGCGAAGGTGCCGCTTCTCTGGCAAGGAAGCCTCTGCCGCTTCTCCAGCACACGGAGAGCGTGCTAGCTGCTGAAACGTGAAGAAAGAAGCTGCAGAACACTGGCACTGAGCGTGCAGCTTTCCAGCAGAGAGAAAAAGCTACTTTAACACTCTGCAAGCCTTTCCACTCCCAAAAACATGCACATGGAAGGAGCTGCTGCAAAACCGATGCTGTGCTCGCTGCTGCTCCTCCTGAAGCTCTGGCTGCTAAATCTGAGGCTTTCCTTCCAATTTCAAGCTGCAAAGCACTTGCTGAATTGCAGGGAAAGTCCGGGAGGCATTTGCTGTGCTGGCACACTTTCTCCTTCCTAGACAGAGTGGAAAAGCTTTTCCCTGCCGTGTAGGCGACAAGAGACGCATTAGACGGCGATCCGGAGCTGTCCGAAGGTAAGCGCCTGTTGCCGGCCTCTTTCGGCACAAGCCCCCGCTCCGGAGAGCACCGCGGCCGGCAGGATGCTCTCTGCCGGCGAAGGTGCCGCTTCTCCGGCAAGGAAGCCTCTGCCGCTTCTCCAGCACACGGAGAGCGTGCTAGCTGCTGAAACGTGAAGAAAGAAGCTGCAGAGCACTGGCACTCAGCGTGCAGCTTTCCAGCGGAGAGAAAAAGCTACTTGAACACTCTGCAAGCCTTTCCACTCCCAAAAACATGCACATGGAAGGAGCTGCTGCAAAACCGATGCTGTGCTCGCTGCTGCTCCTCCTGAAGCTCTGGCTGCTAAATCTGAGGCTTTCCTTCCAATTTCAAGCTGCAAAGCACTTGCTGAATTCCAGGGAAAGTCCGGGAGGCATTTGCTGTGCTGGCACACTGTCTCCTTCCTAGACAGAGTGGAAAAGCTTTTCCCTGCCGTGTAGGCGACAAGAGACGCATTAGACGGCGATCCGGAGCTGTCCGAAGGTAAGCGCCTGTTGCCGGCCTCTTTCGGCACAAGCCCCCGCTCTGGAGCGCACCGCGGCCGGCACGATGCTCTCTGCCGGCGAAGGTGCCGCTTCTCCGGCAAGGAAGCCTCTGCCGCTTCTCCAGCACACGGAGAGCGTGCTAGCTGCTGAAACGTGAAGAAAGAAGCTGCAGAAGACTGGCACTGAGCGTGCAGCTTTCCAGCGGAGAGAAAAAGCTACTTTAACACTCTGCAAGCCTTTCCACTCCCAAAAACATGCACATGGAAGGAGCTGCTGCAAAACCGATGCTGTGCTCGCTGCTGCTCCTTTTGAAGCTCTGGCTGCTAAATCTGAGGCTTTCCTTCCAATTTCAAGCTGCAAAGCACTTGCTGAATTCCAGGGAAAGTCCGGGAGGCATTTGCTGTGCTGGCACACTTTCTCCTTCCTAGACAGAGTGGAAAAGCTTTTCCCTGCCGTGTAGGCGACAAGAGACGCATTAGACGGGCATCCGGAGCTGTCCGAAGGTAAGCGCCTGTTGCCGGCCTCTTTCGGCACAAGCCCCCGCTCCGGAGCGCACCGCGGCCGGCAGGATGCTCTCTGCCGGCGAAGGTGCCGCTTCTCCGGCAAGGAAGCCTCTGCCGCTTCTCCAGCACACGGAGAGCGTGCTAGCTGCTGAAACGTGAAGAAAGAAGCTGCAGAAGACTGGCACTCAGCGTGCAGCTTTCCAGCGGAGAGAAAAAGCTACTTTAACACTCTGCAAGCCTTTCCACTCCCAAAAACATGCACATGGAAGGAGCTGCTGCAAAAGCGATGCTGTGCTCGCTGCTGCTCCTCCTGAAGCTCTGGCTGCTAAATCTGAGGCTTTCCTTCCAATTTCAAGCTGCAAAGCACTTGCTGAATTCCAGGGAAAGTCCGGGAGGCATTTGCTGTGCTGGCACACTTTCTCCTTCCTAGACAGAGTGGAAAAGCTTTTCCCTGCCGTGTAGGCGACAAGAGACGCATTAGACGGCGATCCGGAGCTGTCCGAAGGTAAGCGCCTGTTGCCGGCCTCTTTCGGCACAAGCCCCCGCTCCGGAGCGCACCGCGGCCGGCAGGATGCTCTCTGCCGGCGAAGGTGCCGCTTCTCCGGCAAGGAAGCCTCTGCCGCTTCTCCAGCACACGGAGAGCGTGCTAGCTGCTGAAACGTGAAGAAAGAAGCTGCAGAACACTGGCACTGAGCGTGCAGCTTTCCAGCGGAGAGAAAAAGCTACTTTAACACTCTGCAAGCCTTTCCACTCCCAAAAACATGCACATGGAAGGAGCTGCTGCAAAACCGATGCTGTGCTCGCTGCTGCTCCTCCTGAAGCTCTGGCTGCTAAATCTGAGGCTTTCCTTCCAATTTCAAGCTGCAAAGCACTTGCTGAATTCCAGGGAAAGTCCGGGAGGCATTTGCTGTGCTGGCACACTTTCTCCTTCCTAGACAGAGTGGAAAAGCTTTTCCCTGCCGTGTAGGCGACAAGAGACGCATTAGACGGCGATCCGGAGCTGTCCGAAGGTAAGCGCCTGTTGCCGGCCTCTTTCGGCACAAGCCCCCGCTCCGGAGCGCACCGCGGCCGGCAGGATGCTCTCTGCCGGCGAAGGTGCCGCTTCTCCGGCAAGGAAGCCTCTGCCGCTTCTCCAGCACACGGAGAGCGTGCTAGCTGCTGAAACGTGAAGAAAGAAGCTGCAGAGCACTGGCACTGAGCGTGCAGCTTTCCAGCGGAGAGAAAAAGCTACTTTAACACTCTGCAAGCCTTTCCACTCCCAAAAACATGCACATGGAAGGAGCTGCTGCAAAAGCGATGCTGTGCTCGCTGCTGCTCCTCCTGAAGCTCTGGCTGCTAAATCTGAGGCTTTCCTTCCAATTTCAAGCTGCAAAGCACTTGCTGAATTCCAGGGAAAGTCCGGGAGGCATTTGCTGTGCTGGCACACTTTCTCCTTCCTAGACAGAGTGGAAAAGCTTTTCCCTGCCGTGTAGGCGACAAGAGACGCATTAGACGGCGATCCGGAGCTGTCCGAAGGTAAGCGCCTGTTGCCGGCCTCTTTCGGCACAAGCCCCCGCTCCGGAGCGCACCGCGGCCGGCAGGATGCTCTCTGCCGGCGAAGGTGCCGCTTCTCCGGCAAGGAAGCCTCTGCCGCTTCTCCAGCACACGGAGAGCGTGCTAGCTGCTGAAACGTGAAGAAAGAAGCTGCAGAAGACTGGCACTCAGCGTGCAGCTTTCCAGCGGAGAGAAAAAGCTACTTTAACACTCTGCAAGCCTTTCCACTCCCAAAAACATGCACATGGAAGGAGCTGCTGCAAAAGCGATGCTGTGCTCGCTGCTGCTCCTCCTGAAGCTCTGGCTGCTAAATCTGAGGCTTTCCTTCCAATTTCAAGCTGCAAAGCACTTGCTGAATTCCAGGGAAAGTCCGGGAGGCATTTGCTGTGCTGGCACACTTTCTCCTTCCTAGACAGAGTGGAAAAGCTTTTCCCTGCCGTGTAGGCGACAAGAGACGCATTAGACGGCGATCCGGAGCTGTCCGAAGGTAAGCGCCTGTTGCCGGCCTCTTTCGGCACAAGCCCCCGCTCCGGAGCGCACCGCGGCCGGCAGGATGCTCTCTGCCGGCGAAGGTGCCGCTTCTCCGGCAAGGAAGCCTCTGCCGCTTCTCCAGCACACGGAGAGCGTGCTAGCTGCTGAAACGTGAAGAAAGAAGCTGCAGAACACTGGCACTGAGCGTGCAGCTTTCCAGCGGAGAGAAAAAGCTACTTTAACACTCTGCAAGCCTTTCCACTCCCAAAAACATGCACATGGAAGGAGCTGCTGCAAAACCGATGCTGTGCTCGCTGCTGCTCCTCCTGAAGCTCTGGCTGCTAAATCTGAGGCTTTCCTTCCAATTTCAAGCTGCAAAGCACTTGCTGAATTCCAGGGAAAGTCCGGGAGGCATTTGCTGTGCTGGCACACTTTCTCCTTCCTAGACAGAGTGGAAAAGCTTTTCCCTGCCGTGTAGGCGACAAGAGACGCATTAGACGGCGATCCGGAGCTGTCCGAAGGTAAGCGCCTGTTGCCGGCCTCTTTCGGCACAAGCCCCCGCTCCGGAGCGCACCGCGGCCGGCAGGATGCTCTCTGCCGGCGAAGGTGCCGCTTCTCCGGCAAGGAAGCCTCTGCCGCTTCTCCAGCACACGGAGAGCGTGCTAGCTGCTGAAACGTGAAGAAAGAAGCTGCAGAGCACTGGCACTGAGCGTGCAGCTTTCCAGCGGAGAGAAAAAGCTACTTTAACACTCTGCAAGCCTTTCCACTCCCAAAAACATGCACATGGAAGGAGCTGCTGCAAAAGCGATGCTGTGCTCGCTGCTGCTCCTCCTGAAGCTCTGGCTGCTAAATCTGAGGCTTTCCTTCCAATTTCAAGCTGCAAAGCACTTGCTGAATTCCAGGGAAAGTCCGGGAGGCATTTGCTGTGCTGGCACACTTTCTCCTTCCTAGACAGAGTGGAAAAGCTTTTCCCTGCCGTGTAGGCAACAAGAGACGCATTAGACGGCGATCCGGAGCTGTCCGAAGGTAAGCGCCTGTTGCCGGCCTCTTTCGGCACAAGCCCCCGCTCCGGAGCGCACCGCGGCCGGCAGGATGCTCTCTGCCGGCGAAGGTGCCGCTTCTCCGGCAAGGAAGCCTCTGCCGCTTCTCCAGCACACGGAGAGCGTGCTAGCTGCTGAAACGTGAAGAAAGAAGCTGCAGAACACTGGCACTGAGCGTGCAGCTTTCCAGCGGAGAGAAAAAGCTGCTTTAACACTCTGCAAGCCTTTCCACTCCCAAAAACATGCACATGGAAGGAGCTGCTGCAAAACCGATGCTGTGCTCGCTGCTGCTCCTCCTGAAGCTCTGGCTGCTAAATCTGAGGCTTTCCTTCCAATTTCAAGCTGCAAAGCACTTGCTGAATTCCAGGGAAAGTCCGGGAGGCATTTGCTGTGCTGGCACACTTTCTCCTTCCTAGACAGAGTGGAAAAGCTTTTCCCTGCCGTGTAGGCGACAAGAGACGCATTAGACGGCGATCCGGAGCTGTCCGAAGGTAAGCGCCTGTTGCCGGCCTCTTTCGGCACAAGCCCCCGCTCCGGAGCGCACCGCGGCCGGCAGGATGCTCTCTGCCGGCGAAGGTGCCGCTTCTCCGGCAAGGAAGCCTCTGCCGCTTCTCCAGCACACGGAGAGCGTGCTAGCTGCTGAAACGTGAAGAAAGAAGCTGCAGAACACTGGCACTGAGCGTGCAGCTTTCCAGCGGAGAGAAAAAGCTACTTTAACACTCTGCAAGCCTTTCCACTCCCAAAAACATGCACATGGAAGGAGCTGCTGCAAAAGCGATGCTGTGCTCGCTGCTGCTCCTCCTGAAGCTCTGGCTGCTAAATCTGAGGCTTTCCTTCCAATTTCAAGCTGCAAAGCACTTGCTGAATTCCAGGGAAAGTCCGGGAGGCATTTGCTGTGCTGGCACACTTTCTCCTTCCTAGACAGAGTGGAAAAGCTTTTCCCTGCCGTGTAGGCGACAAGAGACGCATTAGACGGCGATCCGGAGCTGTCCGAAGGTAAGCGCCTGTTGCCGGCCTCTTTCGGCACAAGCCCCCGCTCCGGAGCGCACCGCGGCCGGCAGGATGCTCTCTGCCAGCGAAGGTGCCGCTTCTCTGGCAAGGAAGCCTCTGCCGCTTCTCCAGCACACGGAGAGCGTGCTAGCTGCTGAAACGTGAAGAAAGAAGCTGCAGAACACTGGCACTGAGCGTGCAGCTTTCCAGCAGAGAGAAAAAGCTACTTTAACACTCTGCAAGCCTTTCCACTCCCAAAAACATGCACATGGAAGGAGCTGCTGCAAAACCGATGCTGTGCTCGCTGCTGCTCCTCCTGAAGCTCTGGCTGCTAAATCTGAGGCTTTCCTTCCAATTTCAAGCTGCAAAGCACTTGCTGAATTGCAGGGAAAGTCCGGGAGGCATTTGCTGTGCTGGCACACTTTCTCCTTCCTAGACAGAGTGGAAAAGCTTTTCCCTGCCGTGTAGGCGACAAGAGACGCATTAGACGGCGATCCGGAGCTGTCCGAAGGTAAGCGCCTGTTGCCGGCCTCTTTCGGCACAAGCCCCCGCTCCGGAGAGCACCGCGGCCGGCAGGATGCTCTCTGCCGGCGAAGGTGCCGCTTCTCCGGCAAGGAAGCCTCTGCCGCTTCTCCAGCACACGGAGAGCGTGCTAGCTGCTGAAACGTGAAGAAAGAAGCTGCAGAGCACTGGCACTCAGCGTGCAGCTTTCCAGCGGAGAGAAAAAGCTACTTGAACACTCTGCAAGCCTTTCCACTCCCAAAAACATGCACATGGAAGGAGCTGCTGCAAAAGCGATGCTGTGCTCGCTGCTGCTCCTCCTGAAGCTCTGGCTGCTAAATCTGAGGCTTTCCTTCCAATTTCAAGCTGCAAAGCACTTGCTGAATTCCAGGGAAAGTCCGGGAGGCATTTGCTGTGCTGGCACACTGTCTCCTTCCTAGACAGAGTGGAAAAGCTTTTCCCTGCCGTGTAGGCGACAAGAGACGCATTAGACGGCGATCCGGAGCTGTCCGAAGGTAAGCGCCTGTTGCCGGCCTCTTTCGGCACAAGCCCCCGCTCTGGAGCGCACCGCGGCCGGCACGATGCTCTCTGCCGGCGAAGGTGCCGCTTCTCCGGCAAGGAAGCCTCTGCCGCTTCTCCAGCACACGGAGAGCGTGCTAGCTGCTGAAACGTGAAGAAAGAAGCTGCAGAAGACTGGCACTGAGCGTGCAGCTTTCCAGCGGAGAGAAAAAGCTACTTTAACACTCTGCAAGCCTTTCCACTCCCAAAAACATGCACATGGAAGGAGCTGCTGCAAAACCGATGCTGTGCTCGCTGCTGCTCCTTTTGAAGCTCTGGCTGCTAAATCTGAGGCTTTCCTTCCAATTTCAAGCTGCAAAGCACTTGCTGAATTCCAGGGAAAGTCCGGGAGGCATTTGCTGTGCTGGCACACTTTCTCCTTCCTAGACAGAGTGGAAAAGCTTTTCCCTGCCGTGTAGGCGACAAGAGACGCATTAGACGGCGATCCGGAGCTGTCCGAAGGTAAGCGCCTGTTGCCGGCCTCTTTCGGCACAAGCCCCCGCTCCGGAGCGCACCGCGGCCGGCAGGATGCTCTCTGCCGGCGAAGGTGCCGCTTCTCCGGCAAGGAAGCCTCTGCCGCTTCTCCTGCACACGGAGAGTGTGCTAGCTGCTGAAACGTGAAGAAAGAAGCTGCAGAAGACTGGCACTGAGCGTGCAGCTTTCCAGCGGAGAGAAAAAGCTACTTTAACACTCTGCAAGCCTTTCCACTCCCAAAAACATGCACATGGAAGGAGCTGCTGCAAAACCGATGCTGTGCTCGCTGCTGCTCCTCCTGAAGCTCTGGCTGCTAAATCTGAGGCTTTCCTTCCAATTTCAAGCTGCAAAGCACTTGCTGAATTCCAGGGAAAGTCCGGGAGGCATTTGCTGTGCTGGCACACTTTCTCCTTCCTAGACAGAGTGGAAAAGCTTTTCCCTGCCGTGTAGGCGACAAGAGACGCATTAGACGGCGATCCGGAGCTGTCCGAAGGTAAGCGCCTGTTGCCGGCCTCTTTCGGCACAAGCCCCCGCTCCGGAGCGCACCGCGGCCGGCAGGATGCTCTCTGCCGGCGAAGGTGCCGCTTCTCCGGCAAGGAAGCCTCTGCCGCTTCTCCAGCACACGGAGAGCGTGCTAGCTGCTGAAACGTGAAGAAAGAAGCTGCAGAGCACTGGCACTGAGCGTGCAGCTTTCCAGCGGAGAGAAAAAGCTACTTTAACACTCTGCAAGCCTTTCCACTCCCAAAAACATGCACATGGAAGGAGCTGCTGCAAAAGCGATGCTGTGCTCGCTGCTGCTCCTCCTGAAGCTCTGGCTGCTAAATCTGAGGCTTTCCTTCCAATTTCAAGCTGCAAAGCACTTGCTGAATTCCAGGGAAAGTCCGGGAGGCATTTGCTGTGCTGGCACACTTTCTCCTTCCTAGACAGAGTGGAAAAGCTTTTCCCTGCCGTGTAGGCGACAAGAGACGCATTAGACGGCGATCCGGAGCTGTCCGAAGGTAAGCGCCTGTTGCCGGCCTCTTTCGGCACAAGCCCCCGCTCCGGAGCGCACCGCGGCCGGCAGGATGCTCTCTGCCGGCGAAGGTGCCGCTTCTCCGGCAAGGAAGCCTCTGCCGCTTCTCCAGCACACGGAGAGCGTGCTAGCTGCTGAAACGTGAAGAAAGAAGCTGCAGAACACTGGCACTGAGCGTGCAGCTTTCCAGCGGAGAGAAAAAGCTACTTTAACACTCTGCAAGCCTTTCCACTCCCAAAAACATGCACATGGAAGGAGCTGCTGCAAAACCGATGCTGTGCTCGCTGCTGCTCCTCCTGAAGCTCTGGCTGCTAAATCTGAGGCTTTCCTTCCAATTTCAAGCTGCAAAGCACTTGCTGAATTCCAGGGAAAGTCCGGGAGGCATTTGCTGTGCTGGCACACTTTCTCCTTCCTAGACAGAGTGGAAAAGCTTTTCCCTGCCGTGTAGGCGACAAGAGACGCATTAGACGGCGATCCGGAGCTGTCCGAAGGTAAGCGCCTGTTGCCGGCCTCTTTCGGCACAAGCCCCCGCTCCGGAGCGCACCGCGGCCGGCAGGATGCTCTCTGCCGGCGAAGGTGCCGCTTCTCCGGCAAGGAAGCCTCTGCCGCTTCTCCAGCACACGGAGAGCGTGCTAGCTGCTGAAACGTGAAGAAAGAAGCTGCAGAACACTGGCACTGAGCGTGCAGCTTTCCAGCGGAGAGAAAAAGCTACTTTAGCACTCTGCAAGCCTTTCCACTCCCAAAAACATGCACATGGAAGGAGCTGCTGCAAAACCGATGCTGTGCTCGCTGCTGCTCCTCCTGAAGCTCTGGCTGCTAAATCTGAGGCTTTCCTTCCAATTTCAAGCTGCAAAGCACTTGCTGAATTGCAGGGAAAGTCCGGGAGGCATTTGCTGTGCTGGCACACTTTCTCCTTCCTAGACAGAGTGGAAAAGCTTTTCCCTGCCGTGTAGGCGACAAGAGACGCATTAGACGGCGATCCGGAGCTGTCCGAAGGTAAGCGCCTGTTGCCGGCCTCTTTCGGCACAAGCCCCCGCTCCGGAGCGCACCGCGGCCGGCAGGATGCTCTCTGCCGGCGAAGGTGCCGCTTCTCCGGCAAGGAAGCCTCTGCCGCTTCTCCAGCACACGGAGAGCGTGCTAGCTGCTGAAACGTGAAGAAAGAAGCTGCAGAACACTGGCACTGAGCGTGCAGCTTTCCAGCGGAGAGAAAAAGCTACTTTAACACTCTGCAAGCCTTTCCACTCCCAAAAACATGCACATGGAAGGAGCTGCTGCAAAAGCGATGCTGTGCTCGCTGCTGCTCCTCCTGAAGCTCTGGCTGCTAAATCTGAGGCTTTCCTTCCAATTTCAAGCTGCAAAGCACTTGCTGAATTCCAGGGAAAGTCCGGGAGGCATTTGCTGTGCTGGCACACTTTCTCCTTCCTAGACAGAGTGGAAAAGCTTTTCCCTGCCGTGTAGGCGACAAGAGACGCATTAGACGGCGATCCGGAGCTGTCCGAAGGTAAACGCCTGTTGCCAGGCTCTTTCGGCACAAGCCCCCGCTCCGGAGCGCACCACGGCCGGCAAGATGCTCTCTGCCGGCGAAGGTGCCGCTTCTCCGGCAAGGAAGCCTCTGCCGCTTCTCCAGCACACGGAGAGCGTGCTAGCTGCTGAAACGTGAAGAAAGAAGCTGCAGAACACTGGCACTGAGCGTGCAGCTTTCCAGCGGAGAGAAAAAGCTACTTTAACACTCTGCAAGCCTTTCCACTCCCAAAAACATGCACATGGAAGGAGCTGCTGCAAAACCGATGCTGTGCTCGCTGCTGCTCCTCCTGAAGCTCTGGCTGCTAAATCTGAGGCTTTCCTTCCAATTTCAAGCTGCAAAGCACTTGCTGAATTCCAGGGAAAGTCCGGGAGGCATTTGCTGTGCTGGCACACTGTCTCCTTCCTAGACAGAGTGGAAAAGCTTTTCCCTGCCGTGTAGGCGACAAGAGACGCATTAGACGGCGATCCGGAGCTGTCCGAAGGTAAGCGCCTGTTGCCGGGCTCTTTTGGCACAAGCCCCCGCTCTGGAGCGCACCGCGGCCGGCACGATGCTCTCTGCCGGCGAAGGTGCCGCTTCTCGGGCAAGGAAGCCTCTGCCGCTTCTCCAGCACACGGAGAGCGTGCTAGCTGCTGAAACGTGAAGAAAGAAGCTGCAGAAGACTGGCACTGAGCGTGCAGCTTTCCAGCGGAGAGAAAAAGCTACTTGAACACTCTGCAAGCCTTTCCACTCCCAAAAACATGCACATGGAAGGAGCTGCTGCAAAACCGATGCTGTGCTCGCTGCTGCTCCTCCTGAAGCTCTGGCTGCTAAATCTGAGGCTTTCCTTCCAATTTCAAGCTGCAAAGCACTTGCTGAATTCCAGGGAAAGTCCGGGAGGCATTTGCTGTGCTGGCACACTTTCTCCTTCCTAGACAGAGTGGAAAAGCTTTTCCCTGCCGTGTAGGCGACAAGAGACGCATTAGACGGCGATCCGGAGCTGTCCGAAGGTAAGCGCCTGTTGCCGGCCTCTTTCGGCACAAGCCCCCGCTCCGGAGCGCACCGCGGCCGGCAGGATGCTCTCTGCCGGCGAAGGTGCCGCTTCTCCGGCAAGGAAGCCTCTGCCACTTCTCCAGCACACGGAGAGCGTGCTAGCTGCTGAAACGTGAAGAAAGAAGCTGCAGAGCACTGGCACTGAGCGTGCAGCTTTCCAGCGGAGAGAAAAAGCTACTTTAACACTCTGCAAGCCTTTCCACTCCCAAAAACATGCACATGGAAGGAGCTGCTGCAAAACCGATGCTGTGCTCGCTGCTGCTCCTCCTGAAGCTCTGGCTGCTAAATCTGAGGCTTTCCTTCCAATTTCAAGCTGCAAAGCACTTGCTTAATTGCAGGGAAAGTCCGGGAGGCATTTGCTGTGCTGGCACACTTTCTCCTTCCTAGACAGAGTGGAAAAGCTTTTCCCTGCCGTGTAGGCGACAAGAGACGCATTAGACGGCGATCCGGAGCTGTCCGAAGGTAAGCGCCTGTTGCCGGCCTCTTTCGGCACAAGCCCCCGCTCCGGAGCGCACCGCGGCCGGCAGGATGCTCTCTGCCGGCGAAGGTGCCGCTTCTCCGGCAAGGAAGCCTCTGCCGCTTCTCCAGCACACGGAGAGCGTGCTAGCTGCTGAAACGTGAAGAAAGAAGCTGCAGAAGACTGGCACTGAGCGTGCAGCTTTCCAGCGGAGAGAAAAAGCTACTTTAACACTCTGCAAGCCTTTCCACTCCCAAAAACATGCACATGGAAGGAGCTGCTGCAAAACCGATGCTGTGCTCGCTGCTGCTCCTCCTGAAGCTCTGGCTGCTAAATCTGAGGCTTTCCTTCCAATTTCAAGCTGCAAAGCACTTGCTGAATTCCAGGGAAAGTCCGGGAGGCATTTGCTGTGCTGGCACACTGTCTCCTTCCTAGACAGAGTGGAAAAGCTTTTCCCTGCCGTGTAGGCGACAAGAGACGCATTAGACGGCGATCCGGAGCTGTCCGAAGGTAAGCGCCTGTTGCCGGGCTCTTTTGGCACAAGCCCCCGCTCCGGAGCGCACCGCGGCCGGCAGGATGCTCTCTGCCGGCGAAGGTGCCGCTTCTCCGGCAAGGAAGCCTCTGCCGCTTCTCCAGCACACGGAGAGCGTGCTAGCTGCTGAAACGTGAAGAAAGAAGCTGCAGAAGACTGGCACTGAGCGTGCAGCTTTCCAGCGGAGAGAAAAAGCTACTTTAACACTCTGCAAGCCTTTCCACTCCCAAAAACATGCACATGGAAGGAGCTGCTGCAAAACCGATGCTGTGCTCGCTGCTGCTCCTCCTGAAGCTCTGGCTGCTAAATCTGAGGCTTTCCTTCCAATTTCAAGCTGCAAAGCACTTGCTGAATTGCAGGGAAAGTCCGGGAGGCATTTGCTGTGCTGGCACACTTTCTCCTTCCTAGACAGAGTGGAAAAGCTTTTCCCTGCCGTGTAGGCGACAAGAGACGCATTAGACGGCGATCCGGAGCTGTCCGAAGGTAAGCGCCTGTTGCCGGCCTCTTTCGGCACAAGCCCCCGCTCCGGAGCGCACCGCGGCCGGCAGGATGCTCTCTGCCGGCGAAGGTGCCGCTTCTCCGGCAAGGAAGCCTCTGCCGCTTCTCCAGCACACGGAGAGCGTGCTAGCTGCTGAAACGTGAAGAAAGAAGCTGCAGAACACTGGCACTCAGCGTGCAGCTTTCCAGCGGAGAGAAAAAGCTACTTTAGCACTCTGCAAGCCTTTCCACTCCCAAAAACATGCACATGGAAGGAGCTGCTGCAAAAGCGATGCTGTGCTCGCTGCTGCTCCTCCTGAAGCTCTGGCTGCTAAATCTGAGGCTTTCCTTCCAATTTCAAGCTGCAAAGCACTTGCTGAATTCCAGGGAAAGTCCGGGAGGCATTTGCTGTGCTGGCACACTTTCTCCTTCCTAGACAGAGTGGAAAAGCTTTTCCCTGCCGTGTAGGCGACAAGAGACGCATTAGACGGCGATCCGGAGCTGTCCGAAGGTAAGCGCCTGTTGCCGGCCTCTTTCGGCACAAGCCCCCGCTCCGGAGCGCACCGCGGCCGGCAGGATGCTCTCTGCCGGCGAAGGTGCCGCTTCTCCGGCAAGGAAGCCTCTGCCGCTTCTCCAGCACACGGAGAGCGTGCTAGCTGCTGAAACGTGAAGAAAGAAGCTGCAGAAGACTGGCACTGAGCGTGCAGCTTTCCAGCGGAGAGAAAAAGCTACTTTAACACTCTGCAAGCCTTTCCACTCCCAAAAACATGCACATGGAAGGAGCTGCTGCAAAAGCGATGCTGTGCTCGCTGCTGCTCCTCCTGAAGCTCTGGCTGCTAAATCTGAGGCTTTCCTTCCAATTTCAAGCTGCAAAGCACTTGCTGAATTCCAGGGAAAGTCCGGGAGGCATTTGCTGTGCTGGCACACTTTCTCCTTCCTAGACAGAGTGGAAAAGCTTTTCCCTGCCGTGTAGGCGACAAGAGACGCATTAGACGGCGATCCGGAGCTGTCCGAAGGTAAGCGCCTGTTGCCGGCCTCTTTCGGCACAAGCCCCCGCTCTGGAGCGCACCGCGGCCGGCACGATGCTCTCTGCCGGCGAAGGTGCCGCTTCTCCGGCAAGGAAGCCTCTGCCGCTTCTCCAGCACACGGAGAGCGTGCTAGCTGCTGAAACGTGAAGAAAGAAGCTGCAGAAGACTGGCACTGAGCGTGCAGCTTTCCAGCGGAGAGAAAAAGCTACTTTAACACTCTGCAAGCCTTTCCACTCCCAAAAACATGCACATGGAAGGAGCTGCTGCAAAACCGATGCTGTGCTCGCTGCTGCTCCTTTTGAAGCTCTGGCTGCTAAATCTGAGGCTTTCCTTCCAATTTCAAGCTGCAAAGCACTTGCTGAATTCCAGGGAAAGTCCGGGAGGCATTTGCTGTGCTGGCACACTTTCTCCTTCCTAGACAGAGTGGAAAAGCTTTTCCCTGCCGTGTAGGCGACAAGAGACGCATTAGACGGCGATCCGGAGCTGTCCGAAGGTAAGCGCCTGTTGCCGGCCTCTTTCGGCACAAGCCCCCGCTCCGGAGCGCACCGCGGCCGGCAGGATGCTCTCTGCCGGCGAAGGTGCCGCTTCTCCGGCAAGGAAGCCTCTGCCGCTTCTCCAGCACACGGAGAGCGTGCTAGCTGCTGAAACGTGAAGAAAGAAGCTGCAGAGCACTGGCACTGAGCGTGCAGCTTTCCAGCGGAGAGAAAAAGCTACTTTAACACTCTGCAAGCCTTTCCACTCCCAAAAACATGCACATGGAAGGAGCTGCTGCAAAAGCGATGCTGTGCTCGCTGCTGCTCCTCCTGAAGCTCTGGCTGCTAAATCTGAGGCTTTCCTTCCAATTTCAAGCTGCAAAGCACTTGCTGAATTCCAGGGAAAGTCCGGGAGGCATTTGCTGTGCTGGCACACTTTCTCCTTCCTAGACAGAGTGGAAAAGCTTTTCCCTGCCGTGTAGGCGACAAGAGACGCATTAGACGGCGATCCGGAGCTGTCCGAAGGTAAGCGCCTGTTGCCGGCCTCTTTCGGCACAAGCCCCCGCTCCGGAGCGCACCGCGGCCGGCAGGATGCTCTCTGCCGGCGAAGGTGCCGCTTCTCCGGCAAGGAAGCCTCTGCCGCTTCTCCAGCACACGGAGAGCGTGCTAGCTGCTGAAACGTGAAGAAAGAAGCTGCAGAACACTGGCACTGAGCGTGCAGCTTTCCAGCGGAGAGAAAAAGCTACTTTAACACTCTGCAAGCCTTTCCACTCCCAAAAACATGCACATGGAAGGAGCTGCTGCAAAAGCGATGCTGTGCTCGCTGCTGCTCCTCCTGAAGCTCTGGCTGCTAAATCTGAGGCTTTCCTTCCAATTTCAAGCTGCAAAGCACTTGCTGAATTCCAGGGAAAGTCCGGGAGGCATTTGCTGTGCTGGCACACTTTCTCCTTCCTAGACAGAGTGGAAAAGCTTTTCCCTGCCGTGTAGGCGACAAGAGACGCATTAGACGGCGATCCGGAGCTGTCCGAAGGTAAGCGCCTGTTGCCGGCCTCTTTCGGCACAAGCCCCCGCTCCGGAGCGCACCGCGGCCGGCAGGATGCTCTCTGCCGGCGAAGGTGCCGCTTCTCCGGCAAGGAAGCCTCTGCCGCTTCTCCAGCACACGGAGAGCGTGCTAGCTGCTGAAACGTGAAGAAAGAAGCTGCAGAACACTGGCACTGAGCGTGCAGCTTTCCAGCGGAGAGAAAAAGCTACTTTAGCACTCTGCAAGCCTTTCCACTCCCAAAAACATGCACATGGAAGGAGCTGCTGCAAAACCGATGCTGTGCTCGCTGCTGCTCCTCCTGAAGCTCTGGCTGCTAAATCTGAGGCTTTCCTTCCAATTTCAAGCTGCAAAGCACTTGCTGAATTGCAGGGAAAGTCCGGGAGGCATTTGCTGTGCTGGCACACTTTCTCCTTCCTAGACAGAGTGGAAAAGCTTTTCCCTGCCGTGTAGGCGACAAGAGACGCATTAGACGGCGATCCGGAGCTGTCCGAAGGTAAGCGCCTGTTGCCGGCCTCTTTCGGCACAAGCCCCCGCTCCGGAGCGCACCGCGGCCGGCAGGATGCTCTCTGCCGGCGAAGGTGCCGCTTCTCCGGCAAGGAAGCCTCTGCCGCTTCTCCAGCACACGGAGAGCGTGCTAGCTGCTGAAACGTGAAGAAAGAAGCTGCAGAACACTGGCACTGAGCGTGCAGCTTTCCAGCGGAGAGAAAAAGCTACTTTAACACTCTGCAAGCCTTTCCACTCCCAAAAACATGCACATGGAAGGAGCTGCTGCAAAAGCGATGCTGTGCTCGCTGCTGCTCCTCCTGAAGCTCTGGCTGCTAAATCTGAGGCTTTCCTTCCAATTTCAAGCTGCAAAGCACTTGCTGAATTCCAGGGAAAGTCCGGGAGGCATTTGCTGTGCTGGCACACTTTCTCCTTCCTAGACAGAGTGGAAAAGCTTTTCCCTGCCGTGTAGGCGACAAGAGACGCATTAGACGGCGATCCGGAGCTGTCCGAAGGTAAGCGCCTGTTGCCAGGCTCTTTCGGCACAAGCCCCCGCTACGGAGCGCACCACGGCCGGCAAGATGCTCTCTGCCGGCGAAGGTGCCGCTTCTCCGGCAAGGAAGCCTCTGCCGCTTCTCCAGCACACGGAGAGCGTGCTAGCTGCTGAAACGTGAAGAAAGAAGCTGCAGAACACTGGCACTGAGCGTGCAGCTTTCCAGCGGAGAGAAAAAGCTACTTTAACACTCTGCAAGCCTTTCCACTCCCAAAAACATGCACATGGAAGGAGCTGCTGCAAAACCGATGCTGTGCTCGCTGCTGCTCCTCCTGAAGCTCTGGCTGCTAAATCTGAGGCTTTCCTTCCAATTTCAAGCTGCAAAGCACCTGCTGAATTCCAGGGAAAGTCCGGGAGGCATTTGCTGTGCTGGCACACTGTCTCCTTCCTAGACAGAGTGGAAAAGCTTTTCCCTGCCGTGTAGGCGACAAGAGACGCATTAGACGGCGATCCGGAGCTGTCCGAAGGTAAGCGCCTGTTGCCGGGCTCTTTTGGCACAAGCCCCCGCTCTGGAGCGCACCGCGGCCGGCACGATGCTCTCTGCCGGCGAAGGTGCCGCTTCTCGGGCAAGGAAGCCTCTGCCGCTTCTCCAGCACACGGAGAGCGTGCTAGCTGCTGAAACGTGAAGAAAGAAGCTGCAGAACACTGGCACTGAGCGTGCAGCTTTCCAGCGGAGAGAAAAAGCTACTTGAACACTCTGCAAGCCTTTCCACTCCCAAAAACATGCACATGGAAGGAGCTGCTGCAAAACCGATGCTGTGCTCGCTGCTGCTCCTCCTGAAGCTCTGGCTGCTAAATCTGAGGCTTTCCTTCCAATTTCAAGCTGCAAAGCACTTGCTGAATTCCAGGGAAAGTCCGGGAGGCATTTGCTGTGCTGGCACACTTTCTCCTTCCTAGACAGAGTGGAAAAGCTTTTCCCTGCCGTGTAGGCGACAAGAGACGCATTAGACGGCGATCCGGAGCTGTCCGAAGGTAAGCGCCTGTTGCCGGCCTCTTTCGGCACAAGCCCCCGCTCCGGAGCGCACCGCGGCCGGCAGGATGCTCTCTGCCGGCGAAGGTGCCGCTTCTCCGGCAAGGAAGCCTCTGCCACTTCTCCAGCACACGGAGAGCGTGCTAGCTGCTGAAACGTGAAGAAAGAAGCTGCAGAGCACTGGCACTGAGCGTGCAGCTTTCCAGCGGAGAGAAAAAGCTACTTTAACACTCTGCAAGCCTTTCCACTCCCAAAAACATGCACATGGAAGGAGCTGCTGCAAAACCGATGCTGTGCTCGCTGCTGCTCCTCCTGAAGCTCTGGCTGCTAAATCTGAGGCTTTCCTTCCAATTTCAAGCTGCAAAGCACTTGCTTAATTGCAGGGAAAGTCCGGGAGGCATTTGCTGTGCTGGCACACTTTCTCCTTCCTAGACAGAGTGGAAAAGCTTTTCCCTGCCGTGTAGGCGACAAGAGACGCATTAGACGGCGATCCGGAGCTGTCCGAAGGTAAGCGCCTGTTGCCGGCCTCTTTCGGCACAAGCCCCCGCTCCGGAGCGCACCGCGGCCGGCAGGATGCTCTCTGCCGGCGAAGGTGCCGCTTCTCCGGCAAGGAAGCCTCTGCCGCTTCTCCAGCACACGGAGAGCGTGCTAGCTGCTGAAACGTGAAGAAAGAAGCTGCAGAAGACTGGCACTGAGCGTGCAGCTTTCCAGCGGAGAGAAAAAGCTACTTTAACACTCTGCAAGCCTTTCCACTCCCAAAAACATGCACATGGAAGGAGCTGCTGCAAAACCGATGCTGTGCTCGCTGCTGCTCCTCCTGAAGCTCTGGCTGCTAAATCTGAGGCTTTCCTTCCAATTTCAAGCTGCAAAGCACTTGCTGAATTCCAGGGAAAGTCCGGGAGGCATTTGCTGTGCTGGCACACTGTCTCCTTCCTAGACAGAGTGGAAAAGCTTTTCCCTGCCGTGTAGGCGACAAGAGACGCATTAGACGGCGATCCGGAGCTGTCCGAAGGTAAGCGCCTGTTGCCGGGCTCTTTTGGCACAAGCCCCCGCTCTAGAGCGCACCACGGCCGGCACGATGCTCTCTGCCGGCGAAGGTGCCGCTTCTCCGGCAAGGAAGCCTCTGCCGCTTCTCCAGCACACGGAGAGCGTGCTAGCTGCTGAAACGTGAAGAAAGAAGCTGCAGAAGACTGGCACTGAGCGTGCAGCTTTCCAGCGGAGAGAAAAAGCTACTTTAACACTCTGCAAGCCTTTCCACTCCCAAAAACATGCACATGGAAGGAGCTGCTGCAAAAGCGATGCTGTGCTCGCTGCTGCTCCTCCTGAAGCTCTGGCTGCTAAATCTGAGGCTTTCCTTCCAATTTCAAGCTGCAAAGCACTTGCTGAATTCCAGGGAAAGTCCGGGAGGCATTTGCTGTGCTGGCACACTTTCTCCTTCCTAGACAGAGTGGAAAAGCTTTTCCCTGCCGTGTAGGCGACAAGAGACGCATTAGACGGCGATCCGGAGCTGTCCGAAGGTAAGCGCCTGTTGCCGGCCTCTTTCGGCACAAGCCCCCGCTCCGGAGCGCACCGCGGCCGGCAGGATGCTCTCTGCCGGCGAAGGTGCCGCTTCTCCGGCAAGGAAGCCTCTGCCGCTTCTCCAGCACACGGAGAGCGTGCTAGCTGCTGAAACGTGAAGAAAGAAGCTGCAGAACACTGGCACTGAGCGTGCAGCTTTCCAGCGGAGAGAAAAAGCTACTTTAACACTCTGCAAGCCTTTCCACTCCCAAAAACATGCACATGGAAGGAGCTGCTGCAAAAGCGATGCTGTGCTCGCTGCTGCTCCTCCTGAAGCTCTGGCTGCTAAATCTGAGGCTTTCCTTCCAATTTCAAGCTGCAAAGCACTTGCTGAATTGCAGGGAAAGTCCGGGAGGCATTTGCTGTGCTGGCACACTTTCTCCTTCCTAGACAGAGTGGAAAAGCTTTTCCCTGCCGTGTAGGCGACAAGAGACGCATTAGACGGCGATCCGGAGCTGTCCGAAGGTAAGCGCCTGTTGCCGGCCTCTTTCGGCACAAGCCCCCGCTCCGGAGCGCACCGCGGCCGGCAGGATGCTCTCTGCCGGCGAAGGTGCCGCTTCTCCGGCAAGGAAGCCTCTGCCGCTTCTCCAGCACACGGAGAGCGTGCTAGCTGCTGAAACGTGAAGAAAGAAGCTGCAGAAGACTGGCACTGAGCGTGCAGCTTTCCAGCGGAGAGAAAAAGCTACTTTAACACTCTGCAAGCCTTTCCACTCCCAAAAACATGCACATGGAAGGAGCTGCTGCAAAACCGATGCTGTGCTCGCTGCTGCTCCTCCTGAAGCTCTGGCTGCTAAATCTGAGGCTTTCCTTCCAATTTCAAGCTGCAAAGCACTTGCTGAATTGCAGGGAAAGTCCGGGAGGCATTTGCTGTGCTGGCACACTTTCTCCTTCCTAGACAGAGTGGAAAAGCTTTTCCCTGCCGTGTAGGCGACAAGAGACGCATTAGACAGCGATCCGGAGCTGTCCGAAGGTAAGCGCCTGTTGCCGGCCTCTTTCGGCACAAGCCCCCGCTCCGGAGCGCACCGCGGCCAGCAGGATGCTCTCTGCCGGCGAAGGTGCCGCTTCTCCGGCAAGGAAGCCTCTGCCGCTTCTCCAGCACACGGAGAGCGTGCTAGCTGCTGAAACGTGAAGAAAGAAGCTGCAGAAGACTGGCACTGAGCGTGCAGCTTTCCAGCGGAGAGAAAAAGCTACTTTAACACTCTGCAAGCCTTTCCACTCCCAAAAACATGCACATGGAAGGAGCTGCTGCAAAACCGATGCTGTGCTCGCTGCTGCTCCTCCTGAAGCTCTGGCTGCTAAATCTGAGGCTTTCCTTCCAATTTCAAGCTGCAAAGCACTTGCTGAATTCCAGGGAAAGTCCGGGAGGCATTTGCTGTGCTGGCACACTTTCTCCTTCCTAGACAGAGTGGAAAAGCTTTTCCCTGCCGTGTAGGCGACAAGAGACGCATTAGACGGCGATCCGGAGCTGTCCGAAGGTAAGCGCCTGTTGCCGGCCTCTTTCGGCACAAGCCCCCGCTCCGGAGCGCACCGCGGCCGGCAGGATGCTCTCTGCCGGCGAAGGTGCCGCTTCTCCGGCAAGGAAGCCTCTGCCGCTTCTCCAGCACACGGAGAGCGTGCTAGCTGCTGAAACGTGAAGAAAGAAGCTGCAGAAGACTGGCACTGAGCGTGCAGCTTTCCAGCGGAGAGAAAAAGCTACTTTAACACTCTGCAAGCCTTTCCACTCCCAAAAACATGCACATGGAAGGAGCTGCTGCAAAAGCGATGCTGTGCTCGCTGCTGCTCCTCCTGAAGCTCTGGCTGCTAAATCTGAGGCTTTCCTTCCAATTTCAAGCTGCAAAGCACTTGCTGAATTGCAGGGAAAGTCCGGGAGGCATTTGCTGTGCTGGCACACTTTCTCCTTCCTAGACAGAGTGGAAAAGCTTTTCCCTGCCGTGTAGGCGACAAGAGACGCATTAGACGGCGATCCGGAGCTGTCCGAAGGTAAGCGCCTGTTGCCGGCCTCTTTCGGCACAAGCCCCCGCTCCGGAGCGCATCGCGGCCGGCAGGATGCTCTCTGCCGGCGAAGGTGCCGCTTCTCCGGCAAGGAAGCCTCTGCCGCTTCTCCAGCACACGGAGAGCGTGCTAGCTGCTGAAACGTGAAGAAAGAAGCTGCAGAAGACTGGCACTGAGCGTGCAGCTTTCCAGCGGAGAGAAAAAGCTACTTTAACACTCTGCAAGCCTTTCCACTCCCAAAAACATGCACATGGAAGGAGCTGCTGCAAAAGCGATGCTGTGCTCGCTGCTGCTCCTCCTGAAGCTCTGGCTGCTAAATCTGAGGCTTTCCTTCCAATTTCAAGCTGCAAAGCACTTGCTGAATTCCAGGGAAAGTCCGGGAGGCATTTGCTGTGCTGGCACACTTTCTCCTTCCTAGACAGAGTGGAAAAGCTTTTCCCTGCCGTGTAGGCGACAAGAGACGCATTAGACGGCGATCCGGAGCTGTCCGAAGGTAAGCGCCTGTTGCCGGCCTCTTTCGGCACAAGCCCCCGCTCCGGAGCGCACCGCGGCCGGCAGGATGCTCTCTGCCGGCGAAGGTGCCGCTTCTCCGGCAAGGAAGCCTCTGCCGCTTCTCCAGCACACGGAGAGCGTGCTAGCTGCTGAAACGTGAAGAAAGAAGCTGCAGAAGACTGGCACTGAGCGTGCAGCTTTCCAGCGGAGAGAAAAAGCTACTTTAACACTCTGCAAGCCTTTCCACTCCCAAAAACATGCACATGGAAGGAGCTGCTGCAAAACCGATGCTGTGCTCGCTGCTGCTCCTCCTGAAGCTCTGGCTGCTAAATCTGAGGCTTTCCTTCCAATTTCAAGCTGCAAAGCACTTGCTGAATTGCAGGGAAAGTCCGGGAGGCATTTGCTGTGCTGGCACACTTTCTCCTTCCTAGACAGAGTGGAAAAGCTTTTCCCTGCCGTGTAGGCGACAAGAGACGCATTAGACAGCGATCCGGAGCTGTCCGAAGGTAAGCGCCTGTTGCCGGCCTCTTTCGGCACAAGCCCCCGCTCCGGAGCGCACCGCGGCCGGCAGGATGCTCTCTGCCGGCGAAGGTGCCGCTTCTCCGGCAAGGAAGCCTCTGCCGCTTCTCCAGCACACGGAGAGCGTGCTAGCTGCTGAAACGTGAAGAAAGAAGCTGCAGAAGACTGGCACTGAGCGTGCAGCTTTCCAGCGGAGAGAAAAAGCTACTTTAACACTCTGCAAGCCTTTCCACTCCCAAAAACATGCACATGGAAGGAGCTGCTGCAAAACCGATGCTGTGCTCGCTGCTGCTCCTCCTGAAGCTCTGGCTGCTAAATCTGAGGCTTTCCTTCCAATTTCAAGCTGCAAAGCACTTGCTGAATTCCAGGGAAAGTCCGGGAGGCATTTGCTGTGCTGGCACACTTTCTCCTTCCTAGACAGAGTGGAAAAGCTTTTCCCTGCCGTGTAGGCGACAAGAGACGCATTAGACGGCGATCCGGAGCTGTCCGAAGGTAAGCGCCTGTTGCCGGCCTCTTTCGGCACAAGCCCCCGCTCCGGAGCGCATCGCGGCCGGCAGGATGCTCTCTGCCGGCGAAGGTGCCGCTTCTCCGGCAAGGAAGCCTCTGCCGCTTCTCCAGCACACGGAGAGCGTGCTAGCTGCTGAAACGTGAAGAAAGAAGCTGCAGAAGACTGGCACTGAGCGTGCAGCTTTCCAGCGGAGAGAAAAAGCTACTTTAACACTCTGCAAGCCTTTCCACTCCCAAAAACATGCACATGGAAGGAGCTGCTGCAAAAGCGATGCTGTGCTCGCTGCTGCTCCTCCTGAAGCTCTGGCTGCTAAATCTGAGGCTTTCCTTCCAATTTCAAGCTGCAAAGCACTTGCTGAATTCCAGGGAAAGTCTGGGAGGCATTTGCTGTGCTGGCACACTTTCTCCTTCCTAGACAGAGTGGAAAAGCTTTTCCCTGCCGTGTAGGCGACAAGAGACGCATTAGACGGCGATCCGGAGCTGTCCGAAGGTAAGCGCCTGTTGCCGGCCTCTTTCGGCACAAGCCCCCGCTCCGGAGCGCACCGCGGCCGGCAGGATGCTCTCTGCCGGCGAAGGTGCCGCTTCTCCGGCAAGGAAGCCTCTGCCGCTTCTCCAGCACACGGAGAGCGTGCTAGCTGCTGAAACGTGAAGAAAGAAGCTGCAGAGCACTGGCACTGAGCGTGCAGCTTTCCAGCGGAGAGAAAAAGCTACTTTAACACTCTGCAAGCCTTTCCACTCCCAAAAACATGCACATGGAAGGAGCTGCTGCAAAACCGATGCTGTGCTCGCTGCTGCTCCTCCTGAAGCTCTGGCTGCTAAATCTGAGGCTTTCCTTCCAATTTCAAGCTGCAAAGCACTTGCTGAATTCCAGGGAAAGTCCGGGAGGCATTTGCTGTGCTGGCACACTTTCTCCTTCCTAGACAGAGTGGAAAAGCTTTTCCCTGCCGTGTAGGCGACAAGAGACGCATTAGACGGCGATCCGGAGCTGTCCGAAGGTAAGCGCCTGTTGCCGGCCTCTTTCGGCACAAGCCCCCGCTCCGGAGCGCACCGCGGCCGGCAGGATGCTCTCTGCCGGCGAAGGTGCCGCTTCTCCGGCAAGGAAGCCTCTGCCGCTTCTCCAGCACACGGAGAGCGTGCTAGCTGCTGAAACGTGAAGAAAGAAGCTGCAGAACACTGGCACTGAGCGTGCAGCTTTCCAGCGGAGAGAAAAAGCTACTTTAACACTCTGCAAGCCTTTCCACTCCCAAAAACATGCACATGGAAGGAGCTGCTGCAAAAGCGATGCTGTGCTCGCTGCTGCTCCTCCTGAAGCTCTGGCTGCTAAATCTGAGGCTTTCCTTCCAATTTCAAGCTGCAAAGCACTTGCTGAATTGCAGGGAAAGTCCGGGAGGCATTTGCTGTGCTGGCACACTTTCTCCTTCCTAGACAGAGTGGAAAAGCTTTTCCCTGCCGTGTAGGCGACAAGAGACGCATTAGACGGCGATCCGGAGCTGTCCGAAGGTAAGCGCCTGTTGCCGGCCTCTTTCGGCACAAGCCCCCGCTCCGGGGCGCACCGCGGCCGGCAGGATGCTCTCTGCCGGCGAAGGTGCCGCTTCTCCGGCAAGGAAGCCTCTGCCGCTTCTCCAGCACACGGAGAGCGTGCTAGCTGCTGAAACGTGAAGAAAGAAGCTGCAGAAGACTGGCACTGAGCGTGCAGCTTTCCAGCGGAGAGAAAAAGCTACTTTAACACTCTGCAAGCCTTTCCACTCCCAAAAACATGCACATGGAAGGAGCTGCTGCAAAACCGATGCTGTGCTCGCTGCTGCTCCTCCTGAAGCTCTGGCTGCTAAATCTGAGGCTTTCCTTCCAATTTCAAGCTGCAAAGCACTTGCTGAATTCCAGGGAAAGTCTGGGAGGCATTTGCTGTGCTGGCACACTTTCTCCTTCCTAGACAGAGTGGAAAAGCTTTTCCCTGCCGTGTAGGTGACAAGAGACGCATTAGACGGCGATCCGGAGCTGTCCGAAGGTAAGCGCCTGTTGCCGGCCTCTTTCGGCACAAGCCCCCGCTCCGGAGCGCACCGCGGCCGGCAGGATGCTCTCTGCCGGCGAAGGTGCCGCTTCTCCGGCAAGGAAGGCTCTGCCGCTTCTCCAGCACACGGAGAGCGTGCTAGCTGCTGAAACGTGAAGAAAGAAGCTGCAGAAGACTGGCACTGAGCGTGCAGCTTTCCAGCGGAGAGAAAAAGCTACTTTAACACTCTGCAAGCCTTTCCACTCCCAAAAACATGCACATGGAAGGAGCTGCTGCAAAACCGATGCTGTGCTCGCTGCTGCTCCTCCTGAAGCTCTGGCTGCTAAATCTGAGGCTTTCCTTCCAATTTCAAGCTGCAAAGCACTTGCTGAATTCCAGGGAAAGTCCGGGAGGCATTTGCTGTGCTGGCACACTTTCTCCTTCCTAGACAGAGTGGAAAAGCTTTTCCCTGCCGTGTAGGCGACAAGAGACGCATTAGACGGCGATCCGGAGCTGTCCGAAGGTAAGCGCCTGTTGCCGGCCTCTTTCGGCACAAGCCCCCGCTCCGGAGCGCACCGCGGCCGGCAGGATGCTCTCTGCCGGCGAAGGTGCCGCTTCTCCGGCAAGGAAGCCTCTGCCGCTTCTCCAGCACACGGAGAGCGTGCTAGCTGCTGAAACGTGAAGAAAGAAGCTGCAGAACACTGGCACTCAGCGTGCAGCTTTCCAGCGGAGAGAAAAAGCTACTTTAACACTCTGCAAGCCTTTCCACTCCCAAAAACATGCACATGGAAGGAGCTGCTGCAAAACCGATGCTGTGCTCGCTGCTGCTCCTCCTGAAGCTCTGGCTGCTAAATCTGAGGCTTTCCTTCCAATTTCAAGCTGCAAAGCACTTGCTGAATTCCAGGGAAAGTCCGGGAGGCATTTGCTGTGCTGGCACACTTTCTCCTTCCTAGACAGAGTGGAAAAGCTTTTCCCTGCCGTGTAGGCGACAAGAGACGCATTAGACAGCGATCCGGAGCTGTCCGAAGGTAAGCGCCTGTTGCCGGCCTCTTTCGGCACAAGCCCCCGCTCCGGAGCGCACCGCGGCCGGCAGGATGCTCTCTGCCGGCGAAGGTGCCGCTTCTCCGGCAAGGAAGCCTCTGCCGCTTCTCCAGCACACGGAGAGCGTGCTAGCTGCTGAAACGTGAAGAAAGAAGCTGCAGAACACTGGCACTGAGCGTGCAGCTTTCCAGCGGAGAGAAAAAGCTACTTTAACACTCTGCAAGCCTTTCCACTCCCAAAAACATGCACATGGAAGGAGCTGCTGCAAAACCGATGCTGTGCTCGCTGCTGCTCCTCCTGAAGCTCTGGCTGCTAAATCTGAGGCTTTCCTTCCAATTTCAAGCTGCAAAGCACTTGCTGAATTCCAGGGAAAGTCCGGGAGGCATTTGCTGTGCTGGCACACTTTCTCCTTCCTAGACAGAGTGGAAAAGCTTTTCCCTGCCGTGTAGGCGACAAGAGACGCATTAGACGGCGATCCGGAGCTGTCCGAAGGTAAGCGCCTGTTGCCGGCCTCTTTCGGCACAAGCCCCCGCTCCGGAGCGCACCGCGGCCGGCAGGATGCTCTCTGCCAGCGAAGGTGCCGCTTCTCCGGCAAGGAAGCCTCTGCCGCTTCTCCAGCACACGGAGAGCGTGCTAGCTGCTGAAACGTGAAGAAAGAAGCTGCAGAAGACTGGCACTGAGCGTGCAGCTTTCCAGCGGAGAGAAAAAGCTACTTTAACACTCTGCAAGCCTTTCCACTCCCAAAAACATGCACATGGAAGGAGCTGCTGCAAAAGCGATGCTGTGCTCGCTGCTGCTCCTCCTGAAGCTCTGGCTGCTAAATCTGAGGCTTTCCTTCCAATTTCAAGCTGCAAAGCACTTGCTGAATTCCAGGGAAAGTCCGGGAGGCATTTGCTGTGCTGGCACACTTTCTTTTTCCTAGACAGAGTGGAAAAGCTTTACCCTGCCGTGTAGGCGACAAGAGACGCATTAGACGGCGATCCGGAGCTGTCCGAAGGTAAGCGCCTGTTGCCGGCCTCTTTCGGCACAAGCCCCCGCTCCGGAGCGCACCGCGGCCGGCAGGATGCTCTCTGCCGGCGAAGGTGCCGCTTCTCCGGCAAGGAAGCCTCTGCCGCTTCTCCAGCACACGGAGAGCGTGCTAGCTGCTGAAACGTGAAGAAAGAAGCTGCAGAAGACTGGCACTGAGCGTGCAGCTTTCCAGCGGAGAGAAAAAGCTACTTGAACACTCTGCAAGCCTTTCCACTCCCAAAAACATGCACATGGAAGGAGCTGCTGCAAAACCGATGCTGTGCTCGCTGCTGCTCCTCCTGAAGCTCTGGCTGCTAAATCTGAGGCTTTCCTTCCAATTTCAAGCTGCAAAGCACTTGCTGAATTCCAGGGAAAGTCCGGGAGGCATTTGCTGTGCTGGCACACTTTCTCCTTCCTAGACAGAGTGGAAAAGCTTTTCCCTGCCGTGTAGGCGACAAGAGACGCATTAGACGGCGATCCGGAGCTGTCCGAAGGTAAGCGCCTGTTGCCGGCCTCTTTCGGCACAAGCCCCCGCTCCGGAGCGCACCGCGGCCGGCAGGATGCTCTCTGCCGGCGAAGGTGCCGCTTCTCCGGCAAGGAAGCCTCTGCCGCTTCTCCAGCACACGGAGAGCGTGCTAGCTGCTGAAACGTGAAGAAAGAAGCTGCAGAAGACTGGCACTGAGCGTGCAGCTTTCCAGCGGAGAGAAAAAGCTACTTTAACACTCTGCAAGCCTTTCCACTCCCAAAAACATGCACATGGAAGGAGCTGCTGCAAAAGCGATGCTGTGCTCGCTGCTGCTCCTCCTGAAGCTCTGGCTGCTAAATCTGAGGCTTTCCTTCCAATTTCAAGCTGCAAAGCACTTGCTGAATTGCAGGGAAAGTCCGGGAGGCATTTGCTGTGCTGGCACACTTTCTCCTTCCTAGACAGAGTGGAAAAGCTTTTCCCTGCCGTGTAGGCGACAAGAGACGCATTAGACGGCGATCCGGAGCTGTCCGAAGGTAAGCGCCTGTTGCCGGCCTCTTTCGGCACAAGCCCCCGCTCCGGAGCGCACCGCGGCCGGCAGGATGCTCTCTGCCGGCGAAGGTGCACCTTCTCCGGCAAGGAAGCCTCTGCCGCTTCTCCAGCACACGGAGAGCGTGCTAGCTGCTGAAACGTGAAGAAAGAAGCTGCAGAAGACTGGCACTCAGCGTGCAGCTTTCCAGCGGAGAGAAAAAGCTACTTTAACACTCTGCAAGCCTTTCCACTCCCAAAAACATGCACATGGAAGGAGCTGCTGCAAAACCGATGCTGTGCTCGCTGCTGCTCCTCCTGAAGCTCTGGCTGCTAAATCTGAGGCTTTCCTTCCAATTTCAAGCTGCAAAGCACTTGCTGAATTCCAGGGAAAGTCCGGGAGGCATTTGCTGTGCTGGCACACTTTCTCCTTCCTAGACAGAGTGGAAAAGCTTTTCCCTGCCGTGTAGGCGACAAGAGACGCATTAGACGGCGATCCGGAGCTGTCCGAAGGTAAGCGCCTGTTGCCGGCCTCTTTCGGCACAAGCCCCCGCTCCGGAGCGCACCGCGGCCGGCAGGATGCTCTCTGCCGGCGAAGGTGCCGCTTCTCCGGCAAGGAAGCCTCTGCCGCTTCTCCAGCACACGGAGAGCGTGCTAGCTGCTGAAACGTGAAGAAAGAAGCTGCAGAACACTGGCACTCAGCGTGCAGCTTTCCAGCGGAGAGAAAAAGCTACTTTAACACTCTGCAAGCCTTTCCACTCCCAAAAACATGCACATGGAAGGAGCTGCTGCAAAAGCGATGCTGTGCTCGCTGCTGCTCCTCCTGAAGCTCTGGCTGCTAAATCTGAGGCTTTCCTTCCAATTTCAAGCTGCAAAGCACTTGCTGAATTGCAGGGAAAGTCCGGGAGGCATTTGCTGTGCTGGCACACTTTCTCCTTCCTAGACAGAGTGGAAAAGCTTTTCCCTGCCGTGTAGGCGACAAGAGACGCATTAGACGGCGATCCGGAGCTGTCCGAAGGTAAGCGCCTGTTGCCGGCCTCTTTCGGCACAAGCCCCCGCTCCGGAGCGCACCGCGGCCGGCAGGATGCTCTCTGCCAGCGAAGGTGCCGCTTCTCCGGCAAGGAAGCCTCTGCCGCTTCTCCAGCACACGGAGAGCGTGCTAGCTGCTGAAACGTGAAGAAAGAAGCTGCAGAAGACTGGCACTGAGCGTGCAGCTTTCCAGCGGAGAGAAAAAGCTACTTTAACACTCTGCAAGCCTTTCCACTCCCAAAAACATGCACATGGAAGGAGCTGCTGCAAAACCGATGCTGTGCTCGCTGCTGCTCCTCCTGAAGCTCTGGCTGCTAAATCTGAGGCTTTCCTTCCAATTTCAAGCTGCAAAGCACTTGCTGAATTCCAGGGAAAGTCCGGGAGGCATTTGCTGTGCTGGCACACTTTCTTTTTCCTAGACAGAGTGGAAAAGCTTTTCCCTGCCGTGTAGGCGACAAGAGACGCATTAGACGGCGATCCGGAGCTGTCCGAAGGTAAGCGCCTGTTGCCGGCCTCTTTCGGCACAAGCCCCCGCTCCGGAGCGCATCGCGGCCGGCAGGATGCTCTCTGCCGGCGAAGGTGCCGCTTCTCCGGCAAGGAAGCCTCTGCCGCTTCTCCAGCACACGGAGAGCGTGCTAGCTGCTGAAACGTGAAGAAAGAAGCTGCAGAAGACTGGCACTGAGCGTGCAGCTTTCCAGCGGAGAGAAAAAGCTACTTTAACACTCTGCAAGCCTTTCCACTCCCAAAAACATGCACATGGAAGGAGCTGCTGCAAAACCGATGCTGTGCTCGCTGCTGCTCCTCCTGAAGCTCTGGCTGCTAAATCTGAGGCTTTCCTTCCAATTTCAAGCTGCAAAGCACTTGCTGAATTCCAGGGAAAGTCCGGGAGGCATTTGCTGTGCTGGCACACTTTCTCCTTCCTAGACAGAGTGGAAAAGCTTTTCCCTGCCGTGTAGGCGACAAGAGACGCATTAGACGGCGATCCGGAGCTGTCCGAAGGTAAGCGCCTGTTGCCGGCCTCTTTCGGCACAAGCCCCCGCTCCGGAGCGCACCGCGGCCGGCAGGATGCTCTCTGCCGGCGAAGGTGCCGCTTCTCCGGCAAGGAAGCCTCTGCCGCTTCTCCAGCACACGGAGAGCGTGCTAGCTGCTGAAACGTGAAGAAAGAAGCTGCAGAGCACTGGCACTGAGCGTGCAGCTTTCCAGCGGAGAGAAAAAGATACTTTAACACTCTGCAAGCCTTTCCACTCCCAAAAACATGCACATGGAAGGAGCTGCTGCAAAACCGATGCTGTGCTCGCTGCTGCTCCTCCTGAAGCTCTGGCTGCTAAATCTGAGGCTTTCCTTCCAATTTCAAGCTGCAAAGCACTTGCTGAATTCCAGGGAAAGTCCGGGAGGCATTTGCTGTGCTGGCACACTTTCTCCTTCCTAGACAGAGTGGAAAAGCTTTTCCCTGCCGTGTAGGCGACAAGAGACGCATTAGACGGCGATCCGGAGCTGTCCGAAGGTAAGCGCCTGTTGCCGGCCTCTTTCGGCACAAGCCCCCGCTCCGGAGCGCACCGCGGCCGGCAGGATGCTCTCTGCCGGCGAAGGTGCCGCTTCTCCGGCAAGGAAGCCTCTGCCGCTTCTCCAGCACACGGAGAGCGTGCTAGCTGCTGAAACGTGAAGAAAGAAGCTGCAGAAGACTGGCACTGAGCGTGCAGCTTTCCAGCGGAGAGAAAAAGCTACTTTTACACTCTGCAAGCCTTTCCACTCCCAAAAACATGCACATGGAAGGAGCTGCTGCAAAACCGATGCTGTGCTCGCTGCTGCTCCTCCTGAAGCTCTGGCTGCTAAATCTGAGGCTTTCCTTCCAATTTCAAGCTGCAAAGCACTTGCTGAATTCCAGGGAAAGTCTGGGAGGCATTTGCTGTGCTGGCACACTTTCTCCTTCCTAGACAGAGTGGAAAAGCTTTTCCCTGCCGTGTAGGCGACAAGAGACGCATTAGACGGCGATCCGGAGCTGTCCGAAGGTAAGCGCCTGTTGCCGGCCTCTTTCGGCACAAGCCCCCGCTCCGGGGCGCACCGCGGCCGGCAGGATGCTCTCTGCCGGCGAAGGTGCCGCTTCTCCGGCAAGGAAGCCTCTGCCGCTTCTCCAGCACACGGAGAGCGTGCTAGCTGCTGAAACGTGAAGAAAGAAGCTGCAGAAGACTGGCACTGAGCGTGCAGCTTTCCAGCGGAGAGAAAAAGCTACTTTTACACTCTGCAAGCCTTTCCACTCCCAAAAACATGCACATGGAAGGAGCTGCTGCAAAACCGATGCTGTGCTCGCTGCTGCTCCTCCTGAAGCTCTGGCTGCTAAATCTGAGGCTTTCCTTCCAATTTCAAGCTGCAAAGCACTTGCTGAATTCCAGGGAAAGTCTGGGAGGCATTTGCTGTGCTGGCACACTTTCTCCTTCCTAGACAGAGTGGAAAAGCTTTTCCCTGCCGTGTAGGCGACAAGAGACGCATTAGACGGCGATCCGGAGCTGTCCGAAGGTAAGCGCCTGTTGCCGGCCTCTTTCGGCACAAGCCCCCGCTCCGGAGCGCACCGCGGCCGGCAGGATGCTCTCTGCCGGCGAAGGTGCCGCTTCTCCGGCAAGGAAGCCTCTGCCGCTTCTCCAGCACACGGAGAGCATGCTAGCTGCTGAAACGTGAAGAAAGAAGCTGCAGAAGACTGGCACTCAGCGTGCAGCTTTCCAGCGGAGAGAAAAAGCTACTTTAACACTCTGCAAGCCTTTCCACTCCCAAAAACATGCACATGGAAGGAGCTGCTGCAAAACCGATGCTGTGCTCGCTGCTGCTCCTCCTGAAGCTCTGGCTGCTAAATCTGAGGCTTTCCTTCCAATTTCAAGCTGCAAAGCACTTGCTGAATTCCAGGGAAAGTCCGGGAGGCATTTGCTGTGCTGGCACACTTTCTCCTTCCTAGACAGAGTGGAAAAGCTTTTCCCTGCCGTGTAGGCGACAAGAGACGCATTAGACGGCGATCCGGAGCTGTCCGAAGGTAAGCGCCTGTTGCCGGCCTCTTTCGGCACAAGCCCCCGCTCCGGAGCGCACCGCGGCCGGCAGGATGCTCTCTGCCGGCGAAGGTGCCGCTTCTCCGGCAAGGAAGCCTCTGCCGCTTCTCCAGCACACGGAGAGCGTGCTAGCTGCTGAAACGTGAAGAAAGAAGCTGCAGAAGACTGGCACTGAGCGTGCAGCTTTCCAGCGGAGAGAAAAAGCTACTTTAACACTCTGCAAGCCTTTCCACTCCCAAAAACATGCACATGGAAGGAGCTGCTGCAAAAGCGATGCTGTGCTCGCTGCTGCTCCTCCTGAAGCTCTGGCTGCTAAATCTGAGGCTTTCCTTCCAATTTCAAGCTGCAAAGCACTTGCTGAATTGCAGGGAAAGTCCGGGAGGCATTTGCTGTGCTGGCACACTTTCTCCTTCCTAGACAGAGTGGAAAAGCTTTTCCCTGCCGTGTAGGCGACAAGAGACGCATTAGACGGCGATCCGGAGCTGTCCGAAGGTAAGCGCCTCTTGCCGGCCTCTTTCGGCACAAGCCCCCGCTCCGGAGCGCACCGCGGCCGGCAGGATGCTCTCTGCCGGCGAAGGTGCCGCTTCTCCGGCAAGGAAGCCTCTGCCGCTTCTCCAGCACACGGAGAGCGTGCTAGCTGCTGAAACGTGAAGAAAGAAGCTGCAGAACACTGGCACTGAGCGTGCAGCTTTCCAGCGGAGAGAAAAAGCTACTTTAGCACTCTGCAAGCCTTTCCACTCCCAAAAACATGCACATGGAAGGAGCTGCTGCAAAAGCGATGCTGTGCTCGCTGCTGCTCCTCCTGAAGCTCTGGCTGCTAAATCTGAGGCTTTCCTTCCAATTTCAAGCTGCAAAGCACTTGCTGAATTGCAGGGAAAGTCCGGGAGGCATTTGCTGTGCTGGCACACTTTCTCCTTCCTAGACAGAGTGGAAAAGCTTTTCCCTGCCGTGTAGGCGACAAGAGACGCATTAGACGGCGATCCGGAGCTGTCCGAAGGTAAGCGCCTGTTGCCGGCCTCTTTCGGCACAAGCCCCCGCTCCGGAGCGCACCGCAGCCGGCAGGATGCTCTCTGCCGGCGAAGGTGCCGCTTCTCCGGCAAGGAAGCCTCTGCCGCGTCTCCAGCACACGGAGAGCGTGCTAGCTGCTGAAACGTGAAGAAAGAAGCTGCAGAAGACTGGCACTCAGCGTGCAGCTTTCCAGCGGAGAGAAAAAGCTACTTTAGCACTCTGCAAGCCTTTCCACTCCCAAAAACATGCACATGGAAGGAGCTGCTGCAAAAGCGATGCTGTGCTCGCTGCTGCTCCTCCTGAAGCTCTGGCTGCTAAATCTGAGGCTTTCCTTCCAATTTCAAGCTGCAAAGCACTTGCTGAATTGCAGGGAAAGTCCGGGAGGCATTTGCTGTGCTGGCACACTTTCTCCTTCCTAGACAGAGTGGAAAAGCTTTTCCCTGCCGTGTAGGCGACAAGAGACGCATTAGACGGCGATCCGGAGCTGTCCGAAGGTAAGCGCCTGTTGCCGGCCTCTTTCGGCACAAGCCCCCGCTCCGGAGCGCACCGCGGCTGGCAGGATGCTCTCTGCCGGCGAAGGTGCCGCTTCTCCGGCAAGGAAGCCTCTGCCGCTTCTCCAGCACACGGAGAGCGTGCTAGCTGCTGAAACGTGAAGAAAGAAGCTGCAGAAGACTGGCACTGAGCGTGCAGCTTTCCAGCGGAGAGAAAAAGCTACTTTAACACTCTGCAAGCCTTTCCACTCCCAAAAACATGCACATGGAAGGAGCTGCTGCAAAAGCGATGCTGTGCTCGCTGCTGCTCCTCCTGAAGCTCTGGCTGCTAAATCTGAGGCTTTCCTTCCAATTTCAAGCTGCAAAGCACTTGCTGAATTCCAGGGAAAGTCCGGGAGGCATTTGCTGTGCTGGCACACTTTCTCCTTCCTAGACAGAGTGGAAAAGCTTTTCCCTGCCGTGTAGGCGACAAGAGACGCATTAGACGGCGATCCGGAGCTGTCCGAAGGTAAGCGCCTGTTGCCGGCCTCTTTCGGCACAAGCCCCCGCTCCGGAGCGCACCGCGGCCGGCAGGATGCTCTCTGCCGGCGAAGGTGCCGCTTCTCCGGCAAGGAAGCCTCTGCCGCTTCTCCAGCACACGGAGAGCGTGCTAGCTGCTGAAACGTGAAGAAAGAAGCTGCAGAAGACTGGCACTGAGCGTGCAGCTTTCCAGCGGAGAGAAAAAGCTACTTGAACACTCTGCAAGCCTTTCAACTCCCAAAAACATGCACATGGAAGGAGCTGCTGCAAAAGCGATGCTGTGCTCGCTGCTGCTCCTCCTGAAGCTCTGGCTGCTAAATCTGAGGCTTTCCTTCCAATTTCAAGCTGCAAAGCACTTGCTGAATTCCAGGGAAAGTCCGGGAGGCATTTGCTGTGCTGGCACACTTTCTCCTTCCTAGACAGAGTGGAAAAGCTTTTCCCTGCCGTGTAGGCGACAAGAGACGCATTAGACGGCGATCCAGAGCTGTCCGAAGGTAAGCGCCTGTTGCCGGCCTCTTTCGGCACAAGCCCCCGCTCCGGAGCGCACCGCGGCCGGCAGGATGCTCTCTGCCGGCGAAGGTGCCGCTTCTCCGGCAAGGAAGCCTCTGCCGCTTCTCCAGCACACGGAGAGCGTGCTAGCTGCTGAAACGTGAAGAAAGAAGCTGCAGAAGACTGGCACTGAGCGTGCAGCTTTCCAGCGGAGAGAAAAAGCTACTTTAACACTCTGCAAGCCTTTCCACTCCCAAAAACATGCACATGGAAGGAGCTGCTGCAAAAGCGATGCTGTGCTCGCTGCTGCTCCTCCTGAAGCTCTGGCTGCTAAATCTGAGGCTTTCCTTCCAATTTCAAGCTGCAAAGCACTTGCTGAATTCCAGGGAAAGTCCGGGAGGCATTTGCTGTGCTGGCACACTTTCTCCTTCCTAGACAGAGTGGAAAAGCTTTTCCCTGCCGTGTAGGCGACAAGAGACGCATTAGACGGCGATCCGGAGCCGTCCGAAGGTAAGCGCCTGTTGCCGGCCTCTTTCGGCACAAGCCCCCGCTCCGGAGCGCACCGCGGCCGGCAGGATGCTCTCTGCCGGCGAAGGTGCCGCTTCTCCGGCAAGGAAGCCTCTGCCGCTTCTCCAGCACACGGAGAGCGTGCTAGCTGCTGAAACGTGAAGAAAGAAGCTGCAGAGCACTGGCACTGAGCGTGCAGCTTTCCAGCGGAGAGAAAAAGCTACTTTAACACTCTGCAAGCCTTTCCACTCCCAAAAACATGCACATGGAAGGAGCTGCTGCAAAACCGATGCTGTGCTCGCTGCTGCTCCTCCTGAAGCTCTGGCTGCTAAATCTGAGGCTTTCCTTCCAATTTCAAGCTGCAAAGCACTTGCTGAATTGCAGGGAAAGTCCGGGAGGCATTTGCTGTGCTGGCACACTTTCTCCTTCCTAGACAGAGTGGAAAAGCTTTTCCCTGCCGTGTAGGCGACAAGAGACGCATTAGACGGCGATCCGGAGCTGTCCGAAGGTAAGCGCCTGTTGCCGGCCTCTTTCGGCACAAGCCCCCGCTCCGGAGCGCACCGCGGCCGGCAGGATGCTCTCTGCCGGCGAAGGTGCCGCTTCTCCGGCAAGGAAGCCTCTGCCGCTTCTCCAGCACACGGAGAGCGTGCTAGCTGCTGAAACGTGAAGAAAGAAGCTGCAGAACACTGGCACTGAGCGTGCAGCTTTCCAGCGGAGAGAAAAAGCTACTTTAACACTCTGCAAGCCTTTCCACTCCCAAAAACATGCACATGGAAGGAGCTGCTGCAAAACCGATGCTGTGCTCGCTGCTGCTCCTCCTGAAGCTCTGGCTGCTAAATCTGAGGCTTTCCTTCCAATTTCAAGCTGCAAAGCACTTGCTGAATTCCAGGGAAAGTCCGGGAGGCATTTGCTGTGCTGGCACACTTTCTCCTTCCTAGACAGAGTGGAAAAGCTTTTCCCTGCCGTGTAGGCGACAAGAGACGCATTAGACGGCGATCCGGAGCTGTCCGAAGGTAAGCGCCTGTTGCCGGCCTCTTTCGGCACAAGCCCCCGCTCCGGAGCGCACCGCGGCCGGCAGGATGCTCTCTGCCGGCGAAGGTGCCGCTTCTCCGGCAAGGAAGCCTCTGCCGCTTCTCCAGCACACGGAGAGCGTGCTAGCTGCTGAAACGTGAAGAAAGAAGCTGCAGAAGACTGGCACTGAGCGTGCAGCTTTCCAGCGGAGAGAAAAAGCTACTTTAGCACTCTGCAAGCCTTTCCACTCCCAAAAACATGCACATGGAAGGAGCTGCTGCAAAAGCGATGCTGTGCTCGCTGCTGCTCCTCCTGAAGCTCTGGCTGCTAAATCTGAGGCTTTCCTTCCAATTTCAAGCTGCAAAGCACTTGCTGAATTCCAGGGAAAGTCCGGGAGGCATTTGCTGTGCTGGCACACTTTCTCCTTCCTAGACAGAGTGGAAAAGCTTTTCCCTGCCGTGTAGGCGACAAGAGACGCATTAGACGGCGATCCGGAGCTGTCCGAAGGTTAGCGCCTGTTGCCGGCCTCTTTCGGCACAAGCCCCCGCTCCGGAGCGCACCGCGGCCGGCAGGATGCTCTCTGCCGGCGAAGGTGCCGCTTCTCCGGCAAGGAAGCCTCTGCCGCTTCTCCAGCACACGGAGAGCGTGCTAGCTGCTGAAACGTGAAGAAAGAAGCTGCAGAAGACTGGCACTCAGCGTGCAGCTTTCCAGCGGAGAGAAAAAGCTACTTTAACACTCTGCAAGCCTTTCCACTCCCAAAAACATGCACATGGAAGGAGCTGCTGCAAAACTGATGCTGTGCTCGCTGCTGCTCCTCCTGAAGCTCTGGCTGCTAAATCTGAGGCTTTCCTTCCAATTTCAAGCTGCAAAGCACTTGCTGAATTCCAGGGAAAGTCTGGGAGGCATTTGCTGTGCTGGCACACTTTCTCCTTCCTAGACAGAGTGGAAAAGCTTTTCCCTGCCGTGTAGGCGACAAGAGACGCATTAGACGGCGATCCGGAGCTGTCCGAAGGTAAGCGCCTGTTGCCGGCCTCTTTCGGCACAAGCCCCCGCTCCGGAGCGCACCGCGGCCGGCAGGATGCTCTCTGCCGGCGAAGGTGCCGCTTCTCCGGCAAGGAAGCCTCTGCCGCTTCTCCAGCACACGGAGAGCGTGCTAGCTGCTGAAACGTGAAGAAAGAAGCTGCAGAAGACTGGCACTGAGCGTGCAGCTTTCCAGCGGAGAGAAAAAGCTACTTGAACACTCTGCAAGCCTTTCCACTCCCAAAAACATGCACATGGAAGGAGCTGCTGCAAAAGCGATGCTGTGCTCGCTGCTGCTCCTCCTGAAGCTCTGGCTGCTAAATCTGAGGCTTTCCTTCCAATTTCAAGCTGCAAAGCACTTGCTGAATTGCAGGGAAAGTCCGGGAGGCATTTGCTGTGCTGGCACACTTTCTCCTTCCTAGACAGAGTGGAAAAGCTTTTCCCTGCCGTGTAGGCGACAAGAGACGCATTAGACGGCGATCCGGAGCTGTCCGAAGGTAAGCGCCTGTTGCCGGCCTCTTTCGGCACAAGCCCCCGCTCCGGAGCGCACCGCGGCCGGCAGGATGCTCTCTGCCGGCGAAGGTGCCGCTTCTCCGGCAAGGAAGCCTCTGCCGCTTCTCCAGCACACGGAGAGCATGCTAGCTGCTGAAACGTGAAGAAAGAAGCTCAGAAGACTGGCACTCAGCGTGCAGCTTTCCAGCGGAGAGAAAAAGCTACTTTAACACTCTGCAAGCCTTTCCACTCCCAAAAACATGCACATGGAAGGAGCTGCTGCAAAAGCGATGCTGTGCTCGCTGCTGCTCCTCCTGAAGCTCTGGCTGCTAAATCTGAGGCTTTCCTTCCAATTTCAAGCTGCAAAGCACTTGCTGAATTGCAGGGAAAGTCCGGGAGGCATTTGCTGTGCTGGCACACTTTCTCCTTCCTAGACAGAGTGGAAAAGCTTTTCCCTGCCGTGTAGGCGACAAGAGACGCATTAGACGGCGATCCGGAGCTGTCCGAAGGTAAGCGCCTGTTGCCGGCCTCTTTCGGCACAAGCCCCCGCTCCGGAGCGCACCGCGGCCGGCAGGATGCTCTCTGCCGGCGAAGGTGCCGCTTCTCCGGCAAGGAAGCCTCTGCCGCTTCTCCAGCACACGGAGAGCGTGCTAGCTGCTGAAACGTGAAGAAAGAAGCTGCAGAACACTGGCACTGAGCGTGCAGCTTTCCAGCGGAGAGAAAAAGCTACTTGAACACTCTGCAAGCCTTTCCACTCCCAAAAACATGCACATGGAAGGAGCTGCTGCAAAACCGATGCTGTGCTCGCTGCTGCTCCTCCTGAAGCTCTGGCTGCTAAATCTGAGGCTTTCCTTCCAATTTCAAGCTGCAAAGCACTTGCTGAATTCCAGGGAAAGTCCGGGAGGCATTTGCTGTGCTGGCACACTGTCTCCTTCCTAGACAGAGTGGAAAAGCTTTTCCCTGCCGTGTAGGCGACAAGAGACGCATTAGACGGCGATCCGGAGCTGTCCGAATGTAAGCGCCTGTTGCCGGCCTCTTTCGGCACAAGCCCCCGCTCCGGAGCGCACCGCGGCCGGCAGGATGCTCTCTGCCGGCGAAGGTGCCGCTTCTCCGGCAAGGAAGCCTCTGCCGCTTCTCCAGCACACGGAGAGCGTGCTAGCTGCTGAAACGTGAAGAAAGAAGCTGCAGAAGACTGGCACTGAGCGTGCAGCTTTCCAGCGGAGAGAAAAAGCTACTTTAACACTCTGCAAGCCTTTCCACTCCCAAAAACATGCACATGGAAGGAGCTGCTGCAAAAGCGATGCTGTGCTCGCTGCTGCTCCTCCTGAAGCTCTGGCTGCTAAATCTGAGGCTTTCCTTCCAATTTCAAGCTGCAAAGCACTTGCTGAATTCCAGGGAAAGTCCGGGAGGCATTTGCTGTGCTGTCACACTGTCTCCTTCCTAGACAGAGTGGAAAAGCTTTTCCCTGCCGTGTAGGCGACAAGAGACGCATTAGACGGCGATCCGGAGCTGTCCGAAGGTAAGCGCCTGTTGCCGGCCTCTTTCGGCACAAGCCCCCGCTCCGGAGCGCACCGCGGCCGGCAGGATGCTCTCTGCCGGCGAAGGTGCCGCTTCTCCAGCAAGGAAGCCTCTGCCGCTTCTCCAGCACACGGAGAGCGTGCTAGCTGCTGAAACGTGAAGAAAGAAGCTGCAGAAGACTGGCACTGAGCGTGCAGCTTTCCAGCGGAGAGAAAAAGCTACTTTAACACTCTGCAAGCCTTTCCACTCCCAAAAACATGCACATGGAAGGAGCTGCTGCAAAAGCGATGCTGTGCTCGCTGCTGCTCCTCCTGAAGCTCTGGCTGCTAAATCTGAGGCTTTCCTTCCAATTTCAAGCTGCAAAGCACTTGCTGAATTCCAGGGAAAGTCCGGGAGGCATTTGCTGTGCTGGCACACTTTCTCCTTCCTAGACAGAGTGGAAAAGCTTTTCCCTGCCGTGTAGGCGACAAGAGACGCATTAGACGGCGATCCGGAGCTGTCCGAAGGTAAGCGCCTGTTGCCGGCCTCTTTCGGCACAAGCCCCCGCTCCGGAGCGCACCGCGGCCGGCAGGATGCTCTCTGCCGGCGAAGGTGCCGCTTCTCCGGCAAGGAAGCCTCTGCCGCTTCTCCAGCACACGGAGAGCGTGCTAGCTGCTGAAACGTGAAGAAAGAAGCTGCAGAAGACTGGCACTGAGCGTGCAGCTTTCCAGCGGAGAGAAAAAGCTACTTTAACACTCTGCAAGCCTTTCAACTCCCAAAAACATGCACATGGAAGGAGCTGCTGCAAAACCGATGCTGTGCTCGCTGCTGCTCCTCCTGAAGCTCTGGCTGCTAAATCTGAGGCTTTCCTTCCAATTTCAAGCTGCAAAGCACTTGCTGAATTCCAGGGAAAGTCCGGGAGGCATTTGCTGTGCTGGCACACTTTCTCCTTCCTAGACAGAGTGGAAAAGCTTTTCCCTGCCGTGTAGGCGACAAGAGACGCATTAGACGGCGATCCGGAGCTGTCCGAAGGTAAGCGCCTGTTGCCGGCCTCTTTCGGCACAAGCCCCCGCTCCGGAGCGCACCGCGGCCGGCAGGATGCTCTCTGCCGGCGAAGGTGCCGCTTCTCCGGCAAGGAAGCCTCTGCCGCTTCTCCAGCACACGGAGAGCGTGCTAGCTGCTGAAACGTGAAGAAAGAAGCTGCAGAAGACTGGCACTGAGCGTGCAGCTTTCCAGCGGAGAGAAAAAGCTACTTTAACACTCTGCAAGCCTTTCAACTCCCAAAAACATGCACATGGAAGGAGCTGCTGCAAAAGCGATGCTGTGCTCGCTGCTGCTCCTCCTGAAGCTCTGGCTGCTAAATCTGAGGCTTTCCTTCCAATTTCAAGCTGCAAAGCACTTGCTGAATTCCAGGGAAAGTCCGGGAGGCATTTGCTGTGCTGGCACACTTTCTCCTTCCTAGACAGAGTGGAAAAGCTTTTCCCTGCCGTGTAGGCGACAAGAGACGCATTAGACGGCGATCCGGAGCTGTCCGAAGGTAAGCGCCTGTTGCCGGCCTCTTTCGGCACAAGCCCCCGCTCCGGAGCGCATCGCGGCCGGCAGGATGCTCTCTGCCGGCGAAGGTGCCGCTTCTCCGGCAAGGAAGCCTCTGCCGCTTCTCCAGCACACGGAGAGCGTGCTAGCTGCTGAAACGTGAAGAAAGAAGCTGCAGAACACTGGCACTGAGCGTGCAGCTTTCCAGCGGAGAGAAAAAGCTACTTTAACACTCTGCAAGCCTTTCCACTCCCAAAAACATGCACATGGAAGGAGCTGCTGCAAAACCGATGCTGTGCTCGCTGCTGCTCCTCCTGAAGCTCTGGCTGCTAAATCTGAGGCTTTCCTTCCAATTTCAAGCTGCAAAGCACTTGCTGAATTCCAGGGAAAGTCCGGGAGGCATTTGCTGTGCTGGCACACTTTCTCCTTCCTAGACAGAGTGGAAAAGCTTTTCCCTGCCGTGTAGGCGACAAGAGACGCATTAGACGGCGATCCGGAGCTGTCCGAAGGTAAGCGCCTGTTGCCGGCCTCTTTCGGCACAAGCCCCCGCTCCGGAGCGCACCGCGGCCGGCAGGATGCTCTCTGCCGGCGAAGGTGCCGCTTCTCCGGCAAGGAAGCCTCTGCCGCTTCTCCAGCACACGGAGAGCGTGCTAGCTGCTGAAACGTGAAGAAAGAAGCTGCAGAGCACTGGCACTGAGCGTGCAGCTTTCCAGCGGAGAGAAAAAGCTACTTTAACACTCTGCAAGCCTTTCCACTCCCAAAAACATGCACATGGAAGGAGCTGCTGCAAAACCGATGCTGTGCTCGCTGCTGCTCCTCCTGAAGCTCTGGCTGCTAAATCTGAGGCTTTCCTTCCAATTTCAAGCTGCAAAGCACTTGCTGAATTCCAGGGAAAGTCCGGGAGGCATTTGCTGTGCTGGCACACTTTCTCCTTCCTAGACAGAGTGGAAAAGCTTTTCCCTGCCGTGTAGGCGACAAGAGACGCATTAGACGGCGATCCGGAGCTGTCCGAAGGTAAGCGCCTGTTGCCGGCCTCTTTCGGCACAAGCCCCCGCTCCGGAGCGCACCGCGGCCGGCAGGATGCTCTCTGCCGGCGAAGGTGCCGCTTCTCCGGCAAGGAAGCCTCTGCCGCTTCTCCAGCACACGGAGAGCGTGCTAGCTGCTGAAACGTGAAGAAAGAAGCTGCAGAAGACTGGCACTGAGCGTGCAGCTTTCCAGCGGAGAGAAAAAGCTACTTTAACACTCTGCAAGCCTTTCCACTCCCAAAAACATGCACATGGAAGGAGCTGCTGCAAAACCGATGCTGTGCTCGCTGCTGCTCCTCCTGAAGCTCTGGCTGCTAAATCTGAGGCTTTCCTTCCAATTTCAAGCTGCAAAGCACTTGCTGAATTCCAGGGAAAGTCCGGGAGGCATTTGCTGTGCTGGCACACTTTCTCCTTCCTAGACAGAGTGGAAAAGCTTTTCCCTGCCGTGTAGGCGACAAGAGACGCATTAGACGGCGATCCGGAGCTGTCCGAAGGTAAGCGCCTGTTGCCGGCCTCTTTCGGCACAAGCCCCCGCTCCGGAGCGCACCGCGGCCGGCAGGATGCTCTCTGCCGGCGAAGGTGCCGCTTCTCCGGCAAGGAAGCCTCTGCCGCTTCTCCAGCACACGGAGAGCGTGCTAGCTGCTGAAACGTGAAGAAAGAAGCTGCAGAACACTGGCACTGAGCGTGCAGCTTTCCAGCGGAGAGAAAAAGCTACTTTAACACTCTGCAAGCCTTTCCACTCCCAAAAACATGCACATGGAAGGAGCTGCTGCAAAACCGATGCTGTGCTCGCTGCTGCTCCTCCTGAAGCTCTGGCTGCTAAATCTGAGGCTTTCCTTCCAATTTCAAGCTGCAAAGCACTTGCTGAATTCCAGGGAAAGTCCGGGAGGCATTTGCTGTGCTGGCACACTTTCTCCTTCCTAGACAGAGTGGAAAAGCTTTTCCCTGCCGTGTAGGCGACAAGAGACGCATTAGACGGCGATCCGGAGCTGTCCGAAGGTAAGCGCCTGTTGCCGGCCTCTTTCGGCACAAGCCCCCGCTCCGGAGCGCACCGCGGCCGGCAGGATGCTCTCTGCCGGCGAAGGTGCCGCTTCTCCGGCAAGGAAGCCTCTGCCGCTTCTCCAGCACACGGAGAGCGTGCTAGCTGCTGAAACGTGAAGAAAGAAGCTGCAGAACACTGGCACTGAGCGTGCAGCTTTCCAGCGGAGAGAAAAAGCTACTTTAGCACTCTGCAAGCCTTTCCACTCCCAAAAACATGCACATGGAAGGAGCTGCTGCAAAACCGATGCTGTGCTCGCTGCTGCTCCTCCTGAAGCTCTGGCTGCTAAATCTGAGGCTTTCCTTCCAATTTCAAGCTGCAAAGCACTTGCTGAATTCCAGGGAAAGTCCGGGAGGCATTTGCTGTGCTGGCACACTTTCTCCTTCCTAGACAGAGTGGAAAAGCTTTTCCCTGCCGTGTAGGCGACAAGAGACGCATTAGACGGCGATCCGGAGCTGTCCGAAGGTAAGCGCCTGTTGCCGGCCTCTTTCGGCACAAGCCCCCGCTCCGGAGCGCACCGCGGCCGGCAGGATGCTCTCTGCCGGCGAAGGTGCCGCTTCTCCGGCAAGGAAGCCTCTGCCGCTTCTCCAGCACACGGAGAGCGTGCTAGCTGCTGAAACGTGAAGAAAGAAGCTGCAGAAGACTGGCACTCAGCGTGCAGCTTTCCAGCGGAGAGAAAAAGCTACTTTAACACTCTGCAAGCCTTTCCACTCCCAAAAACATGCACATGGAAGGAGCTGCTGCAAAAGCGATGCTGTGCTCGCTGCTGCTCCTCCTGAAGCTCTGGCTGCTAAATCTGAGGCTTTCCTTCCAATTTCAAGCTGCAAAGCACTTGCTGAATTCCAGGGAAAGTCCGGGAGGCATTTGCTGTGCTGGCACACTTTCTCCTTCCTAGACAGAGTGGAAAAGCTTTTCCCTGCCGTGTAGGCGACAAGAGACGCATTAGACGGCGATCCGGAGCTGTCCGAAGGTAAGCGCCTGTTGCCGGCCTCTTTCGGCACAAGCCCCCGCTCCGGAGCGCACCGCGGCCGGCAGGATGCTCTCTGCCGGCGAAGGTGCCGCTTCTCCGGCAAGGAAGGCTCTGCCGCTTCTCCAGCACACGGAGAGCGTGCTAGCTGCTGAAACGTGAAGAAAGAAGCTGCAGAAGACTGGCACTCAGCGTGCAGCTTTCCAGCGGAGAGAAAAAGCTACTTTAACACTCTGCAAGCCTTTCCACTCCCAAAAACATGCACATGGAAGGAGCTGCTGCAAAAGCGATGCTGTGCTCGCTGCTGCTCCTCCTGAAGCTCTGGCTGCTAAATCTGAGGCTTTCCTTCCAATTTCAAGCTGCAAAGCACTTGCTGAATTGCAGGGAAAGTCCGGGAGGCATTTGCTGTGCTGGCACACTTTCTCCTTCCTAGACAGAGTGGAAAAGCTTTTCCCTGCCGTGTAGGCGACAAGAGACGCATTAGACGGCGATCCGGAGCTGTCCGAAGGTAAGCGCCTGTTGCCGGCCTCTTTCGGCACAAGCCCCCGCTCCGGAGCGCACCGCGGCCGGCAGGATGCTCTCTGCCGGCGAAGGTGCCGCTTCTCCGGCAAGGAAGCCTCTGCCGCTTCTCCAGCACACGGAGAGCGTGCTAGCTGCTGAAACGTGAAGAAAGAAGCTGCAGAAGACTGGCACTGAGCGTGCAGCTTTCCAGCGGAGAGAAAAAGCTACTTGAACACTCTGCAAGCCTTTCCACTCCCAAAAACATGCACATGGAAGGAGCTGCTGCAAAACCGATGCTGTGCTCGCTGCTGCTCCTCCTGAAGCTCTGGCTGCTAAATCTGAGGCTTTCCTTCCAATTTCAAGCTGCAAAGCACTTGCTGAATTCCAGGGAAAGTCCGGGAGGCATTTGCTGTGCTGGCACACTGTCTCCTTCCTAGACAGAGTGGAAAAGCTTTTCCCTGCCGTGTAGGCGACAAGAGACGCATTAGACGGCGATCCGGAGCTGTCCGAAGGTAAGCGCCTGTTGCCGGCCTCTTTCGGCACAAGCCCCCGCTCCGGAGCGCACCGCGGCCGGCAGGATGCTCTCTGCCGGCGAAGGTGCCGCTTCTCCGGCAAGGAAGCCTCTGCCGCTTCTCCAGCACACGGAGAGCGTGCTAGCTGCTGAAACGTGAAGAAAGAAGGTGCAGAAGACTGGCACTGAGCGTGCAGCTTTCCAGCGGAGAGAAAAAGCTACTTGAACACTCTGCAAGCCTTTCCACTCCCAAAAACATGCACATGGAAGGAGCTGCTGCAAAAGCGATGCTGTGCTCGCTGCTGCTCCTCCTGAAGCTCTGGCTGCTAAATCTGAGGCTTTCCTTCCAATTTCAAGCTGCAAAGCACTTGCTGAATTCCAGGGAAAGTCCGGGAGGCATTTGCTGTGCTGTCACACTGTCTCCTTCCTAGACAGAGTGGAAAAGCTTTTCCCTGCCGTGTAGGCGACAAGAGACGCATTAGACGGCGATCCGGAGCTGTCCGAAGGTAAGCGCCTGTTGCCGGCCTCTTTCGGCACAAGCCCCCGCTCCGGAGCGCACCGCGGCCGGCAGGATGCTCTCTGCCGGCGAAGGTGCCGCTTCTCCGGCAAGGAAGCCTCTGCCGCTTCTCCAGCACACGGAGAGCGTGCTAGCTGCTGAAACGTGAAGAAAGAAGCTGCAGAAGACTGGCACTGAGCGTGCAGCTTTCCAGCGGAGAGAAAAAGCTACTTTAACACTCTGCAAGCCTTTCCACTCCCAAAAACATGCACATGGAAGGAGCTGCTGCAAAAGCGATGCTGTGCTCGCTGCTGCTCCTCCTGAAGCTCTGGCTGCTAAATCTGAGGCTTTCCTTCCAATTTCAAGCTGCAAAGCACTTGCTGAATTCCAGGGAAAGTCCGGGAGGCATTTGCTGTGCTGGCACACTTTCTCCTTCCTAGACAGAGTGGAAAAGCTTTTCCCTGCCGTGTAGGCGACAAGAGACGCATTAGACGGCGATCCGGAGCTGTCCGAAGGTAAGCGCCTGTTGCCGGCCTCTTTCGGCACAAGCCCCCGCTCCGGAGCGCACCGCGGCCGGCAGGATGCTCTCTGCCGGCGAAGGTGCCGCTTCTCCGGCAAGGAAGCCTCTGCCGCTTCTCCAGCACACGGAGAGCGTGCTAGCTGCTGAAACGTGAAGAAAGAAGCTGCAGAACACTGGCACTGAGCGTGCAGCTTTCCAGCGGAGAGAAAAAGCTACTTTAACACTCTGCAAGCCTCTCCACTCCCAAAAACATGCACATGGAAGGAGCTGCTGCAAAACCGATGCTGTGCTCGCTGCTGCTCCTCCTGAAGCTCTGGCTGCTAAATCTGAGGCTTTCCTTCCAATTTCAAGCTGCAAAGCACTTGCTGAATTCCAGGGAAAGTCCGGGAGGCATTTGCTGTGCTGGCACACTTTCTCCTTCCTAGACAGAGTGGAAAAGCTTTTCCCTGCCGTGTAGGCGACAAGAGACGCATTAGACGGCGATCCGGAGCTGTCCGAAGGTAAGCGCCTGTTGCCGGCCTCTTTCGGCACAAGCCCCCGCTCCGGAGCGCACCGCGGCCGGCAGGATGCTCTCTGCCGGCGAAGGTGCCGCTTCTCCGGCAAGGAAGGCTCTGCCGCTTCTCCAGCACACGGAGAGCGTGCTAGCTGCTGAAACGTGAAGAAAGAAGCTGCAGAAGACTGGCACTCAGCGTGCAGCTTTCCAGCGGAGAGAAAAAGCTACTTTAACACTCTGCAAGCCTTTCCACTCCCAAAAACATGCACATGGAAGGAGCTGCTGCAAAAGCGATGCTGTGCTCGCTGCTGCTCCTCCTGAAGCTCTGGCTGCTAAATCTGAGGCTTTCCTTCCAATTTCAAGCTGCAAAGCACTTGCTGAATTGCAGGGAAAGTCCGGGAGGCATTTGCTGTGCTGGCACACTTTCTCCTTCCTAGACAGAGTGGAAAAGCTTTTCCCTGCCGTGTAGGCGACAAGAGACGCATTAGACGGCGATCCGGAGCTGTCCGAAGGTAAGCGCCTGTTGCCGGCCTCTTTCGGCACAAGCCCCCGCTCCGGAGCGCACCGCGGCCGGCAGGATGCTCTCTGCCGGCGAAGGTGCCGCTTCTCCGGCAAGGAAGCCTCTGCCGCTTCTCCAGCACACGGAGAGCGTGCTAGCTGCTGAAACGTGAAGAAAGAAGCTGCAGAAGACTGGCACTGAGCGTGCAGCTTTCCAGCGGAGAGAAAAAGCTACTTTAACACTCTGCAAGCCTTTCCACTCCCAAAAACATGCACATGGAAGGAGCTGCTGCAAAACCGATGCTGTGCTCGCTGCTGCTCCTCCTGAAGCTCTGGCTGCTAAATCTGAGGCTTTCCTTCCAATTTCAAGCTGCAAAGCACTTGCTGAATTCCAGGGAAAGTCCGGGAGGCATTTGCTGTGCTGGCACACTGTCTCCTTCCTAGACAGAGTGGAAAAGCTTTTCCCTGCCGTGTAGGCGACAAGAGACGCATTAGACGGCGATCCGGAGCTGTCCGAATGTAAGCGCCTGTTGCCGGCCTCTTTCGGCACAAGCCCCCGCTCCGGAGCGCACCGCGGCCGGCAGGATGCTCTCTGCCGGCGAAGGTGCCGCTTCTCCGGCAAGGAAGCCTCTGCCGCTTCTCCAGCACACGGAGAGCGTGCTAGCTGCTGAAACGTGAAGAAAGAAGCTGCAGAAGACTGGCACTGAGCGTGCAGCTTTCCAGCGGAGAGAAAAAGCTACTTGAACACTCTGCAAGCCTTTCCACTCCCAAAAACATGCACATGGAAGGAGCTGCTGCAAAAGCGATGCTGTGCTCGCTGCTGCTCCTCCTGAAGCTCTGGCTGCTAAATCTGAGGCTTTCCTTCCAATTTCAAGCTGCAAAGCACTTGCTGAATTCCAGGGAAAGTCCGGGAGGCATTTGCTGTGCTGTCACACTGTCTCCTTCCTAGACAGAGTGGAAAAGCTTTTCCCTGCCGTGTAGGCGACAAGAGACGCATTAGACGGCGATCCGGAGCTGTCCGAAGGTAAGCGCCTGTTGCCGGCCTCTTTCGGCACAAGCCCCCGCTCCGGAGCGCACCGCGGCCGGCAGGATGCTCTCTGCCGGCGAAGGTGCCGCTTCTCCGGCAAGGAAGCCTCTGCCGCTTCTCCAGCACACGGAGAGCGTGCTAGCTGCTGAAACGTGAAGAAAGAAGCTGCAGAAGACTGGCACTGAGCGTGCAGCTTTCCAGCGGAGAGAAAAAGCTACTTTAACACTCTGCAAGCCTTTCCACTCCCAAAAACATGCACATGGAAGGAGCTGCTGCAAAAGCGATGCTGTGCTCGCTGCTGCTCCTCCTGAAGCTCTGGCTGCTAAATCTGAGGCTTTCCTTCCAATTTCAAGCTGCAAAGCACTTGCTGAATTCCAGGGAAAGTCCGGGAGGCATTTGCTGTGCTGGCACACTGTCTCCTTCCTAGACAGAGTGGAAAAGCTTTTCCCTGCCGTGTAGGCGACAAGAGACACATTAGACGGCGATCCGGAGCTGTCTGAAGGTAAGCGCCTGTTGCCGGCCTCTTTCGGCACAAGCCCCCGCTCCGGAGCGCACCGCGGCCGGCAGGATGCTCTCTGCCGGCGAAGGTGCCGCTTCTCCGGCAAGGAAGCCTCTGCCGCTTCTCCAGCACACGGAGAGCGTGCTAGCTGCTGAAACGTGAAGAAAGAAGCTGCAGAAGACTGGCACTGAGCGTGCAGCTTTCCAGCGGAGAGAAAAAGCTACTTTAACACTCTGCAAGCCTTTCCACTCCCAAAAACATGCACATGGAAGGAGCTGCTGCAAAACCGATGCTGTGCTCGCTGCTGCTCCTCCTGAAGCTCTGGCTGCTAAATCTGAGGCTTTCCTTCCAATTTCAAGCTGCAAAGCACTTGCTGAATTCCAGGGAAAGTCCGGGAGGCATTTGCTGTGCTGGCACACTTTCTCCTTCCTAGACAGAGTGGAAAAGCTTTTCCCTGCCGTGTAGGCGACAAGAGACGCATTAGACGGCGATCCGGAGCTGTCCGAAGGTAAGCGCCTGTTGCCGGCCTCTTTCGGCACAAGCCCCCGCTCCGGAGCGCACCGCGGCCGGCAGGATGCTCTCTGCCGGCGAAGGTGCCGCTTCTCCGGCAAGGAAGCCTCTGCCGCTTCTCCAGCACACGGAGAGCGTGCTAGCTGCTGAAACGTGAAGAAAGAAGCTGCAGAAGACTGGCACTGAGCGTGCAGCTTTCCAGCGGAGAGAAAAAGCTACTTTAACACTCTGCAAGCCTTTCCACTCCCAAAAACATGCACATGGAAGGAGCTGCTGCAAAACCGATGCTGTGCTCGCTGCTGCTCCTCCTGAAGCTCTGGCTGCTAAATCTGAGGCTTTCCTTCCAATTTCAAGCTGCAAAGCACTTGCTGAATTCCAGGGAAAGTCCGGGAGGCATTTGCTGTGCTGGCACACTTTCTCCTTCCTAGACAGAGTGGAAAAGCTTTTCCCTGCCGTGTAGGCGACAAGAGACGCATTAGACGGCGATCCGGAGCTGTCCGAAGGTAAGCGCCTGTTGCCGGCCTCTTTCGGCACAAGCCCCCGCTCCGGAGCGCACCGCGGCCGGCAGGATGCTCTCTGCCGGCGAAGGTGCCGCTTCTCCGGCAAGGAAGCCTCTGCCGCTTCTCCAGCACACGGAGAGCGTGCTAGCTGCTGAAACGTGAAGAAAGAAGCTGCAGAAGACTGGCACTGAGCGTGCAGCTTTCCAGCGGAGAGGAAAAGCTACTTTAACACTCTGCAAGCCTTTCCACTCCCAAAAACATGCACATGGAAGGAGCTGCTGCAAAACCGATGCTGTGCTCGCTGCTGCTCCTTTTGAAGCTCTGGCTGCTAAATCTGAGGCTTTCCTTCCAATTTCAAGCTGCAAAGCACTTGCTGAATTCCAGGGAAAGTCCGGGAGGCATTTGCTGTGCTGGCACACTGTCTCCTTCCTAGACAGAGTGGAAAAGCTTTTCCCTGCCGTGTAGGCGACAAGAGACGCATTAGACGGCGATCCGGAGCTGTCCGAAGGTAAGCGCCTGTTGCCGGCCTCTTTCGGCACAAGCCCCCGCTCCGGAGCGCACCGCGGCCGGCAGGATGCTCTCTGCCGGCGAAGGTGCCGCTTCTCCGGCAAGGAAGCCTCTGCCGCTTCTCCAGCACACGGAGAGCGTGCTAGCTGCTGAAACGTGAAGAAAGAAGCTGCAGAAGACTGGCACTGAGCGTGCAGCTTTCCAGCGGAGAGAAAAAGCTACTTGAACACTCTGCAAGCCTTTCCACTCCCAAAAACATGCACATGGAAGGAGCTGCTGCAAAACCGATGCTGTGCTCGCTGCTGCTCCTCCTGAAGCTCTGGCTGCTAAATCTGAGGCTTTCCTTCCAATTTCAAGCTGCAAAGCACTTGCTGAATTCCAGGGAAAGTCCGGGAGGCATTTGCTGTGCTGGCACACTGTCTCCTTCCTAGACAGAGTGGAAAAGCTTTTCCCTGCCGTGTAGGCGACAAGAGACGCATTAGACGGCGATCCGGAGCTGTCCGAAGGTAAGCGCCTGTTGCCGGCCTCTTTCGGCACAAGCCCCCGCTCCGGAGCGCACCGCGGCCGGCAGGATGCTCTCTGCCGGCGAAGGTGCCGCTTCTCCGGCAAGGAAGCCTCTGCCGCTTCTCCAGCACACGGAGAGCGTGCTAGCTGCTGAAACGTGAAGAAAGAAGCTGCAGAAGACTGGCACTGAGCGTGCAGCTTTCCAGCGGAGAGAAAAAGCTACTTTAACACTCTGCAAGCCTTTCCACTCCCAAAAACATGCACATGGAAGGAGCTGCTGCAAAACCGATGCTGTGCTCGCTGCTGCTCCTCCTGAAGCTCTGGCTGCTAAATCTGAGGCTTTCCTTCCAATTTCAAGCTGCAAAGCACTTGCTGAATTCCAGGGAAAGTCCGGGAGGCATTTGCTGTGCTGGCACACTTTCTCCTTCCTAGACAGAGTGGAAAAGCTTTTCCCTGCCGTGTAGGCGACAAGAGACGCATTAGACGGCGATCCGGAGCTGTCCGAAGGTAAGCGCCTGTTGCCGGCCTCTTTCAGCACAAGCCCCCGCTCCGGAGCGCACCGCGGCCGGCAGGATGCTCTCTGCCGGCGAAGGTGCCGCTTCTCCGGCAAGGAAGCCTCTGCCGCTTCTCCAGCACACGGAGAGCGTGCTAGCTGCTGAAACGTGAAGAAAGAAGCTGCAGAAGACTGGCACTGAGCGTGCAGCTTTCCAGCGGAGAGAAAAAGCTACTTTAACACTCTGCAAGCCTTTCCACTCCCAAAAACATGCACATGGAAGGAGCTGCTGCAAAACCGATGCTGTGCTCGCTGCTGCTCCTCCTGAAGCTCTGGCTGCTAAATCTGAGGCTTTCCTTCCAATTTCAAGCTGCAAAGCACTTGCTGAATTCCAGGGAAAGTCCGGGAGGCATTTGCTGTGCTGGCACACTGTCTCCTTCCTAGACAGAGTGGAAAAGCTTTTCCCTGCCGTGTAGGCGACAAGAGACGCATTAGACGGCGATCCGGAGCTGTCCGAAGGTAAGCGCCTGTTGCCGGCCTCTTTCGGCACAAGCCCCCGCTCCGGAGCGCACCGCGGCCGGCAGGATGCTCTCTGCCGGCGAAGGTGCCGCTTCTCCGGCAAGGAAGCCTCTGCCGCTTCTCCAGCACACGGAGAGCGTGCTAGCTGCTGAAACGTGAAGAAAGAAGCTGCAGAAGACTGGCACTGAGCGTGCAGCTTTCCAGCGGAGAGAAAAAGCTACTTTAACACTCTGCAAGCCTTTCCACTCCCAAAAACATGCACATGGAAGGAGCTGCTGCAAAAGCGATGCTGTGCTCGCTGCTGCTCCTCCTGAAGCTCTGGCTGCTAAATCTGAGGCTTTCCTTCCAATTTCAAGCTGCAAAGCACTTGCTGAATTCCAGGGAAAGTCCGGGAGGCATTTGCTGTGCTGGCACACTTTCTCCTTCCTAGACAGAGTGGAAAAGCTTTTCCCTGCCGTGTAGGCGACAAGAGACGCATTAGACGGCGATCCGGAGCTGTCCGAAGGTAAGCGCCTGTTGCCGGCCTCTTTCGGCACAAGCCCCCGCTCCGGAGCGCACCGCGGCCGGCAGGATGCTCTCTGCCGGCGAAGGTGCCGCTTCTCCGGCAAGGAAGCCTCTGCCGCTTCTCCAGCACACGGAGAGCGTGCTAGCTGCTGAAACGTGAAGAAAGAAGCTGCAGAACACTGGCACTGAGCGTGCAGCTTTCCAGCGGAGAGAAAAAGCTACTTTAACACTCTGCAAGCCTTTCCACTCCCAAAAACATGCACATGGAAGGAGCTGCTGCAAAACCGATGCTGTGCTCGCTGCTGCTCCTCCTGAAGCTCTGGCTGCTAAATCTGAGGCTTTCCTTCCAATTTCAAGCTGCAAAGCACTTGCTGAATTCCAGGGAAAGTCCGGGAGGCATTTGCTGTGCTGGCACACTTTCTCCTTCCTAGACAGAGTGGAAAAGCTTTTCCCTGCCGTGTAGGCGACAAGAGACGCATTAGACGGCGATCCGGAGCTGTCCGAAGGTAAGCGCCTGTTGCCGGCCTCTTTCGGCACAAGCCCCCGCTCCGGAGCGCACCGCGGCCGGCAGGATGCTCTCTGCCGGCGAAGGTGCCGCTTCTCCGGCAAGGAAGCCTCTGCCGCTTCTCCAGCACACGGAGAGCGTGCTAGCTGCTGAAACGTGAAGAAAGAAGCTGCAGAAGACTGGCACTGAGCGTGCAGCTTTCCAGCGGAGAGAAAAAGCTACTTTAACACTCTGCAAGCCTTTCCACTCCCAAAAACATGCACATGGAAGGAGCTGCTGCAAAACCGATGCTGTGCTCGCTGCTGCTCCTCCTGAAGCTCTGGCTGCTAAATCTGAGGCTTTCCTTCCAATTTCAAGCTGCAAAGCACTTGCTGAATTCCAGGGAAAGTCCGGGAGGCATTTGCTGTGCTGGCACACTGTCTCCTTCCTAGACAGAGTGGAAAAGCTTTTCCCTGCCGTGTAGGCGACAAGAGACACATTAGACGGCGATCCGGAGCTGTCTGAAGGTAAGCGCCTGTTGCCGGCCTCTTTCGGCACAAGCCCCCGCTCCGGAGCGCACCGCGGCCGGCAGGATGCTCTCTGCCGGCGAAGGTGCCGCTTCTCCGGCAAGGAAGCCTCTGCCGCTTCTCCAGCACACGGAGAGCGTGCTAGCTGCTGAAACGTGAAGAAAGAAGCTGCAGAAGACTGGCACTGAGCGTGCAGCTTTCCAGCGGAGAGAAAAAGCTACTTGAACACTCTGCAAGCCTTTCCACTCCCAAAAACATGCACATGGAAGGAGCTGCTGCAAAACCGATGCTGTGCTCGCTGCTGCTCCTCCTGAAGCTCTGGCTGCTAAATCTGAGGCTTTCCTTCCAATTTCAAGCTGCAAAGCACTTGCTGAATTCCAGGGAAAGTCCGGGAGGCATTTGCTGTGCTGGCACACTGTCTCCTTCCTAGACAGAGTGGAAAAGCTTTTCCCTGCCGTGTAGGCGACAAGAGACGCATTAGACGGCGATCCGGAGCTGTCCGAAGGTAAGCGCCTGTTGCCGGCCTCTTTCGGCACAAGCCCCCGCTCCGGAGCGCACCGCGGCCGGCAGGATGCTCTCTGCCGGCGAAGGTGCCGCTTCTCCGGCAAGGAAGCCTCTGCCGCTTCTCCAGCACACGGAGAGCGTGCTAGCTGCTGAAACGTGAAGAAAGAAGCTGCAGAACACTGGCACTGAGCGTGCAGCTTTCCAGCGGAGAGAAAAAGCTACTTTAACACTCTGCAAGCCTTTCCACTCCCAAAAACATGCACATGGAAGGAGCTGCTGCAAAACCGATGCTGTGCTCGCTGCTGCTCCTCCTGAAGCTCTGGCTGCTAAATCTGAGGCTTTCCTTCCAATTTCAAGCTGCAAAGCACTTGCTGAATTCCAGGGAAAGTCCGGGAGGCATTTGCTGTGCTGGCACACTTTCTCCTTCCTAGACAGAGTGGAAAAGCTTTTCCCTGCCGTGTAGGCGACAAGAGACGCATTAGACGGCGATCCGGAGCTGTCCGAAGGTAAGCGCCTGTTGCCGGCCTCTTTCAGCACAAGCCCCCGCTCCGGAGCGCACCGCGGCCGGCAGGATGCTCTCTGCCGGCGAAGGTGCCGCTTCTCCGGCAAGGAAGCCTCTGCCGCTTCTCCAGCACACGGAGAGCGTGCTAGCTGCTGAAACGTGAAGAAAGAAGCTGCAGAAGACTGGCACTGAGCGTGCAGCTTTCCAGCGGAGAGAAAAAGCTACTTTAACACTCTGCAAGCCTTTCCACTCCCAAAAACATGCACATGGAAGGAGCTGCTGCAAAACCGATGCTGTGCTCGCTGCTGCTCCTCCTGAAGCTCTGGCTGCTAAATCTGAGGCTTTCCTTCCAATTTCAAGCTGCAAAGCACTTGCTGAATTCCAGGGAAAGTCCGGGAGGCATTTGCTGTGCTGGCACACTGTCTCCTTCCTAGACAGAGTGGAAAAGCTTTTCCCTGCCGTGTAGGCGACAAGAGACGCATTAGACGGCGATCCGGAGCTGTCCGAAGGTAAGCGCCTGTTGCCGGCCTCTTTCGGCACAAGCCCCCGCTCCGGAGCGCACCGCGGCCGGCAGGATGCTCTCTGCCGGCGAAGGTGCCGCTTCTCCGGCAAGGAAGCCTCTGCCGCTTCTCCAGCACACGGAGAGCGTGCTAGCTGCTGAAACGTGAAGAAAGAAGCTGCAGAACACTGGCACTGAGCGTGCAGCTTTCCAGCGGAGAGAAAAAGCTACTTTAACACTCTGCAAGCCTTTCCACTCCCAAAAACATGCACATGGAAGGAGCTGCTGCAAAACCGATGCTGTGCTCGCTGCTGCTCCTCCTGAAGCTCTGGCTGCTAAATCTGAGGCTTTCCTTCCAATTTCAAGCTGCAAAGCACTTGCTGAATTCCAGGGAAAGTCCGGGAGGCATTTGCTGTGCTGGCACACTTTCTCCTTCCTAGACAGAGTGGAAAAGCTTTTCCCTGCCGTGTAGGCGACAAGAGACGCATTAGACGGCGATCCGGAGCTGTCCGAAGGTAAGCGCCTGTTGCCGGCCTCTTTCGGCACAAGCCCCCGCTCCGGAGCGCACCGCGGCCGGCAGGATGCTCTCTGCCGGCGAAGGTGCCGCTTCTCCGGCAAGGAAGCCTCTGCCGCTTCTCCAGCACACGGAGAGCGTGCTAGCTGCTGAAACGTGAAGAAAGAAGCTGCAGAAGACTGGCACTGAGCGTGCAGCTTTCCAGCGGAGAGAAAAAGCTACTTTAACACTCTGCAAGCCTTTCCACTCCCAAAAACATGCACATGGAAGGAGCTGCTGCAAAACCGATGCTGTGCTCGCTGCTGCTCCTCCTGAAGCTCTGGCTGCTAAATCTGAGGCTTTCCTTCCAATTTCAAGCTGCAAAGCACTTGCTGAATTCCAGGGAAAGTCCGGGAGGCATTTGCTGTGCTGGCACACTGTCTCCTTCCTAGACAGAGTGGAAAAGCTTTTCCCTGCCGTGTAGGCGACAAGAGACGCATTAGACGGCGATCCGGAGCTGTCCGAAGGTAAGCGCCTGTTGCCGGCCTCTTTCGGCACAAGCCCCCGCTCCGGAGCGCACCGCGGCCGGCAGGATGCTCTCTGCCGGCGAAGGTGCCGCTTCTCCGGCAAGGAAGCCTCTGCCGCTTCTCCAGCACACGGAGAGCGTGCTAGCTGCTGAAACGTGAAGAAAGAAGCTGCAGAAGACTGGCACTGAGCGTGCAGCTTTCCAGCGGAGAGAAAAAGCTACTTTAACACTCTGCAAGCCTTTCCACTCCCAAAAACATGCACATGGAAGGAGCTGCTGCAAAAGCGATGCTGTGCTCGCTGCTGCTCCTCCTGAAGCTCTGGCTGCTAAATCTGAGGCTTTCCTTCCAATTTCAAGCTGCAAAGCACTTGCTGAATTGCAGGGAAAGTCCGGGAGGCATTTGCTGTGCTGGCACACTTTCTCCTTCCTAGACAGAGTGGAAAAGCTTTTCCCTGCCGTGTAGGCGACAAGAGACGCATTAGACGGCGATCCGGAGCTGTCCGAAGGTAAGCGCCTGTTGCCGGCCTCTTTCGGCACAAGCCCCCGCTCCGGAGCGCACCGCGGCCGGCAGGATGCTCTCTGCCGGCGAAGGTGCCGCTTCTCCGGCAAGGAAGCCTCTGCCGCTTCTCCAGCACACGGAGAGCGTGCTAGCTGCTGAAACGTGAAGAAAGAAGCTGCAGAAGACTGGCACTGAGCGTGCAGCTTTCCAGCGGAGAGAAAAAGCTACTTTAACACTCTGCAAGCCTTTCCACTCCCAAAAACATGCACATGGAAGGAGCTGCTGCAAAACCGATGCTGTGCTCGCTGCTGCTCCTCCTGAAGCTCTGGCTGCTAAATCTGAGGCTTTCCTTCCAATTTCAAGCTGCAAAGCACTTGCTGAATTCCAGGGAAAGTCCGGGAGGCATTTGCTGTGCTGGCACACTTTCTCCTTCCTAGACAGAGTGGAAAAGCTTTTCCCTGCCGTGTAGGCGACAAGAGACGCATTAGACGGCGATCCGGAGCTGTCCGAAGGTAAGCGCCTGTTGCCGGCCTCTTTCGGCACAAGCCCCCGCTCCGGAGCGCACCGCGGCCGGCAGGATGCTCTCTGCCGGCGAAGGTGCCGCTTCTCCGGCAAGGAAGCCTCTGCCGCTTCTCCAGCACACGGAGAGCGTGCTAGCTGCTGAAACGTGAAGAAAGAAGCTGCAGAAGACTGGCACTGAGCGTGCAGCTTTCCAGCGGAGAGAAAAAGCTACTTGAACACTCTGCAAGCCTTTCCACTCCCAAAAACATGCACATGGAAGGAGCTGCTGCAAAACCGATGCTGTGCTCGCTGCTGCTCCTCCTGAAGCTCTGGCTGCTAAATCTGAGGCTTTCCTTCCAATTTCAAGCTGCAAAGCACTTGCTGAATTCCAGGGAAAGTCCGGGAGGCATTTGCTGTGCTGGCACACTTTCTCCTTCCTAGACAGAGTGGAAAAGCTTTTCCCTGCCGTGTAGGCGACAAGAGACGCATTAGACGGCGATCCGGAGCTGTCCGAAGGTAAGCGCCTGTTGCCGGCCTCTTTCGGCACAAGCCCCCGCTCCGGAGCGCACCGCGGCCGGCAGGATGCTCTCTGCCGGCGAAGGTGCCGCTTCTCCGGCAAGGAAGCCTCTGCCGCTTCTCCAGCACACGGAGAGCGTGCTAGCTGCTGAAACGTGAAGAAAGAAGCTGCAGAACACTGGCACTGATCGTGCAGCTTTCCAGCGGAGAGAAAAAGCTACTTTAACACTCTGCAAGCCTTTCCACTCCCAAAAACATGCACATGGAAGGAGCTGCTGCAAAACCGATGCTGTGCTCGCTGCTGCTCCTCCTGAAGCTCTGGCTGCTAAATCTGAGGCTTTCCTTCCAATTTCAAGCTGCAAAGCACTTGCTGAATTCCAGGGAAAGTCCGGGAGGCATTTGCTGTGCTGGCACACTTTCTCCTTCCTAGACAGAGTGGAAAAGCTTTTCCCTGCCGTGTAGGCGACAAGAGACGCATTAGACGGCGATCCGGAGCTGTCCGAAGGTAAGCGCCTGTTGCCGGCCTCTTTCGGCACAAGCCCCCGCTCCGGAGCGCACCGCGGCCGGCAGGATGCTCTCTGCCGGCGAAGGTGCCGCTTCTCCGGCAAGGAAGCCTCTGCCGCTTCTCCAGCACACGGAGAGCGTGCTAGCTGCTGAAACGTGAAGAAAGAAGCTGCAGAAGACTGGCACTGAGCGTGCAGCTTTCCAGCGGAGAGAAAAAGCTACTTTAACACTCTGCAAGCCTTTCCACTCCCAAAAACATGCACATGGAAGGAGCTGCTGCAAAACCGATGCTGTGCTCGCTGCTGCTCCTCCTGAAGCTCTGGCTGCTAAATCTGAGGCTTTCCTTCCAATTTCAAGCTGCAAAGCACTTGCTGAATTCCAGGGAAAGTCCGGGAGGCATTTGCTGTGCTGGCACACTTTCTCCTTCCTAGACAGAGTGGAAAAGCTTTTCCCTGCCGTGTAGGCGACAAGAGACGCATTAGACGGCGATCCGGAGCTGTCCGAAGGTAAGCGCCTGTTGCCGGCCTCTTTCGGCACAAGCCCCCGCTCCGGAGCGCACCGCGGCCGGCAGGATGCTCTCTGCCGGCGAAGGTGCCGCTTCTCCGGCAAGGAAGCCTCTGCCGCTTCTCCAGCACACGGAGAGCGTGCTAGCTGCTGAAACGTGAAGAAAGAAGCTGCAGAACACTGGCACTGAGCGTGCAGCTTTCCAGCGGAGAGAAAAAGCTACTTTAACACTCTGCAAGCCTTTCCACTCCCAAAAACATGCACATGGAAGGAGCTGCTGCAAAACCGATGCTGTGCTCGCTGCTGCTCCTCCTGAAGCTCTGGCTGCTAAATCTGAGGCTTTCCTTCCAATTTCAAGCTGCAAAGCACTTGCTGAATTCCAGGGAAAGTCCGGGAGGCATTTGCTGTGCTGGTACACTTTCTCCTTCCTAGACAGAGTGGAAAAGCTTTTCCCTGCCGTGTAGGCGACAAGAGACGCATTAGACGGCGATCCGGAGCTGTCCGAAGGTAAGCGCCTGTTGCCGGCCTCTTTCGGCACAAGCCCCCGCTCCGGAGCGCACCGCGGCCGGCAGGATGCTCTCTGCCGGCGAAGGTGCCGCTTCTCCGGCAAGGAAGCCTCGCCCGATTCTCCAGCACACGGAGAGCGTGCGAGCTGCTGAAACGTGAAGAAAGAAGCTGCAGAACACTGGCACTGAGCGTGCAGCTTTCCAGCGGAGAGATAAAGCTACTTTAACACTCTGCAAGCCTTTCCACTCCCAAAAACATGCACATGGAAGGAGCTGCTGCAAAAGCGATGCTGTGCTCGCTGCTGCTCCTCCTGAAGCTCTGGCTGCTAAATCTGAGGCTTTCCTTCCAATTTCAAGCTGCAAAGCACTTGCTGAATTGCAGGGAAAGTCCGGGAGGCATTTGCTGTGCTGGCACACTGTCTCATTCCTAGACAGAGTGGAAAAGCTTTTCCCTGCCGTGTAGGCGACAAGAGACGCATTAGACGGCGATCCGGAGCTGTCCGAAGGTAAGCGCCTGTTGCCGGCCTCTTTCGGCACAAGCCCCCGCTCCGGAGCGCACCGAGGCCGGCAGGATGCTCTCTGCCGGCAAAGGTGCCGCTTCTCCGGCAAGGAAGCCTCTGCCGCTTCTCCAGCACATGGAGAGCGTGCTAGCTGCTGAAACGTGAAGAAAGAAGCTGCAGAACACTGGCACTGAGCGTGCAGCTTTCCAGCGGAGAGAAAAAGCTACTTGAACACTCTGCAAGCCTTTCCACTCCCAAAAACATGCACATGGAAGGAGCTGCTGCAAAACCGATGCTGTGCTCGCTGCTGCTCCTCCTGAAGCTCTGACTGCTAAATCTGAGGCTTTCCTTCCAATTTCAAGCTGCAAAGCACTTGCTGAATTCCAGGGAAAGTCCGGGAGGCATTTGCTGTGCTGGCACACTTTCTCCTTCCTAGACAGAGTGGAAAAGCTTTTCCCTGCCGTGTAGGCGACAAGAGGCGCATTAGACGGGCATCCGGAGCTGTCCGAAGGTAAGCGCCTGTTGCCGGCCTCTTTCGGCACAAGTCCCCGCTCCGGAGCGCACCGCGGCCGGCAGGATGCTCTCTGCCGGCGAAGGTGCCGCTTCTCCGGCAAGGAAGCCTCTGCCGCTTCTCCAGCACACGGAGAGCGTGCTAGCTGCTGAAACGTGAAGAAAGAAGCTGCAGAACACTGGCACTGAGCGTGCAGCTTTCCAGCGGAGAGAAAAAGCTACTTGAACACTCTGCAAGCCTTTCCACTCCCAAAAACATGCACATGGAAGGAGCTGCTGCAAAAGCGATGCTGTGCTCGCTGCTGCTCCTCCTGAAGCTCTGGCTGCTAAATCTGAGGCTTTCCTTCCAATTTCAAGCTGCAAAGCACTTGCTGAATTCCAGGGAAAGTCCGGGAGGCATTTGCTGTGCTGGCACACTTTCTCCTTCCTAGACAGAGTGGAAAAGCTTTTCCCTGCCGTGTAGGCGACAAGAGACGCATTAGACGGCGATCCGGAGCTGTCCGAAGGTAAGCGCCTGTTGCCGGCCTCTTTCGGCACAAGCCCCCGCTCCGGAGCGCACCGCGGCCGGCAGGATGCTCTCTGCCGGCGAAGGTGCCGCTTCTCCGGCAAGGAAGCCTCTGCCGCTTCTCCAGCACACGGAGAGCGTGCTAGCTGCTGAAACGTGAAGAAAGAAGCTGCAGAAGACTGGCACTGAGCGTGCAGCTTTCCAGCGGAGAGAAAAAGCTACTTTAACACTCTGCAAGCCTTTCCACTCCCAAAAACATGCACATGGAAGGAGCTGCTGCAAAACCGATGCTGTGCTCGCTGCTGCTCCTCCTGAAGCTCTGGCTGCTAAATCTGAGGCTTTCCTTCCAATTTCAAGCTGCAAAGCACTTGCTGAATTCCAGGGAAAGTCCGGGAGGCATTTGCTGTGCTGGCACACTTTCTCCTTCCTAGACAGAGTGGAAAAGCTTTTCCCTGCCGTGTAGGCGACAAGAGACGCATTAGACGGCGATCCGGAGCTGTCCGAAGGTAAGCGCCTGTTGCCGGCCTCTTTCGGCACAAGCCCCCGCTCCGGAGCGCACCGCGGCCGGCCGGATGCTCTCTGCCGGCGAAGGTGCCGCTTCTCCGGCAAGGAAGCCTCTGCCGCTTCTCCAGCACACGGAGAGCGTGCTAGCTGCTGAAACGTGAAGAAAGAAGCTGCAGAAGACTGGCACTGAGCGTGCAGCTTTCCAGCGGAGAGAAAAAGCTACTTTAACACTCTGCAAGCCTTTCCACTCCCAAAAACATGCACATGGAAGGAGCTGCTGCAAAAGCGATGCTGTGCTCGCTGCTGCTCCTCCTGAAGCTCTGGCTGCTAAATCTGAGGCTTTCCTTCCAATTTCAAGCTGCAAAGCACTTGCTGAATTCCAGGGAAAGTCCGGGAGGCATTTGCTGTGCTGGCACACTTTCTCCTTCCTAGACAGAGTGGAAAAGCTTTTCCCTGCCGTGTAGGCGACAAGAGACGCATTAGACAGCGATCCGGAGCTGTCCGAAGGTAAGCGCCTGTTGCCGGCCTCTTTCGGCACAAGCCCCCGCTCCGGAGCGCACCGCGGCCGGCAGGATGCTCTCTGCCGGCGAAGGTGCCGCTTCTCCGGCAAGGAAGCCTCTGCCGCTTCTCCAGCACACGGAGAGCGTGCTAGCTGCTGAAACGTGAAGAAAGAAGCTGCAGAAGACTGGCACTGAGCGTGCAGCTTTCCAGCGGAGAGAAAAAGCTACTTTAACACTCTGCAAGCCTTTCCACTCCCAAAAACATGCACATGGAAGGAGCTGCTGCAAAAGCGATGCTGTGCTCGCTGCTGCTCCTCCTGAAGCTCTGGCTGCTAAATCTGAGGCTTTCCTTCCAATTTCAAGCTGCAAAGCACTTGCTGAATTGCAGGGAAAGTCCGGGAGGCATTTGCTGTGCTGGCACACTTTCTCCTTCCTAGACAGAGTGGAAAAGCTTTTCCCTGCCGTGTAGGCGACAAGAGACGCATTAGACGGCGATCCGGAGCTGTCCGAAGGTAAGCGCCTGTTGCCGGCCTCTTTCGGCACAAGCCCCCGCTCCGGAGCGCACCGCGGCCGGCAGGATGCTCTCTGCCGGCGAAGGTGCCGCTTCTCCGGCAAGGAAGCCTCTGCCGCTTCTCCAGCACACGGAGAGCGTGCTAGCTGCTGAAACGTGAAGAAAGAAGCTGCAGAAGACTGGCACTGAGCGTGCAGCTTTCCAGCGGAGAGAAAAAGCTACTTGAACACTCTGCAAGCCTTTCCACTCCCAAAAACATGCACATGGAAGGAGCTGCTGCAAAAGCGATGCTGTGCTCGCTGCTGCTCCTCCTGAAGCTCTGGCTGCTAAATCTGAGGCTTTCCTTCCAATTTCAAGCTGCAAAGCACTTGCTGAATTCCAGGGAAAGTCCGGGAGGCATTTGCTGTGCTGGCACACTTTCTCCTTCCTAGACAGAGTGGAAAAGCTTTTCCCTGCCGTGTAGGCGACAAGAGACGCATTAGACGGCGATCCGGAGCTGTCCGAAGGTAAGCGCCTGTTGCCGGCCTCTTTCGGCACAAGCCCCCGCTCCGGAGCGCACCGCGGCCGGCAGGATGCTCTCTGCCGGCGAAGGTGCCGCTTCTCCGGCAAGGAAGCCTCTGCCGCTTCTCCAGCACACGGAGAGCGTGCTAGCTGCTGAAACGTGAAGAAAGAAGCTGCAGAAGACTGGCACTGAGCGTGCAGCTTTCCAGCGGAGAGAAAAAGCTACTTGAACACTCTGCAAGCCTTTCCACTCCCAAAAACATGCACATGGAAGGAGCTGCTGCAAAAGCGATGCTGTGCTCGCTGCTGCTCCTCCTGAAGCTCTGGCTGCTAAATCTGAGGCTTTCCTTCCAATTTCAAGCTGCAAAGCACTTGCTGAATTGCAGGGAAAGTCCGGGAGGCATTTGCTGTGCTGGCACACTTTCTCCTTCCTAGACAGAGTGGAAAAGCTTTTCCCTGCCGTGTAGGCGACAAGAGACGCATTAGACGGCGATCCGGAGCTGTCCGAAGGTAAGCGCCTGTTGCCGGCCTCTTTCGGCACAAGCCCCCGCTCCGGAGCGCACCGCGGCCGGCAGGATGCTCTCTGCCGGCGAAGGTGCCGCTTCTCCGGCAAGGAAGCCTCTGCCGCTTCTCCAGCACACGGAGAGCGTGCTAGCTGCTGAAACGTGAAGAAAGAAGCTGCAGAAGACTGGCACTGAGCGTGCAGCTTTCCAGCGGAGAGAAAAAGCTACTTTAACACTCTGCAAGCCTTTCCACTCCCAAAAACATGCACATGGAAGGAGCTGCTGCAAAAGCGATGCTGTGCTCGCTGCTGCTCCTCCTGAAGCTCTGGCTGCTAAATCTGAGGCTTTCCTTCCAATTTCAAGCTGCAAAGCACTTGCTGAATTGCAGGGAAAGTCCGGGAGGCATTTGCTGTGCTGGCACACTTTCTCCTTCCTAGACAGAGTGGAAAAGCTTTTCCCTGCCGTGTAGGCGACAAGAGACGCATTAGACGGCGATCCGGAGCTGTCCGAAGGTAAGCGCCTGTTGCCGGCCTCTTTCGGCACAAGCCCCCGCTCCGGAGCGCACCGCGGCCGGCAGGATGCTCTCTGCCGGCGAAGGTGCCGCTTCTCCGGCAAGGAAGCCTCTGCCGCTTCTCCAGCACACGGAGAGCGTGCTAGCTGCTGAAACGTGAAGAAAGAAGCTGCAGAAGACTGGCACTGAGCGTGCAGCTTTCCAGCGGAGAGAAAAAGCTACTTTAACACTCTGCAAGCCTTTCCACTCCCAAAAACATGCACATGGAAGGAGCTGCTGCAAAACCGATGCTGTGCTCGCTGCTGCTCCTCCTGAAGCTCTGGCTGCTAAATCTGAGGCTTTCCTTCCAATTTCAAGCTGCAAAGCACTTGCTGAATTCCAGGGAAAGTCCTGGAGGCATTTGCTGTGCTGGCACACTTTCTCCTTCCTAGACAGAGTGGAAAAGCTTTTCCCTGCCGTGTAGGCGACAAGAGACGCATTAGACGGCGATCCGGAGCTGTCCGAAGGTAAGCGCCTGTTGCTGGCCTCTTTCGGCACAAGCCCCCGCTCCGGAGCGCACCGCGGCCGGCAGGATGCTCTCTGCCGGCGAAGGTGCCGCTTCTCCGGCAAGGAAGCCTCTGCCGCTTCTCCAGCACACGGAGAGCGTGCTAGCTGCTGAAACGTGAAGAAAGAAGCTGCAGAACACTGGCACTGAGCGTGCAGCTTTCCAGCGGAGAGAAAAAGCTACTTTAACACTCTGCAAGCCTTTCCACTCCCAAAAACATGCACATGGAAGGAGCTGCTGCAAAACCGATGCTGTGCTCGCTGCTGCTCCTCCTGAAGCTCTGGCTGCTAAATCTGAGGCTTTCCTTCCAATTTCAAGCTGCAAAGCACTTGCTGAATTGCAGGGAAAGTCCGGGAGGCATTTGCTGTGCTGGCACACTTTCTCCTTCCTAGACAGAGTGGAAAAGCTTTTCCCTGCCGTGTAGGCGACAAGAGACGCATTAGACGGCGATCCGGAGCTGTCCGAAGGTAAGCGCCTGTTGCCGGCCTCTTTCGGCACAAGCCCCCGCTCCAGAGCGCACCGCGGCCGGCCGGATGCTCTCTGCCGGCGAAGGTGCCGCTTCTCCGGCAAGGAAGCCTCTGCCGCTTCTCCAGCACACGGAGAGCGTGCTAGCTGCTGAAACGTGAAGAAAGAAGCTGCAGAAGACTGGCACTGAGCGTGCAGCTTTCCAGCGGAGAGAAAAAGCTACTTTAACACTCTGCAAGCCTTTCCACTCCCAAAAACATGCACATGGAAGGAGCTGCTGCAAAAGCGATGCTGTGCTCGCTGCTGCTCCTCCTGAAGCTCTGGCTGCTAAATCTGAGGCTTTCCTTCCAATTTCAAGCTGCAAAGCACTTGCTGAATTCCAGGGAAAGTCCGGGAGGCATTTGCTGTGCTGGCACACTTTCTCCTTCCTAGACAGAGTGGAAAAGCTTTTCCCTGCTGTGTAGGCGACAAGAGACGCATTAGACGGCGATCCGGAGCTGTCCGAAGGTAAGCGCCTGTTGCCGGCCTCTTTCGGCACAAGCCCCCGCTCCGGAGCGCACCGCGGCCGGCAGGATGCTCTCTGCCGGCGAAGGTGCCGCTTCTCCGGCAAGGAAGCCTCTGCCGCTTCTCCAGCACACGGAGAGCGTGCTAGCTGCTGAAACGTGAAGAAAGAAGCTGCAGAACACTGGCACTGAGCGTGCAGCTTTCCAGCGGAGAGAAAAAGCTACTTTAACACTCTGCAAGCCTTTCCACTCCCAAAAACATGCACATGGAAGGAGCTGCTGCAAAACCGATGCTGTGCTCGCTGCTGCTCCTCCTGAAGCTCTGGCTGCTAAATCTGAGGCTTTCCTTCCAATTTCAAGCTGCAAAGCACTTGCTGAATTCCAGGGAAAGTCCGGGAGGCATTTGCTGTGCTGGCACACTTTCTCCTTCCTAGACAGAGTGGAAAAGCTTTTCCCTGCCGTGTAGGCGACAAGAGACGCATTAGACGGCGATCCGGAGCTGTCCGAAGGTAAGCGCCTGTTGCCGGCCTCTTTCGGCACAAGCCCCCGCTCCGGAGCGCACCGCGGCCGGCAGGATGCTCTCTGCCGGCGAAGGTGCCGCTTCTCCGGCAAGGAAGCCTCTGCCGCTTCTCCAGCACACGGAGAGCGTGCTAGCTGCTGAAACGTGAAGAAAGAAGCTGCAGAAGACTGGCACTGAGCGTGCAGCTTTCCAGCGGAGAGAAAAAGCTACTTTAACACTCTGCAAGCCTTTCCACTCCCAAAAACATGCACATGGAAGGAGCTGCTGCAAAAGCGATGCTGTGCTCGCTGCTGCTCCTCCTGAAGCTCTGGCTGCTAAATCTGAGGCTTTCCTTCCAATTTCAAGCTGCAAAGCACTTGCTGAATTCCAGGGAAAGTCCGGGAGGCATTTGCTGTGCTGGCACACTTTCTCCTTCCTAGACAGAGTGGAAAAGCTTTTCCCTGCCGTGTAGGCGACAAGAGACGCATTAGACGGCGATCCGGAGCTGTCCGAAGGTAAGCGCCTGTTGCCGGCCTCTTTCGGCACAAGCCCCCGCTCCGGAGCGCACCGCGGCCGGCACAATGCTCTCTGCCGGCGAAGGTGCCGCTTCTCCGGCAAGGAAGCCTCTGCCGCTTCTCCAGCACACGGAGAGCGTGCTAGCTGCTGAAACGTGAAGAAAGAAGCTGCAGAACACTGGCACTGAGCGTGCAGCTTTCCAGCGGAGAGATAAAGCTACTTTAACACTCTGCAAGCCTTTCCACTCCCAAAAACATGCACATGGAAGGAGCTGCTGCAAAAGCGATGCTGTGCTCGCTGCTGCTCCTCCTGAAGCTCTGGCTGCTAAATCTGAGGCTTTCCTTCCAATTTCAAGCTGCAAAGCACTTGCTGAATTCCAGGGAAAGTCCGGGAGGCATTTGCTGTGCTGGCACACTTTCTCCTTCCTAGACAGAGTGGAAAAGCTTTTCCCTGCCGTGTAGGCGACAAGAGACGCATTAGACGGCGATCCGGAGCTGTCCGAAGGTAAGCGCCTGTTGCCGGCCTCTTTCGGCACAAGCCCCCGCTCCGGAGCGCACCGCGGCCGGCAGGATGCTCTCTGCCGGCGAAGGTGCCGCTTCTCCGGCAAGGAAGCCTCTGCCGCTTCTCCAGCACACGGAGAGCGTGCTAGCTGCTGAAACGTGAAGAAAGAAGCTGCAGAAGACTGGCACTGAGCGTGCAGCTTTCCAGCGGAGAGAAAAAGCTACTTTAACACTCTGCAAGCCTTTCCACTCCCAAAAACATGCACATGGAAGGAGCTGCTGCAAAAGCGATGCTGTGCTCGCTGCTGCTCCTCCTGAAGCTCTGGCTGCTAAATCTGAGGCTTTCCTTCCAATTTCAAGCTGCAAAGCACTTGCTGAATTCCAGGGAAAGTCCGGGAGGCATTTGCTGTGCTGGCACACTTTCTCCTTCCTAGACAGAGTGGAAAAGCTTTTCCCTGCCGTGTAGGCGACAAGAGACGCATTAGACGGCGATCCGGAGCTGTCCGAAGGTAAGCGCCTGTTGCCGGCCTCTTTCGGCACAAGCCCCCGCTCCGGAGCGCACCGCGGCCGGCAGGATGCTCTCTGCCGGCGAAGGTGCCGCTTCTCCGGCAAGGAAGCCTCTGCCGCTTCTCCAGCACACGGAGAGCGTGCTAGCTGCTGAAACGTGAAGAAAGAAGCTGCAGAAGACTGGCACTGAGCGTGCAGCTTTCCAGCGGAGAGAAAAAGCTACTTTAACACTCTGCAAGCCTTTCCACTCCCAAAAACATGCACATGGAAGGAGCTGCTGCAAAAGCGATGCTGTGCTCGCTGCTGCTCCTCCTGAAGCTCTGGCTGCTAAATCTGAGGCTTTCCTTCCAATTTCAAGCTGCAAAGCACTTGCTGAATTCCAGGGAAAGTCCGGGAGGCATTTGCTGTGCTGGCACACTTTCTCCTTCCTAGACAGAGTGGAAAAGCTTTTCCCTGCCGTGTAGGCGACAAGAGACGCATTAGACGGCGATCCGGAGCTGTCCGAAGGTAAGCGCCTGTTGCCGGCCTCTTTCGGCACAAGCCCCCGCTCCGGAGCGCACCGCGGCCGGCAGGATGCTCTCTGCCGGCGAAGGTGCCGCTTCTCCGGCAAGGAAGCCTCTGCCGCTTCTCCAGCACACGGAGAGCGTGCTAGCTGCTGAAACGTGAAGAAAGAAGCTGCAGAAGACTGGCACTGAGCGTGCAGCTTTCCAGCGGAGAGAAAAAGCTACTTGAACACTCTGCAAGCCTTTCCACTCCCAAAAACATGCACATGGAAGGAGCTGCTGCAAAACCGATGCTGTGCTCGCTGCTGCTCCTCCTGAAGCTCTGGCTGCTAAATCTGAGGCTTTCCTTCCAATTTCAAGCTGCAAAGCACTTGCTGAATTCCAGGGAAAGTCCGGGAGGCATTTGCTGTGCTGGCACACTTTCTCCTTCCTAGACAGAGTGGAAAAGCTTTTCCCTGCCGTGTAGGCGACAAGAGACGCATTAGACGGCGATCCGGAGCTGTCCGAAGGTAAGCGCCTGTTGCCGGCCTCTTTCGGCACAAGCCCCCGCTCCGGAGCGCACCGCGGCCGGCAGGATGCTCTCTGCCGGCGAAGGTGCCGCTTCTCCGGCAAGGAAGCCTCTGCCGCTTCTCCAGCACACGGAGAGCGTGCTAGCTGCTGAAACGTGAAGAAAGAAGCTGCAGAAGACTGGCACTGAGCGTGCAGCTTTCCAGCGGAGAGAAAAAGCTACTTGAACACTCTGCAAGCCTTTCCACTCCCAAAAACATGCACATGGAAGGAGCTGCTGCAAAAGCGATGCTGTGCTCGCTGCTGCTCCTCCTGAAGCTCTGGCTGCTAAATCTGAGGCTTTCCTTCCAATTTCAAGCTGCAAAGCACTTGCTGAATTCCAGGGAAAGTCCGGGAGGCATTTGCTGTGCTGGCACACTTTCTCCTTCCTAGACAGAGTGGAAAAGCTTTTCCCTGCCGTGTAGGCGACAAGAGACGCATTAGACGGCGATCCGGAGCTGTCCGAAGGTAAGCGCCTGTTGCCGGCCTCTTTCGGCACAAGCCCCCGCTCCGGAGCGCACCGCGGCCGGCAGGATGCTCTCTGCTGGCGAAGGTGCCGCTTCTCCGGCAAGGAAGCCTCTGCCGCTTCTCCAGCACACGGAGAGCGTGCTAGCTGCTGAAACGTGAAGAAAGAAGCTGCAGAAGACTGGCACTGAGCGTGCAGCTTTCCAGCGGAGAGAAAAAGCTACTTGAACACTCTGCAAGCCTTTCCACTCCCAAAAACATGCACATGGAAGGAGCTGCTGCAAAAGCGATGCTGTGCTCGCTGCTGCTCCTCCTGAAGCTCTGGCTGCTAAATCTGAGGCTTTCCTTCCAATTTCAAGCTGCAAAGCACTTGCTGAATTCCAGGGAAAGTCCGGGAGGCATTTGCTGTGCTGGCACACTTTCTCCTTCCTAGACAGAGTGGAAAAGCTTTTCCCTGCCGTGTAGGCGACAAGAGACGCATTAGACGGCGATCCGGAGCTGTCCGAAGGTAAGCGCCTGTTGCCGGCCTCTTTCGGCACAAGCCCCCGCTCCGGAGCGCACCGCGGCCGGCAGGATGCTCTCTGCCGGCGAAGGTGCCGCTTCTCCGGCAAGGAGCCTCTGCCGCTTCTCCAGCACACGGAGAGCGTGCTAGCTGCTGAAACGTGAAGAAAGAAGCTGCAGAAGACTGGCACTGAGCGTGCAGCTTTCCAGCGGAGAGAAAAAGCTACTTTAACACTCTGCAAGCCTTTCCACTCCCAAAAACATGCACATGGAAGGAGCTGCTGCAAAAGCGATGCTGTGCTCGCTGCTGCTCCTCCTGAAGCTATGGCTGCTAAATCTGAGGCTTTCCTTCCAATTTCAAGCTGCAAAGCACTTGCTGAATTGCAGGGAAAGTCCGGGAGGCATTTGCTGTGCTGGCACACTTTCTCCTTCCTAGACAGAGTGGAAAAGCTTTTCCCTGCCGTGTAGGCGACAAGAGACGCATTAGACGGCGATCCGGAGCTGTCCGAAGGTAAGCGCCTGTTGCCGGCCTCTTTCGGCACAAGCCCCCGCTCCGGAGCGCACCGCGGCCGGCAGGATGCTCTCTGCCGGTGAAGGTGCCGCTTCTCCGGCAAGGAAGCCTCTGCCGCTTCTCCAGCACACGGAGAGCGTGCTAGCTGCTGAAACGTGAAGAAAGAAGCTGCAGAAGACTGGCACTGAGCGTGCAGCTTTCCAGCGGAGAGAAAAAGCTACTTGAACACTCTGCAAGCCTTTCCACTCCCAAAAACATGCACATGGAAGGAGCTGCTGCAAAACCGATGCTGTGCTCGCTGCTGCTCCTCCTGAAGCTCTGGCTGCTAAATCTGAGGCTTTCCTTCCAATTTCAAGCTGCAAAGCACTTGCTGAATTCCAGGGAAAGTCCGGGAGGCATTTGCTGTGCTGGCACACTTTCTCCTTCCTAGACAGAGTGGAAAAGCTTTTCCCTGCCGTGTAGGCGACAAGAGACGCATTAGACGGCGATCCGGAGCTGTCCGAAGGTAAGCGCCTGTTGCCGGCCTCTTTCGGCACAAGCCCCCGCTCCGGAGCGCACCGCGGCCGGCAGGATGCTCTCTGCCGGCGAAGGTGCCGCTTCTCCGGCAAGGAAGCCTCTGCCGCTTCTCCAGCACACGGAGAGCGTGCTAGCTGCTGAAATGTGAAGAAAGAAGCTGCAGAACACTGGCACTGAGCGTGCAGCTTTCCAGCGGAGAGAAAAAGCTACTTGAACACTCTGCAAGCCTTTCCACTCCCAAAAACATGCACATGGAAGGAGCTGCTGCAAAACCGATGCTGTGCTCGCTGCTGCTCCTCCTGAAGCTCTGGCTGCTAAATCTGAGGCTTTCCTTCCAATTTCAAGCTGCAAAGCACTTGCTGAATTCCAGGGAAAGTCCGGGAGGCATTTGCTGTGCTGGCACACTTTCTCCTTCCTAGACAGAGTGGAAAAGCTTTTCCCTGCCGTGTAGGCGACAAGAGACGCATTAGACGGCGATCCGGAGCTGTCCGAAGGTAAGCGCCTGTTGCCGGCCTCTTTCGGCACAAGCCCCCGCTCCGGAGCGCACCGCGGCCGGCAGGATGCTCTCTGCCGGCGAAGGTGCCGCTTCTCCGGCAAGGAAGCCTCTGCCGCTTCTCCAGCACACGGAGAGCGTGCTAGCTGCTGAAACGTGAAGAAAGAAGCTGCAGAACACTGGCACTGAGCGTGCAGCTTTCCAGCGGAGAGAAAAAGCTACTTTAACACTCTGCAAGCCTTTCCACTCCCAAAAACATGCACATGGAAGGAGCTGCTGCAAAACCGATGCTGTGCTCGCTGCTGCTCCTCCTGAAGCTCTGGCTGCTAAATCTGAGGCTTTCCTTCCAATTTCAAGCTGCAAAGCACTTGCTGAATTGCAGGGAAAGTCCGGGAGGCATTTGCTGTGCTGGCACACTTTCTCCTTCCTAGACAGAGTGGAAAAGCTTTTCCCTGCCGTGTAGGCGACAAGAGACACATTAGACGGCGATCCGGAGCTGTCCGAAGGTAAGCGCCTGTTGCCGGCCTCTTTCGGCACAAGCCCCCGCTCCGGAGCGCACTGCGGCCGGCAGGATGCTCTCTGCCGGCGAAGGTGCCGCTTCTCCGGCAAGGAAGCCTCTGCCGCTTCTCCAGCACACGGAGAGCGTGCTAGCTGCTGAAACGTGAAGAAAGAAGCTGCAGAAGACTGGCACTCAGCGTGCAGCTTTCCAGCGGAGAGAAAAAGCTACTTTAACACTCTGCAAGCCTTTCCACTCCCAAAAACATGCACATGGAAGGAGCTGCTGCAAAACCGATGCTGTGCTCGCTGCTGCTCCTCCTGAAGCTCTGGCTGCTAAATCTGAGGCTTTCCTTCCAATTTCAAGCTGCAAAGCACTTGCTGAATTCCAGGGAAAGTCCGGGAGGCATTTGCTGTGCTGGCACACTTTCTCCTTCCTAGACAGAGTGGAAAAGCTTTTCCCTGCCGTGTAGGCGACAAGAGACGCATTAGACGGGCATCCGGAGCTGTCCGAAGGTAAGCGCCTGTTGCCGGCCTCTTTCGGCACAAGCCCCCGCTCCGGAGCGCACCGCGGCCGGCAGGATGCTCTCTGCCGGCGAAGGTGCCGCTTCTCCGGCAAGGAAGCCTCTGCCGCTTCTCCAGCACACGGAGAGCGTGCTAGCTGCTGAAACGTGAAGAAAGAAGCTGCAGAAGACTGGCACTGAGCGTGCAGCTTTCCAGCGGAGAGAAAAAGCTACTTGAACACTCTGCAAGCCTTTCCACTCCCAAAAACATGCACATGGAAGGAGCTGCTGCAAAACCGATGCTGTGCTCGCTGCTGCTCCTCCTGAAGCTCTGGCTGCTAAATCTGAGGCTTTCCTTCCAATTTCAAGCTGCAAAGCACTTGCTGAATTCCAGGGAAAGTCCGGGAGGCATTTGCTGTGCTGGCACACTTTCTCCTTCCTAGACAGAGTGGAAAAGCTTTTCCCTGCCGTGTAGGCGACAAGAGACGCATTAGACGGCGATCCGGAGCTGTCCGAAGGTAAGCGCCTGTTGCCGGCCTCTTTCGGCACAAGCCCCCGCTCCGGAGCGCACCGCGGCCGGCCGGATGCTCTCTGCCGGCGAAGGTGCCGCTTCTCCGGCAAGGAAGCCTCTGCCGCTTCTCCAGCACACGGAGAGCGTGCTAGCTGCTGAAACGTGAAGAAAGAAGCTGCAGAAGACTGGCACTGAGCGTGCAGCTTTCCAGCGGAGAGAAAAAGCTACTTGAACACTCTGCAAGCCTTTCCACTCTCAAAAACATGCACATGGAAGGAGCTGCTGCAAAAGCGATGCTGTGCTCGCTGCTGCTCCTCCTGAAGCTCTGGCTGCTAAATCTGAGGCTTTCCTTCCAATTTCAAGCTGCAAAGCACTTGCTGAATTCCAGGGAAAGTCCGGGAGGCATTTGCTGTGCTGGCACACTTTCTCCTTCCTAGACAGAGTGGAAAAGCTTTTCCCTGCCGTGTAGGCGACAAGAGACGCATTAGACGGCGATCCGGAGCTGTCCGAAGGTAAGCGCCTGTTGCCGGCCTCTTTCGGCACAAGCCCCCGCTCCGGAGCGCACTGCGGCCGGCAGGATGCTCTCTGCCGGCGAAGGTGCCGCTTCTCCGGCAAGGAAGCCTCTGCCGCTTCTCCAGCACACGGAGAGCGTGCTAGCTGCTGAAACGTGAAGAAAGAAGCTGCAGAAGACTGGCACTGAGCGTGCAGCTTTCCAGCGGAGAGAAAAAGCTACTTGAACACTCTGCAAGCCTTTCCACTCCCAAAAACATGCACATGGAAGGAGCTGCTGCAAAACCGATGCTGTGCTCGCTGCTGCTCCTCCTGAAGCTCTGGCTGCTAAATCTGAGGCTTTCCTTCCAATTTCAAACTGCAAAGCACTTGCTGAATTCCAGGGAAAGTCCGGGAGGCATTTGCTGTGCTGGCACACTTTCTCCTTCCTAGACAGAGTGGAAAAGCTTTTCCCTGCTGTGTAGGCGACAAGAGACGCATTAGACGGCGATCCGGAGCTGTCCGAAGGTAAGCGCCTGTTGCCGGCCTCTTTCGGCACAAGCCCCCGCTCCGGAGCGCACCGCGGCCGGCAGGATGCTCTCTGCCGGCGAAGGTGCCGCTTCTCCGGCAAGGAAGCCTCTGCCGCTTCTCCAGCACACGGAGAGCGTGCTAGCTGCTGAAACGTGAAGAAAGAAGCTGCAGAAGACTGGCACTGAGCGTGCAGCTTTCCAGCGGAGAGAAAAAGCTACTTGAACACTCTGCAAGCCTTTCCACTCCCAAAAACATGCACATGGAAGGAGCTGCTGCAAAAGCGATGCTGTGCTCGCTGCTGCTCCTCCTGAAGCTCTGGCTGCTAAATCTGAGGCTTTCCTTCCAATTTCAAGCTGCAAAGCACTTGCTGAATTCCAGGGAAAGTCCGGGAGGCATTTGCTGTGCTGGCACACTTTCTCCTTCCTAGACAGAGTGGAAAAGCTTTTCCCTGCCGTGTAGGCGACAAGAGACGCATTAGACGGCGATCCGGAGCTGTCCGAAGGTAAGCGCCTGTTGCCGGCCTCTTTCGGCACAAGCCCCCGCTCCGGAGCGCACCGCGGCCGGCAGGATGCTCTCTGCCGGCGAAGGTGCCGCTTCTCCGGCAAGGAAGCCTCTGCCGCTTCTCCAGCACACGGAGAGCGTGCTAGCTGCTGAAACGTGAAGAAAGAAGCTGCAGAACACTGGCACTGAGCGTGCAGCTTTCCAGCGGAGAGAAAAAGCTACTTTAACACTCTGCAAGCCTTTCCACTCCCAAAAACATGCACATGGAAGGAGCTGCTGCAAAACCGATGCTGTGCTCGCTGCTGCTCCTCCTGAAGCTCTGGCTGCTAAATCTGAGGCTTTCCTTCCAATTTCAAGCTGCAAAGCACTTGCTGAATTCCAGGGAAAGTCCGGGAGGCATTTGCTGTGCTGGCACACTTTCTCCTTCCTAGACAGAGTGGAAAAGCTTTTCCCTGCCGTGTAGGCGACAAGAGACGCATTAGACGGCGATCCGGAGCTGTCCGAAGGTAAGCGCCTGTTACCGGCCTCTTTCGGCACAAGCCCCCGCTCCGGAGCGCACCGCGGCCGGCAGGATGCTCTCTGCCGGCGAAGGTGCCGCTTCTCCGGCAAGGAAGCCTCTGCCGCTTCTCCAGCACACGGAGAGCGTGCTAGCTGCTGAAACGTGAAGAAAGAAGCTGCAGAACACTGGCACTGAGCGTGCAGCTTTCCAGCGGAGAGAAAAAGCTACTTGAACACTCTGCAAGCCTTTCCACTCCCAAAAACATGCACATGGAAGGAGCTGCTGCAAAACCGATGCTGTGCTCGCTGCTGCTCCTCCTGAAGCTCTGGCTGCTAAATCTGAGGCTTTCCTTCCAATTTCAAGCTGCAAAGCACTTGCTGAATTGCAGGGAAAGTCCGGGAGGCATTTGCTGTGCTGGCACACTTTCTCCTTCCTAGACAGAGTGGAAAAGCTTTTCCCTGCCGTGTAGGCGACAAGAGACGCATTAGACGGCGATCCGGAGCTGTCCGAAGGTAAGCGCCTGTTGCCGGCCTCTTTCGGCACAAGCCCCCGCTCCGGAGCGCACCGCGGCCGGCAGGATGCTCTCTGCCGGCGAAGGTGCCGCTTCTCCGGCAAGGAAGCCTCTGCCGCTTCTCCAGCACACGGAGAGCGTGCTAGCTGCTGAAACGTGAAGAAAGAAGCTGCAGAACACTGGCACTGAGCGTGCAGCTTTCCAGCGGAGAGAAAAAGCTACTTTAACACTCTGCAAGCCTTTCCACTCCCAAAAACATGCACATGGAAGGAGCTGCTGCAAAAGCGATGCTGTGCTCGCTGCTGCTCCTCCTGAAGCTCTGGCTGCTAAATCTGAGGCTTTCCTTCCAATTTCAAGCTGCAAAGCACTTGCTGAATTCCAGGGAAAGTCCGGGAGGCATTTGCTGTGCTGGCACATTTTCTCCTTCCTAGACAGAGTGGAAAAGCTTTTCCCTGCCGTGTAGGCGACAAGAGACGCATTAGACGGCGATCCGGAGCTGTCCGAAGGTAAGCGCCTGTTGCCGGCCTCTTTCGGCACAAGCCCCCGCTCCGGAGCGCACCGCGGCCGGCAGGATGCTCTCTGCCGGCGAAGGTGCCGCTTCTCCGGCAAGGAAGCCTCTGCCGCTTCTCCAGCACACGGAGAGCGTGCTAGCTGCTGAAACGTGAAGAAAGAAGCTGCAGAAGACTGGCACTGAGCGTGCAGCTTTCCAGCGGAGAGAAAAAGCTACTTTAGCACTCTGCAAGCCTTTCCACTCCCAAAAACATGCACATGGAAGGAGCTGCTGCAAAACCGATGCTGTGCTCGCTGCTGCTCCTCCTGAAGCTCTGGCTGCTAAATCTGAGGCTTTCCTTCCAATTTCAAGCTGCAAAGCACTTGCTGAATTCCAGGGAAAGTCCGGGAGGCATTTGCTGTGCTGGCACACTTTCTCCTTCCTAGACAGAGTGGAAAAGCTTTTCCCTGCCGTGTAGGCGACAAGAGACGCATTAGACGGCGATCCGGAGCTGTCCGAAGGTAAGCGCCTGTTGCCGGCCTCTTTCGGCACAAGCCCCCGCTCCGGAGCGCACTGCGGCCGGCAGGATGCTCTCTGCCGGCGAAGGTGCCGCTTCTCCGGCAAGGAAGCCTCTGCCGCTTCTCCAGCACACGGAGAGCGTGCTAGCTGCTGAAACGTGAAGAAAGAAGCTGCAGAAGACTGGCACTGAGCGTGCAGCTTTCCAGCGGAGAGAAAAAGCTACTTGAACACTCTGCAAGCCTTTCCACTCCCAAAAACATGCACATGGAAGGAGCTGCTGCAAAACCGATGCTGTGCTCGCTGCTGCTCCTCCTGAAGCTCTGGCTGCTAAATCTGAGGCTTTCCTTCCAATTTCAAACTGCAAAGCACTTGCTGAATTCCAGGGAAAGTCCGGGAGGCATTTGCTGTGCTGGCACACTTTCTCCTTCCTAGACAGAGTGGAAAAGCTTTTCCCTGCTGTGTAGGCGACAAGAGACGCATTAGACGGCGATCCGGAGCTGTCCGAAGGTAAGCGCCTGTTGCCGGCCTCTTTCGGCACAAGCCCCCGCTCCGGAGCGCACCGCGGCCGGCAGGATGCTCTCTGCCGGCGAAGGTGCCGCTTCTCCGGCAAGGAAGCCTCTGCCGCTTCTCCAGCACACGGAGAGCGTGCTAGCTGCTGAAACGTGAAGAAAGAAGCTGCAGAAGACTGGCACTGAGCGTGCAGCTTTCCAGCGGAGAGAAAAAGCTACTTTAACACTCTGCAAGCCTTTCCACTCCCAAAAACATGCACATGGAAGGAGCTGCTGCAAAAGCGATGCTGTGCTCGCTGCTGCTCCTCCTGAAGCTCTGGCTGCTAAATCTGAGGCTTTCCTTCCAATTTCAAGCTGCAAAGCACTTGCTGAATTCCAGGGAAAGTCCGGGAGGCATTTGCTGTGCTGGCACACTTTCTCCTTCCTAGACAGAGTGGAAAAGCTTTTCCCTGCCGTGTAGGCGACAAGAGACGCATTAGACGGCGATCCGGAGCTGTCCGAAGGTAAGCGCCTGTTGCCGGCCTCTTTCGGCACAAGCCCCCGCTCCGGAGCGCACCGCGGCCGGCAGGATGCTCTCTGCCGGCGAAGGTGCCGCTTCTCCGGCAAGGAAGCCTCTGCCGCTTCTCCAGCACACGGAGAGCGTGCTAGCTGCTGAAACGTGAAGAAAGAAGCTGCAGAACACTGGCACTGAGCGTGCAGCTTTCCAGCGGAGAGAAAAAGCTACTTTAACACTCTGCAAGCCTTTCCACTCCCAAAAACATGCACATGGAAGGAGCTGCTGCAAAACCGATGCTGTGCTCGCTGCTGCTCCTCCTGAAGCTCTGGCTGCTAAATCTGAGGCTTTCCTTCCAATTTCAAGCTGCAAAGCACTTGCTGAATTCCAGGGAAAGTCCGGGAGGCATTTGCTGTGCTGGCACACTTTCTCCTTCCTAGACAGAGTGGAAAAGCTTTTCCCTGCCGTGTAGGCGACAAGAGACGCATTAGACGGCGATCCGGAGCTGTCCGAAGGTAAGCGCCTGTTGCCGGCCTCTTTCGGCACAAGCCCCCGCTCCGGAGCGCACCGCGGCCGGCAGGATGCTCTCTGCCGGCGAAGGTGCCGCTTCTCCGGCAAGGAAGCCTCTGCCGCTTCTCCAGCACACGGAGAGCGTGCTAGCTGCTGAAACGTGAAGAAAGAAGCTGCAGAAGACTGGCACTGAGCGTGCAGCTTTCCAGCGGAGAGAAAAAGCTACTTGAACACTCTGCAAGCCTTTCCACTCCCAAAAACATGCACATGGAAGGAGCTGCTGCAAAAGCGATGCTGTGCTCGCTGCTGCTCCTCCTGAAGCTCTGGCTGCTAAATCTGAGGCTTTCCTTCCAATTTCAAGCTGCAAAGCACTTGCTGAATTGCAGGGAAAGTCCGGGAGGCATTTGCTGTGCTGGCACACTTTCTCCTTCCTAGACAGAGTGGAAAAGCTTTTCCCTGCCGTGTAGGCGACAAGAGACGCATTAGACGGCGATCCGGAGCTGTCCGAAGGTAAGCGCCTGTTGCCGGCCTCTTTCGGCACAAGCCCCCGCTCCGGAGCGCACCGCGGCCGGCAGGATGCTCTCTGCCGGCGAAGGTGCCGCTTCTCCGGCAAGGAAGCCTCTGCCGCTTCTCCAGCACACGGAGAGCGTGCTAGCTGCTGAAACGTGAAGAAAGAAGCTGCAGAACACTGGCACTGAGCGTGCAGCTTTCCAGCGGAGAGAAAAAGCTACTTTAACACTCTGCAAGCCTTTCCACTCCCAAAAACATGCACATGGAAGGAGCTGCTGCAAAAGCGATGCTGTGCTCGCTGCTGCTCCTCCTGAAGCTCTGGCTGCTAAATCTGAGGCTTTCCTTCCAATTTCAAGCTGCAAAGCACTTGCTGAATTCCAGGGAAAGTCCGGGAGGCATTTGCTGTGCTGGCACATTTTCTCCTTCCTAGACAGAGTGGAAAAGCTTTTCCCTGCCGTGTAGGCGACAAGAGACGCATTAGACGGCGATCCGGAGCTGTCCGAAGGTAAGCGCCTGTTGCCGGCCTCTTTCGGCACAAGCCCCCGCTCCGGAGCGCACCGCGGCCGGCAGGATGCTCTCTGCCGGCGAAGGTGCCGCTTCTCCGGCAAGGAAGCCTCTGCCGCTTCTCCAGCACACGGAGAGCGTGCTAGCTGCTGAAACGTGAAGAAAGAAGCTGCAGAAGACTGGCACTGAGCGTGCAGCTTTCCAGCGGAGAGAAAAAGCTACTTTAGCACTCTGCAAGCCTTTCCACTCCCAAAAACATGCACATGGAAGGAGCTGCTGCAAAACCGATGCTGTGCTCGCTGCTGCTCCTCCTGAAGCTCTGGCTGCTAAATCTGAGGCTTTCCTTCCAATTTCAAGCTGCAAAGCACTTGCTGAATTCCAGGGAAAGTCCGGGAGGCATTTGCTGTGCTGGCACACTTTCTCCTTCCTAGACAGAGTGGAAAAGCTTTTCCCTGCCGTGTAGGCGACAAGAGACGCATTAGACGGCGATCCGGAGCTGTCCGAAGGTAAGCGCCTGTTGCCGGCCTCTTTCGGCACAAGCCCCCGCTCCGGAGCGCACCGCGGCCGGCAGGATGCTCTCTGCCGGCGAAGGTGCCGCTTCTCCGGCAAGGAAGCCTCTGCCGCTTCTCCAGCACACGGAGAGCGTGCTAGCTGCTGAAATGTGAAGAAAGAAGCTGCAGAACACTGGCACTGAGCGTGCAGCTTTCCAGCGGAGAGAAAAAGCTACTTGAACACTCTGCAAGCCTTTCCACTCCCAAAAACATGCACATGGAAGGAGCTGCTGCAAAACCGATGCTGTGCTCGCTGCTGCTCCTCCTGAAGCTCTGGCTGCTAAATCTGAGGCTTTCCTTCCAATTTCAAGCTGCAAAGCACTTGCTGAATTCCAGGGAAAGTCCGGGAGGCATTTGCTGTGCTGGCACACTTTCTCCTTCCTAGACAGAGTGGAAAAGCTTTTCCCTGCCGTGTAGGCGACAAGAGACGCATTAGACGGCGATCCGGAGCTGTCCGAAGGTAAGCGCCTGTTGCCGGCCTCTTTCGGCACAAGCCCCCGCTCCGGAGCGCACCGCGGCCGGCAGGATGCTCTCTGCCGGCGAAGGTGCCGCTTCTCCGGCAAGGAAGCCTCTGCCGCTTCTCCAGCACACGGAGAGCGTGCTAGCTGCTGAAACGTGAAGAAAGAAGCTGCAGAACACTGGCACTGAGCGTGCAGCTTTCCAGCGGAGAGAAAAAGCTACTTTAACACTCTGCAAGCCTTTCCACTCCCAAAAACATGCACATGGAAGGAGCTGCTGCAAAACCGATGCTGTGCTCGCTGCTGCTCCTCCTGAAGCTCTGGCTGCTAAATCTGAGGCTTTCCTTCCAATTTCAAGCTGCAAAGCACTTGCTGAATTGCAGGGAAAGTCCGGGAGGCATTTGCTGTGCTGGCACACTTTCTCCTTCCTAGACAGAGTGGAAAAGCTTTTCCCTGCCGTGTAGGCGACAAGAGACACATTAGACGGCGATCCGGAGCTGTCCGAAGGTAAGCGCCTGTTGCCGGCCTCTTTCGGCACAAGCCCCCGCTCCGGAGCGCACTGCGGCCGGCAGGATGCTCTCTGCCGGCGAAGGTGCCGCTTCTCCGGCAAGGAAGCCTCTGCCGCTTCTCCAGCACACGGAGAGCGTGCTAGCTGCTGAAACGTGAAGAAAGAAGCTGCAGAAGACTGGCACTCAGCGTGCAGCTTTCCAGCGGAGAGAAAAAGCTACTTGAACACTCTGCAAGCCTTTCCACTCCCAAAAACATGCACATGGAAGGAGCTGCTGCAAAACCGATGCTGTGCTCGCTGCTGCTCCTCCTGAAGCTCTGGCTGCTAAATCTGAGGCTTTCCTTCCAATTTCAAGCTGCAAAGCACTTGCTGAATTCCAGGGAAAGTCCGGGAGGCATTTGCTGTGCTGGCACACTTTCTCCTTCCTAGACAGAGTGGAAAAGCTTTTCCCTGCCGTGTAGGCGACAAGAGACGCATTAGACGGGCATCCGGAGCTGTCCGAAGGTAAGCGCCTGTTGCCGGCCTCTTTCGGCACAAGCCCCCGCTCCGGAGCGCACCGCGGCCGGCAGGATGCTCTCTGCCGGCGAAGGTGCCGCTTCTCCGGCAAGGAAGCCTCTGCCGCTTCTCCAGCACACGGAGAGCGTGCTAGCTGCTGAAACGTGAAGAAAGAAGCTGCAGAAGACTGGCACTGAGCGTGCAGCTTTCCAGCGGAGAGAAAAAGCTACTTGAACACTCTGCAAGCCTTTCCACTCCCAAAAACATGCACATGGAAGGAGCTGCTGCAAAACCGATGCTGTGCTCGCTGCTGCTCCTCCTGAAGCTCTGGCTGCTAAATCTGAGGCTTTCCTTCCAATTTCAAGCTGCAAAGCACTTGCTGAATTCCAGGGAAAGTCCGGGAGGCATTTGCTGTGCTGGCACACTTTCTCCTTCCTAGACAGAGTGGAAAAGCTTTTCCCTGCCGTGTAGGCGACAAGAGACGCATTAGACGGCGATCCGGAGCTGTCCGAAGGTAAGCGCCTGTTGCCGGCCTCTTTCGGCACAAGCCCCCGCTCCGGAGCGCACCGCGGCCGGCCGGATGCTCTCTGCCGGCGAAGGTGCCGCTTCTCCGGCAAGGAAGCCTCTGCCGCTTCTCCAGCACACGGAGAGCGTGCTAGCTGCTGAAACGTGAAGAAAGAAGCTGCAGAACACTGGCACTGAGCGTGCAGCTTTCCAGCGGAGAGAAAAAGCTACTTGAACACTCTGCAAGCCTTTCCACTCTCAAAAACATGCACATGGAAGGAGCTGCTGCAAAAGCGATGCTGTGCTCGCTGCTGCTCCTCCTGAAGCTCTGGCTGCTAAATCTGAGGCTTTCCTTCCAATTTCAAGCTGCAAAGCACTTGCTGAATTCCAGGGAAAGTCCGGGAGGCATTTGCTGTGCTGGCACACTTTCTCCTTCCTAGACAGAGTGGAAAAGCTTTTCCCTGCCGTGTAGGCGACAAGAGACGCATTAGACGGCGATCCGGAGCTGTCCGAAGGTAAGCGCCTGTTGCCGGCCTCTTTCGGCACAAGCCCCCGCTCCGGAGCGCACTGCGGCCGGCAGGATGCTCTCTGCCGGCGAAGGTGCCGCTTCTCCGGCAAGGAAGCCTCTGCCGCTTCTCCAGCACACGGAGAGCGTGCTAGCTGCTGAAACGTGAAGAAAGAAGCTGCAGAAGACTGGCACTGAGCGTGCAGCTTTCCAGCGGAGAGAAAAAGCTACTTGAACACTCTGCAAGCCTTTCCACTCCCAAAAACATGCACATGGAAGGAGCTGCTGCAAAACCGATGCTGTGCTCGCTGCTGCTCCTCCTGAAGCTCTGGCTGCTAAATCTGAGGCTTTCCTTCCAATTTCAAACTGCAAAGCACTTGCTGAATTCCAGGGAAAGTCCGGGAGGCATTTGCTGTGCTGGCACACTTTCTCCTTCCTAGACAGAGTGGAAAAGCTTTTCCCTGCTGTGTAGGCGACAAGAGACGCATTAGACGGCGATCCGGAGCTGTCCGAAGGTAAGCGCCTGTTGCCGGCCTCTTTCGGCACAAGCCCCCGCTCCGGAGCGCACCGCGGCCGGCAGGATGCTCTCTGCCGGCGAAGGTGCCGCTTCTCCGGCAAGGAAGCCTCTGCCGCTTCTCCAGCACACGGAGAGCGTGCTAGCTGCTGAAACGTGAAGAAAGAAGCTGCAGAAGACTGGCACTGAGCGTGCAGCTTTCCAGCGGAGAGAAAAAGCTACTTGAACACTCTGCAAGCCTTTCCACTCCCAAAAACATGCACATGGAAGGAGCTGCTGCAAAAGCGATGCTGTGCTCGCTGCTGCTCCTCCTGAAGCTCTGGCTGCTAAATCTGAGGCTTTCCTTCCAATTTCAAGCTGCAAAGCACTTGCTGAATTCCAGGGAAAGTCCGGGAGGCATTTGCTGTGCTGGCACACTTTCTCCTTCCTAGACAGAGTGGAAAAGCTTTTCCCTGCCGTGTAGGCGACAAGAGACGCATTAGACGGCGATCCGGAGCTGTCCGAAGGTAAGCGCCTGTTGCCGGCCTCTTTCGGCACAAGCCCCCGCTCCGGAGCGCACCGCGGCCGGCAGGATGCTCTCTGCCGGCGAAGGTGCCGCTTCTCCGGCAAGGAAGCCTCTGCCGCTTCTCCAGCACACGGAGAGCGTGCTAGCTGCTGAAACGTGAAGAAAGAAGCTGCAGAACACTGGCACTGAGCGTGCAGCTTTCCAGCGGAGAGAAAAAGCTACTTTAACACTCTGCAAGCCTTTCCACTCCCAAAAACATGCACATGGAAGGAGCTGCTGCAAAACCGATGCTGTGCTCGCTGCTGCTCCTCCTGAAGCTCTGGCTGCTAAATCTGAGGCTTTCCTTCCAATTTCAAGCTGCAAAGCACTTGCTGAATTCCAGGGAAAGTCCGGGAGGCATTTGCTGTGCTGGCACACTTTCTCCTTCCTAGACAGAGTGGAAAAGCTTTTCCCTGCCGTGTAGGCGACAAGAGACGCATTAGACGGCGATCCGGAGCTGTCCGAAGGTAAGCGCCTGTTACCGGCCTCTTTCGGCACAAGCCCCCGCTCCGGAGCGCACCGCGGCCGGCAGGATGCTCTCTGCCGGCGAAGGTGCCGCTTCTCCGGCAAGGAAGCTTCTGCCGCTTCTCCAGCACACGGAGAGCGTGCTAGCTGCTGAAACGTGAAGAAAGAAGCTGCAGAAGACTGGCACTGAGCGTGCAGCTTTCCAGCGGAGAGAAAAAGCTACTTGAACACTCTGCAAGCCTTTCCACTCCCAAAAACATGCACATGGAAGGAGCTGCTGCAAAACCGATGCTGTGCTCGCTGCTGCTCCTCCTGAAGCTCTGGCTGCTAAATCTGAGGCTTTCCTTCCAATTTCAAGCTGCAAAGCACTTGCTGAATTGCAGGGAAAGTCCGGGAGGCATTTGCTGTGCTGGCACACTTTCTCCTTCCTAGACAGAGTGGAAAAGCTTTTCCCTGCCGTGTAGGCGACAAGAGACGCATTAGACGGCGATCCGGAGCTGTCCGAAGGTAAGCGCCTGTTGCCGGCCTCTTTCGGCACAAGCCCCCGCTCCGGAGCGCACCGCGGCCGGCAGGATGCTCTCTGCCGGCGAAGGTGCCGCTTCTCCGGCAAGGAAGCCTCTGCCGCTTCTCCAGCACACGGAGAGCGTGCTAGCTGCTGAAACGTGAAGAAAGAAGCTGCAGAACACTGGCACTGAGCGTGCAGCTTTCCAGCGGAGAGAAAAAGCTACTTTAACACTCTGCAAGCCTTTCCACTCCCAAAAACATGCACATGGAAGGAGCTGCTGCAAAAGCGATGCTGTGCTCGCTGCTGCTCCTCCTGAAGCTCTGGCTGCTAAATCTGAGGCTTTCCTTCCAATTTCAAGCTGCAAAGCACTTGCTGAATTCCAGGGAAAGTCCGGGAGGCATTTGCTGTGCTGGCACATTTTCTCCTTCCTAGACAGAGTGGAAAAGCTTTTCCCTGCCGTGTAGGCGACAAGAGACGCATTAGACGGCGATCCGGAGCTGTCCGAAGGTAAGCGCCTGTTGCCGGCCTCTTTCGGCACAAGCCCCCGCTCCGGAGCGCACCGCGGCCGGCAGGATGCTCTCTGCCGGCGAAGGTGCCGCTTCTCCGGCAAGGAAGCCTCTGCCGCTTCTCCAGCACACGGAGAGCGTGCTAGCTGCTGAAACGTGAAGAAAGAAGCTGCAGAAGACTGGCACTGAGCGTGCAGCTTTCCAGCGGAGAGAAAAAGCTACTTTAGCACTCTGCAAGCCTTTCCACTCCCAAAAACATGCACATGGAAGGAGCTGCTGCAAAACCGATGCTGTGCTCGCTGCTGCTCCTCCTGAAGCTCTGGCTGCTAAATCTGAGGCTTTCCTTCCAATTTCAAGCTGCAAAGCACTTGCTGAATTCCAGGGAAAGTCCGGGAGGCATTTGCTGTGCTGGCACACTTTCTCCTTCCTAGACAGAGTGGAAAAGCTTTTCCCTGCCGTGTAGGCGACAAGAGACGCATTAGACGGCGATCCGGAGCTGTCCGAAGGTAAGCGCCTGTTGCCGGCCTCTTTCGGCACAAGCCCCCGCTCCGGAGCGCACTGCGGCCGGCAGGATGCTCTCTGCCGGCGAAGGTGCCGCTTCTCCGGCAAGGAAGCCTCTGCCGCTTCTCCAGCACACGGAGAGCGTGCTAGCTGCTGAAACGTGAAGAAAGAAGCTGCAGAAGACTGGCACTGAGCGTGCAGCTTTCCAGCGGAGAGAAAAAGCTACTTGAACACTCTGCAAGCCTTTCCACTCCCAAAAACATGCACATGGAAGGAGCTGCTGCAAAACCGATGCTGTGCTCGCTGCTGCTCCTCCTGAAGCTCTGGCTGCTAAATCTGAGGCTTTCCTTCCAATTTCAAACTGCAAAGCACTTGCTGAATTCCAGGGAAAGTCCGGGAGGCATTTGCTGTGCTGGCACACTTTCTCCTTCCTAGACAGAGTGGAAAAGCTTTTCCCTGCTGTGTAGGCGACAAGAGACGCATTAGACGGCGATCCGGAGCTGTCCGAAGGTAAGCGCCTGTTGCCGGCCTCTTTCGGCACAAGCCCCCGCTCCGGAGCGCACCGCGGCCGGCAGGATGCTCTCTGCCGGCGAAGGTGCCGCTTCTCCGGCAAGGAAGCCTCTGCCGCTTCTCCAGCACACGGAGAGCGTGCTAGCTGCTGAAACGTGAAGAAAGAAGCTGCAGAAGACTGGCACTGAGCGTGCAGCTTTCCAGCGGAGAGAAAAAGCTACTTTAACACTCTGCAAGCCTTTCCACTCCCAAAAACATGCACATGGAAGGAGCTGCTGCAAAAGCGATGCTGTGCTCGCTGCTGCTCCTCCTGAAGCTCTGGCTGCTAAATCTGAGGCTTTCCTTCCAATTTCAAGCTGCAAAGCACTTGCTGAATTCCAGGGAAAGTCCGGGAGGCATTTGCTGTGCTGGCACACTTTCTCCTTCCTAGACAGAGTGGAAAAGCTTTTCCCTGCCGTGTAGGCGACAAGAGACGCATTAGACGGCGATCCGGAGCTGTCCGAAGGTAAGCGCCTGTTGCCGGCCTCTTTCGGCACAAGCCCCCGCTCCGGAGCGCACCGCGGCCGGCAGGATGCTCTCTGCCGGCGAAGGTGCCGCTTCTCCGGCAAGGAAGCCTCTGCCGCTTCTCCAGCACACGGAGAGCGTGCTAGCTGCTGAAACGTGAAGAAAGAAGCTGCAGAACACTGGCACTGAGCGTGCAGCTTTCCAGCGGAGAGAAAAAGCTACTTTAACACTCTGCAAGCCTTTCCACTCCCAAAAACATGCACATGGAAGGAGCTGCTGCAAAACCGATGCTGTGCTCGCTGCTGCTCCTCCTGAAGCTCTGGCTGCTAAATCTGAGGCTTTCCTTCCAATTTCAAGCTGCAAAGCACTTGCTGAATTCCAGGGAAAGTCCGGGAGGCATTTGCTGTGCTGGCACACTTTCTCCTTCCTAGACAGAGTGGAAAAGCTTTTCCCTGCCGTGTAGGCGACAAGAGACGCATTAGACGGCGATCCGGAGCTGTCCGAAGGTAAGCGCCTGTTGCCGGCCTCTTTCGGCACAAGCCCCCGCTCCGGAGCGCACCGCGGCCGGCAGGATGCTCTCTGCCGGCGAAGGTGCCGCTTCTCCGGCAAGGAAGCCTCTGCCGCTTCTCCAGCACACGGAGAGCGTGCTAGCTGCTGAAACGTGAAGAAAGAAGCTGCAGAAGACTGGCACTGAGCGTGCAGCTTTCCAGCGGAGAGAAAAAGCTACTTGAACACTCTGCAAGCCTTTCCACTCCCAAAAACATGCACATGGAAGGAGCTGCTGCAAAACCGATGCTGTGCTCGCTGCTGCTCCTCCTGAAGCTCTGGCTGCTAAATCTGAGGCTTTCCTTCCAATTTCAAGCTGCAAAGCACTTGCTGAATTGCAGGGAAAGTCCGGGAGGCATTTGCTGTGCTGGCACACTTTCTCCTTCCTAGACAGAGTGGAAAAGCTTTTCCCTGCCGTGTAGGCGACAAGAGACGCATTAGACGGCGATCCGGAGCTGTCCGAAGGTAAGCGCCTGTTGCCGGCCTCTTTCGGCACAAGCCCCCGCTCCGGAGCGCACCGCGGCCGGCAGGATGCTCTCTGCCGGCGAAGGTGCCGCTTCTCCGGCAAGGAAGCCTCTGCCGCTTCTCCAGCACACGGAGAGCGTGCTAGCTGCTGAAACGTGAAGAAAGAAGCTGCAGAACACTGGCACTGAGCGTGCAGCTTTCCAGCGGAGAGAAAAAGCTACTTTAACACTCTGCAAGCCTTTCCACTCCCAAAAACATGCACATGGAAGGAGCTGCTGCAAAAGCGATGCTGTGCTCGCTGCTGCTCCTCCTGAAGCTCTGGCTGCTAAATCTGAGGCTTTCCTTCCAATTTCAAGCTGCAAAGCACTTGCTGAATTCCAGGGAAAGTCCGGGAGGCATTTGCTGTGCTGGCACATTTTCTCCTTCCTAGACAGAGTGGAAAAGCTTTTCCCTGCCGTGTAGGCGACAAGAGACGCATTAGACGGCGATCCGGAGCTGTCCGAAGGTAAGCGCCTGTTGCCGGCCTCTTTCGGCACAAGCCCCCGCTCCGGAGCGCACCGCGGCCGGCAGGATGCTCTCTGCCGGCGAAGGTGCCGCTTCTCCGGCAAGGAAGCCTCTGCCGCTTCTCCAGCACACGGAGAGCGTGCTAGCTGCTGAAACGTGAAGAAAGAAGCTGCAGAAGACTGGCACTGAGCGTGCAGCTTTCCAGCGGAGAGAAAAAGCTACTTTAGCACTCTGCAAGCCTTTCCACTCCCAAAAACATGCACATGGAAGGAGCTGCTGCAAAACCGATGCTGTGCTCGCTGCTGCTCCTCCTGAAGCTCTGGCTGCTAAATCTGAGGCTTTCCTTCCAATTTCAAGCTGCAAAGCACTTGCTGAATTCCAGGGAAAGTCCGGGAGGCATTTGCTGTGCTGGCACACTTTCTCCTTCCTAGACAGAGTGGAAAAGCTTTTCCCTGCCGTGTAGGCGACAAGAGACGCATTAGACAGCGATCCGGAGCTGTCCGAAGGTAAGCGCCTGTTGCCGGCCTCTTTCGGCACAAGCCCCCGCTCCGGAGCGCACCGCGGCCGGCAGGATGCTCTCTGCCGGCGAAGGTGCCGCTTCTCCGGCAAGGAAGCCTCTGCCGCTTCTCCAGCACACGGAGAGCGTGCTAGCTGCTGAAACGTGAAGAAAGAAGCTGCAGAAGACTGGCACTGAGCGTGCAGCTTTCCAGCGGAGAGAAAAAGCTACTTTAACACTCTGCAAGCCTTTCCACTCCCAAAAACATGCACATGGAAGGAGCTGCTGCAAAAGCGATGCTGTGCTCGCTGCTGCTCCTCCTGAAGCTCTGGCTGCTAAATCTGAGGCTTTCCTTCCAATTTCAAGCTGCAAAGCACTTGCTGAATTCCAGGGAAAGTCCGGGAGGCATTTGCTGTGCTGGCACACTTTCTCCTTCCTAGACAGAGTGGAAAAGCTTTTCCCTGCCGTGTAGGCGACAAGAGACGCATTAGACGGCGATCCGGAGCTGTCCGAAGGTAAGCGCCTGTTGCCGGCCTCTTTCGGCACAAGCCCCCGCTCCGGAGCGCACCGCGGCCGGCAGGATGCTCTCTGCCGGCGAAGGTGCCGCTTCTCCGGCAAGGAAGCCTCTGCCGCTTCTCCAGCACACGGAGAGCGTGCTAGCTGCTGAAACGTGAAGAAAGAAGCTGCAGAAGACTGGCACTGAGCGTGCAGCTTTCCAGCGGAGAGAAAAAGCTACTTTAGCACTCTGCAAGCCTTTCCACTCCCAAAAACATGCACATGGAAGGAGCTGCTGCAAAACCGATGCTGTGCTCGCTGCTGCTCCTCCTGAAGCTCTGGCTGCTAAATCTGAGGCTTTCCTTCCAATTTCAAGCTGCAAAGCACTTGCTGAATTCCAGGGAAAGTCCGGGAGGCATTTGCTGTGCTGGCACACTTTCTCCTTCCTAGACAGAGTGGAAAAGCTTTTCCCTGCCGTGTAGGCGACAAGAGACGCATTAGACGGCGATCCGGAGCTGTCCGAAGGTAAGCGCCTGTTGCCGGCCTCTTTCGGCACAAGCCCCCGCTCCGGAGCGCACCGCGGCCGGCAGGATGCTCTCTGCCGGCGAAGGTGCCGCTTCTCCGGCAAGGAAGCCTCTGCCGCTTCTCCAGCACACGGAGAGCGTGCTAGCTGCTGAAACGTGAAGAAAGAAGCTGCAGAAGACTGGCACTGAGCGTGCAGCTTTCCAGCGGAGAGAAAAAGCTACTTTAACACTCTGCAAGCCTTTCCACTCCCAAAAACATGCACATGGAAGGAGCTGCTGCAAAACCGATGCTGTGCTCGCTGCTGCTCCTCCTGAAGCTCTGGCTGCTAAATCTGAGGCTTTCCTTCCAATTTCAAGCTGCAAAGCACTTGCTGAATTCCAGGGAAAGTCCGGGAGGCATTTGCTGTGCTGGCACACTTTCTCCTTCCTAGACAGAGTGGAAAAGCTTTTCCCTGCCGTGTAGGCGACAAGAGACGCATTAGACGGCGATCCGGAGCTGTCCGAAGGTAAGCGCCTGTTGCCGGCCTCTTTCGGCACAAGCCCCCGCTCCGGAGCGCACCGCGGCCGGCAGGATGCTCTCTGCCGGCGAAGGTGCCGCTTCTCCGGCAAGGAAGCCTCTGCCGCTTCTCCAGCACACGGAGAGCGTGCTAGCTGCTGAAACGTGAAGAAAGAAGCTGCAGAAGACTGGCACTGAGCGTGCAGCTTTCCAGCGGAGAGAAAAAGCTACTTTAGCACTCTGCAAGCCTTTCCACTCCCAAAAACATGCACATGGAAGGAGCTGCTGCCAAACCGATGCTGTGCTCGCTGCTGCTCCTCCTGAAGCTCTGGCTGCTAAATCTGAGGCTTTCCTTCCAATTTCAAGCTGCAAAGCACTTGCTGAATTCCAGGGAAAGTCCGGGAGGCATTTGCTGTGCTGCCACACTTTCTCCTTCCTAGACAGAGTGGAAAAGCTTTTCCCTGCCGTGTAGGCGACAAGAGGCGCATTAGACGGCGATCCGGAGCTGTCCGAAGGTAAGCGCCTGTTGCCGGCCTCTTTCGGCACAAGCCCCCGCTCCGGAGCGCACCGCGGCCGGCAGGATGCTCTCTGCCGGCGAAGGTGCCGCTTCTCCGGCAAGGAAGCCTCTGCCGCTTCTCCAGCACACGGAGAGCGTGCTAGCTGCTGAAACGTGAAGAAAGAAGCTGCAGAAGACTGGCACTGAGCGTGCAGCTTTCCAGCGGAGAGAAAAAGCTACTTGAACACTCTGCAAGCCTTTCCACTCCCAAAAACATGCACATGGAAGGAGCTGCTGCAAAACCGATGCTGTGCTCGCTGCTGCTCCTCCTGAAGCTCTGGCTGCTAAATCTGAGGCTTTCCTTCCAATTTCAAGCTGCAAAGCACTTGCTGAATTCCAGGGAAAGTCCGGGAGGCATTTGCTGTGCTGGCACACTTTCTCCTTCCTAGACAGAGTGGAAAAGCTTTTCCCTGCCGTGTAGGCGACAAGAGACGCATTAGACGGCGATCCGGAGCTGTCCGAAGGTAAGCGCCTGTTGCCGGCCTCTTTCGGCACAAGCCCCCGCTCCGGAGCGCACCGCGGCCGGCAGGATGCTCTCTGCCGGCGAAGGTGCCGCTTCTCCGGCAAGGAAGCCTCTGCCGCTTCTCCAGCACACGGAGAGCGTGCTAGCTGCTGAAACGTGAAGAAAGAAGCTGCAGAAGACTGGCACTGAGCGTGCAGCTTTCCAGCGGAGAGAAAAAGCTACTTGAACACTCTGCAAGCCTTTCCACTCCCAAAAACATGCACATGGAAGGAGCTGCTGCAAAACCGATGCTGTGCTCGCTGCTGCTCCTCCTGAAGCTCTGGCTGCTAAATCTGAGGCTTTCCTTCCAATTTCAAGCTGCAAAGCACTTGCTGAATTCCAGGGAAAGTCCGGGAGGCATTTGCTGTGCTGGCACACTTTCTCCTTCCTAGACAGAGTGGAAAAGCTTTTCCCTGCCGTGTAGGCGACAAGAGACGCATTAGACGGCGATCCGGAGCTGTCCGAAGGTAAGCGCCTGTTGCCGGCCTCTTTCGGCACAAGCCCCCGCTCCGGAGCGCACCGCGGCCGGCAGGATGCTCTCTGCCGGCGAAGGTGCCGCTTCTCCGGCAAGGAAGCCTCTGCCGCTTCTCCAGCACACGGAGAGCGTGCTAGCTGCTGAAACGTGAAGAAAGAAGCTGCAGAACACTGGCACTGAGCGTGCAGCTTTCCAGCGGAGAGAAAAAGCTACTTGAACACTCTGCAAGCCTTTCCACTCCCAAAAACATGCACATGGAAGGAGCTGCTGCAAAAGCGATGCTGTGCTCGCTGCTGCTCCTCCTGAAGCTCTGGCTGCTAAATCTGAGGCTTTCCTTCCAATTTCAAGCTGCAAAGCACTTGCTGAATTCCAGGGAAAGTCCGGGAGGCATTTGCTGTGCTGGCACACTTTCTCCTTCCTAGACAGTGTGGAAAAGCTTTTCCCTGCCATGTAGGCGACAAGAGACGCATTAGACGGCGATCCGGAGCTGTCCGAAGGTAAGCGCCTGTTGCCGGCCTCTTTCGGCACAAGCCCCCGCTCCGGAGCGCACCGCGGCCGGCAGGATGCTCTCTGCCGGCGAAGGTGCCGCTTCTCCGGCAAGGAAGCCTCTGCCGCTTCTCCAGCACACGGAGAGCGTGCTAGCTGCTGAAACGTGAAGAAAGAAGCTGCAGAACACTGGCACTGAGCGTGCAGCTTTCCAGCGGAGAGAAAAAGCTACTTTAACACTCTGCAAGCCTTTCCACTCCCAAAAACATGCACATGGAAGGAGCTGCTGCAAAACCGATGCTGTGCTCGCTGCTGCTCCTCCTGAAGCTCTGGCTGCTAAATCTGAGGCTTTCCTTCCAATTTCAAGCTGCAAAGCACTTGCTGAATTCCAGGGAAAGTCCGGGAGGCATTTGCTGTGCTGGCACACTTTCTCCTTCCTAGACAGAGTGGAAAAGCTTTTCCCTGCCGTGTAGGCGACAAGAGACGCATTAGACGGCGATCCGGAGCTGTCCGAAGGTAAGCGCCTGTTGCCGGCCTCTTTCGGCACAAGTCCCCGCTCCGGAGCGCACCGCGGCCGGCAGGATGCTCTCTGCTGGCGAAGGTGCCGCTTCTCCGGCAAGGAAGCCTCTGCCGCTTCTCCAGCACACGGAGAGCGTGCTAGCTGCTGAAACGTGAAGAAAGAAGCTGCAGAAGACTGGCACTGAGCGTGCAGCTTTCCAGCGGAGAGAAAAAGCTACTTTAACACTCTGCAAGCCTTTCCACTCCCAAAAACATGCACATGGAAGGAGCTGCTGCAAAACCGATGCTGTGCTCGCTGCTGCTCCTCCTGAAGCTCTGGCTGCTAAATCTGAGGCTTTCCTTCCAATTTCAAGCTGCAAAGCACTTGCTGAATTCCAGGGAAAGTCCGGGAGGCATTTGCTGTGCTGGCACACTTTCTCCTTCCTAGACAGAGTGGAAAAGCTTTTCCCTGCCGTGTAGGCGACAAGAGGCGCATTAGACGGCGATCCGGAGCTGTCCGAAGGTAAGCGCCTGTTGCCGGCCTCTTTCGGCACAAGCCCCCGCTCCGGAGCGCACCGCGGCCGGCAGGATGCTCTCTGCCGGCGAAGGTGCCGCTTCTCCGGCAAGGAAGCCTCTGCCGCTTCTCCAGCAGACGGAGAGCGTGCTAGCTGCTGAAACGTGAAGAAAGAAGCTGCAGAAGACTGGCACTGAGCGTGCAGCTTTCCAGCGGAGAGAAAAAGCTACTTGAACACTCTGCAAGCCTTTCCACTCCCAAAAACATGCACATGGAAGGAGCTGCTGCAAAAGCGATGCTGTGCTCGCTGCTGCTCCTCCTGAAGCTCTGGCTGCTAAATCTGAGGCTTTCCTTCCAATTTCAAGCTGCAAAGCACTTGCTGAATTCCAGGGAAAGTCCGGGAGGCATTTGCTGTGCTGGCACACTTTCTCCTTCCTAGACAGAGTGGAAAAGCTTTTCCCTGCCGTGTAGGCGACAAGAGACGCATTAGACGGCGATCCGGAGCTGTCCGAAGGTAAGCGCCTGTTGCCGGCCTCTTTCGGCACAAGTCCCCGCTCCGGAGCGCACCGCGGCCGGCAGGATGCTCTCTGCCGGCGAAGGTGCCGCTTCTCCGGCAAGGAAGCCTCTGCCGCTTCTCCAGCACACGGAGAGCGTGCTAGCTGCTGAAACGTGAAGAAAGAAGCTGCAGAAGACTGGCACTGAGCGTGCAGCTTTCCAGCGGGGAGAAAAAGCTACTTGAACACTCTGCAAGCCTTTCCACTCCCAAAAACATGCACATGGAAGGAGCTGCTGCAAAAGCGATGCTGTGCTCGCTGCTGCTCCTCCTGAAGCTCTGGCTGCTAAATCTGAGGCTTTCCTTCCAATTTCAAGCTGCAAAGCACTTGCTGAATTCCAGGGAAAGTCCGGGAGGCATTTGCTGTGCTGGCACACTTTCTCCTTCCTAGACAGAGTGGAAAAGCTTTTCCCTGCCGTGTAGGCGACAAGAGACGCATTAGACGGCGATCCGGAGCTGTCCGAAGGTAAGCGCCTGTTGCCGGCCTCTTTCGGCACAAGTCCCCGCTCCGGAGCGCACCGCGGCCGGCAGGATGCTCTCTGCCGGCGAAGGTGCCGCTTCTCCGGCAAGGAAGCCTCTGCCGCTTCTCCAGCACACGGAGAGCGTGCTAGCTGCTGAAACGTGAAGAAAGAAGCTGCAGAACACTGGCACTGAGCGTGCAGCTTTCCAGCGGAGAGAAAAAGCTACTTGAACACTCTGCAAGCCTTTCCACTCCCAAAAACATGCACATGGAAGGAGCTGCTGCAAAAGCGATGCTGTGCTCGCTGCTGCTCCTCCTGAAGCTCTGGCTGCTAAATCTGAGGCTTTCCTTCCAATTTCAAGCTGCAAAGCACTTGCTGAATTCCAGGGAAAGTCCGGGAGGCATTTGCTGTGCTGGCACACTTTCTCCTTCCTAGACAGAGTGGAAAAGCTTTTCCCTGCCGTGTAGGCGACAAGAGACACATTAGACGGCGATCCGGAGCTGTCCGAAGGTAAGCGCCTGTTGCCGGCCTCTTTCGGCACAAGCCCCCGCTCCGGAGCGCACCGCGGCCGGCAGGATGCTCTCTGCCGGCGAAGGTGCCGCTTCTCCGGCAAGGAAGCCTCTGCCGCTTCTCCAGCACACGGAGAGCGTGCTAGCTGCTGAAACGTGAAGAAAGAAGCTGCAGAAGACTGGCACTGAGCGTGCAGCTTTCCAGCGGAGAGAAAAAGCTACTTTAACACTCTGCAAGCCTTTCCACTCCCAAAAACATGCACATGGAAGGAGCTGCTGCAAAACCGATGCTGTGCTCGCTGCTGCTCCTCCTGAAGCTCTGGCTGCTAAATCTGAGGCTTTCCTTCCAATTTCAAGCTGCAAAGCACTTGCTGAATTGCATGGAAAGTCCGGGAGGCATTTGCTGTGCTGGCACACTTTCTCCTTCCTAGACAGAGTGGAAAAGCTTTTCCCTGCCGTGTAGGCGACAAGAGACGCATTAGACGGCGATCCGGAGCTGTCCGAAGGTAAGCGCCTGTTGCCGGCCTCTTTCGGCACAAGCCCCCGCTCCGGAGCGCACCGCGGCCGGCAGGATGCTCTCTGCCGGCGAAGGTGCCGCTTCTCCGGCAAGGAAGCCTCTGCCGCTTCTCCAGCACACGGAGAGCGTGCTAGCTGCTGAAACGTGAAGAAAGAAGCTGCAGAACACTGGCACTGAGCGTGCAGCTTTCCAGCGGAGAGAAAAAGCTACTTGAACACTCTGCAAGCCTTTCCACTCCCAAAAACATGCACATGGAAGGAGCTGCTGCAAAACCGATGCTGTGCTCGCTGCTGCTCCTCCTGAAGCTCTGGCTGCTAAATCTGAGGCTTTCCTTCCAATTTCAAGCTGCAAAGCACTTGCTGAATTCCAGGGAAAGTCCGGGAGGCATTTGCTGTGCTGGCACACTTTCTCCTTCCTAGACAGTGTGGAAAAGCTTTTCCCTGCCATGTAGGCGACAAGAGACGCATTAGACGGCGATCCGGAGCTGTCCGAAGGTAAGCACCTGTTGCCGGCCTCTTTCGGCACAAGCCCCCGCTCCGGAGCGCACCGCGGCCGGCAGGATGCTCTCTGCCGGCGAAGGTGCCGCTTCTCCGGCAAGGAAGCCTCTGCCGCTTCTCCAGCACACGGAGAGCGTGCTAGCTGCTGAAACGTGAAGAAAGAAGCTGCAGAACACTGGCACTGAGCGTGCAGCTTTCCAGCGGAGAGAAAAAGCTACTTTAACACTCTGCAAGCCTTTCCACTCCCAAAAACATGCACATGGAAGGAGCTGCTGCAAAAGCGATGCTGTGCTCGCTGCTGCTCCTCCTGAAGCTCTGGCTGCTAAATCTGAGGCTTTCCTTCCAATTTCAAGCTGCAAAGCACTTGCTGAATTCCAGGGAAAGTCCGGGAGGCATTTGCTGTGCTGGCACACTTTCTCCTTCCTAGACAGAGTGGAAAAGCTTTTCCCTGCCGTGTAGGCGACAAGAGACGCATTAGACGGCGATCCGGAGCTGTCCGAAGGTAAGCGCCTGTTGCCGGCCTCTTTCGGCACAAGCCCCCGCTCCGGAGCGCACCGCGGCCGGCAGGATGCTCTCTGCCGGCGAAGGTGCCGCTTCTCCGGCAAGGAAGCCTCTGCCGCTTCTCCAGCACACGGAGAGCGTGCTAGCTGCTGAAACGTGAAGAAAGAAGCTGCAGAACACTGGCACTGAGCGTGCAGCTTTCCAGCGGAGAGAAAAAGCTACTTGAACACTCTGCAAGCCTTTCCACTCCCAAAAACATGCACATGGAAGGAGCTGCTGCAAAACCGATGCTGTGCTCGCTGCTGCTCCTCCTGAAGCTCTGGCTGCTAAATCTGAGGCTTTCCTTCCAATTTCAAGCTGCAAAGCACTTGCTGAATTGCAGGGAAAGTCCGGGAGGCATTTGCTGTGCTGGCACACTTTCTCCTTCCTAGACAGAGTGGAAAAGCTTTTCCCTGCCGTGTAGGCGACAAGAGGCGCATTAGACGGCGATCCGGAGCTGTCCGAAGGTAAGCGCCTGTTGCCGGCCTCTTTCGGCACAAGCCCCCGCTCCGGAGCGCACCGCGGCCGGCAGGATGCTCTCTGCCGGCGAAGGTGCCGCTTCTCCGGCAAGGAAGCCTCTGCCGCTTCTCCAGCACACGGAGAGCGTGCTAGCTGCTGAAACGTGAAGAAAGAAGCTGCAGAAGACTGGCACTGAGCGTGCAGCTTTCCAGCGGAGAGAAAAAGCTACTTTAACACTCTGCAAGCCTTTCCACTCCCAAAAACATGCACATGGAAGGAGCTGCTGCAAAACCGATGCTGTGCTCGCTGCTGCTCCTCCTGAAGCTCTGGCTGCTAAATCTGAGGCTTTCCTTCCAATTTCAAGCTGCAAAGCACTTGCTGAATTCCAGGGAAAGTCCGGGAGGCATTTGCTGTGCTGGCACACTTTCTCCTTCCTAGACAGTGTGGAAAAGCTTTTCCCTGCCATGTAGGCGACAAGAGACGCATTAGACGGCGATCCGGAGCTGTCCGAAGGTAAGCACCTGTTGCCGGCCTCTTTCGGCACAAGCCCCCGCTCCGGAGCGCACCGCGGCCGGCAGGATGCTCTCTGCCGGCGAAGGTGCCGCTTCTCCGGCAAGGAAGCCTCTGCCGCTTCTCCAGCACACGGAGAGCGTGCTAGCTGCTGAAACGTGAAGAAAGAAGCTGCAGAACACTGGCACTGAGCGTGCAGCTTTCCAGCGGAGAGAAAAAGCTACTTTAACACTCTGCAAGCCTTTCCACTCCCAAAAACATGCACATGGAAGGAGCTGCTGCAAAACCGATGCTGTGCTCGCTGCTGCTCCTCCTGAAGCTCTGGCTGCTAAATCTGAGGCTTTCCTTCCAATTTCAAGCTGCAAAGCACTTGCTGAATTCCAGGGAAAGTCCGGGAGGCATTTGCTGTGCTGGCACACTTTCTCCTTCCTAGACAGAGTGGAAAAGCTTTTCCCTGCCGTGTAGGCGACAAGAGACGCATTAGACGGCGATCCGGAGCTGTCCGAAGGTAAGCGCCTGTTGCCGGCCTCTTTCGGCACAAGTCCCCGCTCCGGAGCGCACCGCGGCCGGCAGGATGCTCTCTGCCGGCGAAGGTGCCGCTTCTCCGGCAAGGAAGCCTCTGCCGCTTCTCCAGCACACGGAGAGCGTGCTAGCTGCTGAAACGTGAAGAAAGAAGCTGCAGAACACTGGCACTGAGCGTGCAGCTTTCCAGCGGAGAGAAAAAGCTACTTTAACACTCTGCAAGCCTTTCCACTCCCAAAAACATGCACATGGAAGGAGCTGCTGCAAAACCGATGCTGTGCTCGCTGCTGCTCCTCCTGAAGCTCTGGCTGCTAAATCTGAGGCTTTCCTTCCAATTTCAAGCTGCAAAGCACTTGCTGAATTGCAGGGAAAGTCCGGGAGGCATTTGCTGTGCTGGCACACTTTCTCCTTCCTAGACAGAGTGGAAAAGCTTTTCCCTGCCGTGTAGGCGACAAGAGGCGCATTAGACGGCGATCCGGAGCTGTCCGAAGGTAAGCGCCTGTTGCCGGCCTCTTTCGGCACAAGCCCCCGCTCCGGAGCGCACCGCGGCCGGCAGGATGCTCTCTGCCGGCGAAGGTGCCGCTTCTCCGGCAAGGAAGCCTCTGCCGCTTCTCCAGCACACGGAGAGCGTGCTAGCTGCTGAAACGTGAAGAAAGAAGCTGCAGAAGACTGGCACTGAGCGTGCAGCTTTCCAGCGGAGAGAAAAAGCTACTTGAACACTCTGCAAGCCTTTCCACTCCCAAAAACATGCACATGGAAGGAGCTGCTGCAAAACCGATGCTGTGCTCGCTGCTGCTCCTCCTGAAGCTCTGGCTGCTAAATCTGAGGCTTTCCTTCCAATTTCAAGCTGCAAAGCACTTGCTGAATTCCAGGGAAAGTCCGGGAGGCATTTGCTGTGCTGGCACACTTTCTCCTTCCTAGACAGAGTGGAAAAGCTTTTCCCTGCCGTGTAGGCGACAAGAGACGCATTAGACGGCGATCCGGAGCTGTCCGAAGGTAAGCGCCTGTTGCCGGCCTCTTTCGGCACAAGTCCCCGCTCCGGAGCGCACCGCGGCCGGCAGGATGCTCTCTGCCGGCGAAGGTGCCGCTTCTCCGGCAAGGAAGCCTCTGCCGCTTCTCCAGCACACGGAGAGCGTGCTAGCTGCTGAAACGTGAAGAAAGAAGCTGCAGAACACTGGCACTGAGCGTGCAGCTTTCCAGCGGAGAGAAAAAGCTACTTTAACACTCTGCAAGCCTTTCCACTCCCAAAAACATGCACATGGAAGGAGCTGCTGCAAAACCGATGCTGTGCTCGCTGCTGCTCCTCCTGAAGCTCTGGCTGCTAAATCTGAGGCTTTCCTTCCAATTTCAAGCTGCAAAGCACTTGCTGAATTCCAGGGAAAGTCCGGGAGGCATTTGCTGTGCTGGCACACTTTCTCCTTCCTAGACAGAGTGGAAAAGCTTTTCCCTGCCGTGTAGGCGACAAGAGACGCATTAGACGGCGATCCGGAGCTGTCCGAAGGTAAGCGCCTGTTGCCGGCCTCTTTCGGCACAAGCCCCCGCTCCGGAGCGCACCGCGGCCGGCAGGATGCTCTCTGCCGGCGAAGGTGCCGCTTCTCCGGCAAGGAAGCCTCTGCCGCTTCTCCAGCACACGGAGAGCGTGCTAGCTGCTGAAACGTGAAGAAAGAAGCTGCAGAAGACTGGCACTGAGCGTGCAGCTTTCCAGCGGAGAGAAAAAGCTACTTGAACACTCTGCAAGCCTTTCCACTCCCAAAAACATGCACATGGAAGGAGCTGCTGCAAAACCGATGCTGTGCTCGCTGCTGCTCCTCCTGAAGCTCTGGCTGCTAAATCTGAGGCTTTCCTTCCAATTTCAAGCTGCAAAGCACTTGCTGAATTCCAGGGAAAGTCCGGGAGGCATTTGCTGTGCTGGCACACTTTCTCCTTCCTAGACAGAGTGGAAAAGCTTTTCCCTGCCGTGTAGGCGACAAGAGACGCATTAGACGGCGATCCGGAGCTGTCCGAAGGTAAGCGCCTGTTGCCGGCCTCTTTCGGCACAAGCCCCCGCTCCGGAGCGCACCGCGGCCGGCAGGATGCTCTCTGCCGGCGAAGGTGCCGCTTCTCCGGCAAGGAAGCCTCTGCCGCTTCTCCAGCACACGGAGAGCGTGCTAGCTGCTGAAACGTGAAGAAAGAAGCTGCAGAAGACTGGCACTGAGCGTGCAGCTTTCCAGCGGAGAGAAAAAGCTACTTTAACACTCTGCAAGCCTTTCCACTCCCAAAAACATGCACATGGAAGGAGCTGCTGCAAAAGCGATGCTGTGCTCGCTGCTGCTCCTCCTGAAGCTCTGGCTGCTAAATCTGAGGCTTTCCTTCCAATTTCAAGCTGCAAAGCACTTGCTGAATTCCAGGGAAAGTCCGGGAGGCATTTGCTGTGCTGGCACACTTTCTCCTTCCTAGACAGAGTGGAAAAGCTTTTCCCTGCCATGTAGGCGACAAGAGACGCATTAGACGGCGATCCGGAGCTGTCCGAAGGTAAGCGCCTGTTGCCGGCCTCTTTCGGCACAAGTCCCCGCTCCGGAGCGCACCGCGGCCGGCAGGATGCTCTCTGCCGGCGAAGGTGCCGCTTCTCCGGCAAGGAAGCCTCTGCCGCTTCTCCAGCACACGGAGAGCGTGCTAGCTGCTGAAACGTGAAGAAAGAAGCTGCAGAACACTGGCACTGAGCGTGCAGCTTTCCAGCGGAGAGAAAAAGCTACTTTAACACTCTGCAAGCCTTTCCACTCCCAAAAACATGCACATGGAAGGAGCTGCTGCAAAAGCGATGCTGTGCTCGCTGCTGCTCCTCCTGAAGCTCTGGCTGCTAAATCTGAGGCTTTCCTTCCAATTTCAAGCTGCAAAGCACTTGCTGAATTCCAGGGAAAGTCCGGGAGGCATTTGCTGTGCTGGCATACTTTCTCCTTCCTAGACAGAGTGGAAAAGCTTTTCCCTGCCGTGTAGGTGACAAGAGACGCATTAGACGGCGATCCGGAGCTGTCCGAAGGTAAGCGCCTGTTGCCGGCCTCTTTCGGCACAAGCCCCCGCTCCGGAGCGCACCGCGGCCGGCAGGATGCTCTCTGCCGGCGAAGGTGCCCCTTCTCCGGCAAGGAAGCCTCTGCCGCTTCTCCAGCACACGGAGAGCGTGCTAGCTGCTGAAACGTGAAGAAAGAAGCTGCAGAAGACTGGCACTGAGCGTGCAGCTTTCCAGCGGAGAGAAAAAGCTACTTGAACACTCTGCAAGCCTTTCCACTCCCAAAAACATGCACATGGAAGGAGCTGCTGCAAAACCGATGCTGTGCTCGCTGCTGCTCCTCCTGAAGCTCTGGCTGCTAAATCTGAGGCTTTCCTTCCAATTTCAAGCTGCAAAGCACTTGCTGAATTCCAGGGAAAGTCCGGGAGGCATTTGCTGTGCTGGCACACTTTCTCCTTCCTAGACAGAGTGGAAAAGCTTTTCCCTGCCGTGTAGGCGACAAGAGACGCATTAGACGGCGATCCGGAGCTGTCCGAAGGTAAGCGCCTGTTGCCGGCCTCTTTCGGCACAAGCCCCCGCTCCGGAGCGCACCGCGGCCGGCAGGATGCTCTCTGCCGGCGAAGGTGCCGCTTCTCCGGCAAGGAAGCCTCTGCCGCTTCTCCAGCACACGGAGAGCGTGCTAGCTGCTGAAACGTGAAGAAAGAAGCTGCAGAACACTGGCACTGAGCGTGCAGCTTTCCAGCGGAGAGAAAAAGCTACTTTAACACTCTGCAAGCCTTTCCACTCCCAAAAACATGCACATGGAAGGAGCTGCTGCAAAAGCGATGCTGTGCTCGCTGCTGCTCCTCCTGAAGCTCTGGCTGCTAAATCTGAGGCTTTCCTTCCAATTTCAAGCTGCAAAGCACTTGCTGAATTCCAGGGAAAGTCCGGGAGGCATTTGCTGTGCTGGCACACTTTCTCCTTCCTAGACAGAGTGGAAAAGCTTTTCCCTGCCGTGTAGGCGACAAGAGACGCATTAGACGGCGATCCGGAGCTGTCCGAAGGTAAGCGCCTGTTGCCGGCCTCTTTCGGCACAAGCCCCCGCTCCGGAGCGCACCGCGGCCGGCAGGATGCTCTCTGCCGGCGAAGGTGCCGCTTCTCCGGCAAGGAAGCCTCTGCCGCTTCTCCAGCACACGGAGAGCGTGCTAGCTGCTGAAACGTGAAGAAAGAAGCTGCAGAAGACTGGCACTGAGCGTGCAGCTTTCCAGCGGAGAGAAAAAGCTACTTGAACACTCTGCAAGCCTTTCCACTCCCAAAAACATGCACATGGAAGGAGCTGCTGCAAAACCGATGCTGTGCTCGCTGCTGCTCCTCCTGAAGCTCTGGCTGCTAAATCTGAGGCTTTCCTTCCAATTTCAAGCTGCAAAGCACTTGCTGAATTCCAGGGAAAGTCCGGGAGGCATTTGCTGTGCTGGCACACTTTCTCCTTCCTAGACAGAGTGGAAAAGCTTTTCCCTGCCGTGTAGGCGACAAGAGACGCATTAGACGGCGATCCGGAGCTGTCCGAAGGTAAGCGCCTGTTGCCGGCCTCTTTCGGCACAAGCCCCCGCTCCGGAGCGCACCGCGGCCGGCAGGATGCTCTCTGCCGGCGAAGGTGCCGCTTCTCCGGCAAGGAAGCCTCTGCCGCTTCTCCAGCACACGGAGAGCGTGCTAGCTGCTGAAACGTGAAGAAAGAAGCTGCAGAAGACTGGCACTGAGCGTGCAGCTTTCCAGCGGAGAGAAAAAGCTACTTGAACACTCTGCAAGCCTTTCCACTCCCAAAAACATGCACATGGAAGGAGCTGCTGCAAAACCGATGCTGTGCTCGCTGCTGCTCCTCCTGAAGCTCTGGCTGCTAAATCTGAGGCTTTCCTTCCAATTTCAAGCTGCAAAGCACTTGCTGAATTCCAGGGAAAGTCCGGGAGGCATTTGCTGTGCTGGCACCCTTTCTCCTTCCTAGACAGAGTGGAAAAGCTTTTCCCTGCCGTGTAGGCGACAAGAGACGCATTAGACGGCGATCCGGAGCTGTCCGAAGGTAAGCGCCTGTTGCCGGCCTCTTTCGGCACAAGTCCCCGCTCCGGAGCGCACCGCGGCCGGCAGGATGCTCTCTGCCGGCGAAGGTGCCGCTTCTCCGGCAAGGAAGCCTCTGCCGCTTCTCCAGCACACGGAGAGCGTGCTAGCTGCTGAAACGTGAAGAAAGAAGCTGCAGAAGACTGGCACTGAGCGTGCAGCTTTCCAGCGGAGAGAAAAAGCTACTTTAACACTCTGCAAGCCTTTCCACTCCCAAAAACATGCACATGGAAGGAGCTGCTGCAAAACCGATGCTGTGCTCGCTGCTGCTCCTCCTGAAGCTCTGGCTGCTAAATCTGAGGCTTTCCTTCCAATTTCAAGCTGCAAAGCACTTGGTGAATTGCAGGGAAAGTCCGGGAGGCATTTGCTGTGCTGGCACACTTTCTCCTTCCTAGACAGAGTGGAAAAGCTTTTCCCTGCCGTGTAGGCGACAAGAGACGCATTAGACGGCGATCCGGAGCTGTCCGAAGGTAAGCGCCTGTTGCCGGCCTCTTTCGGCACAAGCCCCCGCTCCGGAGCGCACCGCGGCCGGCAGGATGCTCTCTGCCGGCGAAGGTGCCGCTTCTCCGGCAAGGAAGCCTCTGCCGCTTCTCCAGCACACGGAGAGCGTGCTAGCTGCTGAAACGTGAAGAAAGAAGCTGCAGAAGACTGGCACTGAGCGTGCAGCTTTCCAGCGGAGAGAAAAAGCTACTTGAACACTCTGCAAGCCTTTCCACTCCCAAAAACATGCACATGGAAGGAGCTGCTGCAAAAGCGATGCTGTGCTCGCTGCTGCTCCTCCTGAAGCTCTGGCTGCTAAATCTGAGGCTTTCCTTCCAATTTCAAGCTGCAAAGCACTTGCTGAATTCCAGGGAAAGTCCGGGAGGCATTTGCTGTGCTGGCACCCTTTCTCCTTCCTAGACAGAGTGGAAAAGCTTTTCCCTGCCGTGTAGGCGACAAGAGACGCATTAGACGGCGATCCGGAGCTGTCCGAAGGTAAGCGCCTGTTGCCGGCCTCTTTCGGCACAAGTCCCCGCTCCGGAGCGCACCGCGGCCGGCAGGATGCTCTCTGCCGGCGAAGGTGCCGCTTCTCCGGCAAGGAAGCCTCTGCCGCTTCTCCAGCACATGGAGAGCGTGCTAGCTGCTGAAACGTGAAGAAAGAAGCTGCAGAAGACTGGCACTGAGCGTGCAGCTTTCCAGCGGAGAGAAAAAGCTACTTGAACACTCTGCAAGCCTTTCCACTCCCAAAAACATGCACATGGAAGGAGCTGCTGCAAAACCGATGCTGTGCTCGCTGCTGCTCCTCCTGAAGCTCTGGCTGCTAAATCTGAGGCTTTCCTTCCAATTTCAAGCTGCAAAGCACTTGCTGAATTCCAGGGAAAGTCCGGGAGGCATTTGCTGTGCTGGCACACTTTCTCCTTCCTAGACAGAGTGGAAAAGCTTTTCCCTGCCGTGTAGGCGACAAGAGACGCATTAGACGGCGATCCGGAGCTGTCCGAAGGTAAGCGCCTGTTGCCGGCCTCTTTCGGCACAAGTCCCCGCTCCGGAGCGCACCGCGGCTGGCACGATGCTCTCTGCCGGCGAAGGTGCCGCTTCTCCGGCAAGGAAGCCTCTGCCGCTTCTCCAGCACACGGAGAGCGTGCTAGCTGCTGAAACGTGAAGAAAGAAGCTGCAGAAGACTGGCACTGAGCGTGCAGCTTTCCAGCGGAGAGAAAAAGCTACTTGAACACTCTGCAAGCCTTTCCACTCCCAAAAACATGCACATGGAAGGAGCTGCTGCAAAACCGATGCTGTGCTCGCTGCTGCTCCTCCTGAAGCTCTGGCTGCTAAATCTGAGGCTTTCCTTCCAATTTCAAGCTGCAAAGCACTTGCTGAATTCCAGGGAAAGTCCGGGAGGCATTTGCTGTGCTGGCACACTTTCTCCTTCCTAGACAGAGTGGAAAAGCTTTTCCCTGCCGTGTAGGCGACAAGAGACGCATTAGACGGCGATCCGGAGCTGTCCGAAGGTAAGCGCCTGTTGCCGGCCTCTTTCGGCACAAGTCCCCGCTCCGGAGCGCACCGCGGCCGGCAGGATGCTCTCTGCCGGCGAAGGTGCCGCTTCTCCGGCAAGGAAGCCTCTGCCGCTTCTCCAGCACACGGAGAGCGTGCTAGCTGCTGAAACGTGAAGAAAGAAGCTGCAGAAGACTGGCACTGAGCGTGCAGCTTTCCAGCGGAGAGAAAAAGCTACTTGAACACTCTGCAAGCCTTTCCACTCCCAAAAACATGCACATGGAAGGAGCTGCTGCAAAAGCGATGCTGTGCTCGCTGCTGCTCCTCCTGAAGCTCTGGCTGCTAAATCTGAGGCTTTCCTTCCAATTTCAAGCTGCAAAGCACTTGCTGAATTCCAGGGAAAGTCCGGGAGGCATTTGCTGTGCTGGCACACTTTCTCCTTCCTAGACAGAGTGGAAAAGCTTTTCCCTGCCGTGTAGGCGACAAGAGACGCATTAGACGGCGATCCGGAGCTGTCCGAAGGTAAGCGCCTGTTGCCGGCCTCTTTCGGCACAAGCCCCCGCTCCGGAGCGCACCGCGGCCGGCAGGATGCTCTCTGCCGGCGAAGGTGCCCCTTCTCCGGCAAGGAAGCCTCTGCCGCTTCTCCAGCACACGGAGAGCGTGCTAGCTGCTGAAACGTGAAGAAAGAAGCTGCAGAAGACTGGCAATGAGCGTGCAGCTTTCCAGCGGAGAGAAAAAGCTACTTGAACACTCTGCAAGCCTTTCCACTCCCAAAAACATGCACATGGAAGGAGCTGCTGCAAAACCGATGCTGTGCTCGCTGCTGCTCCTCCTGAAGCTCTGGCTGCTAAATCTGAGGCTTTCCTTCCAATTTCAAGCTGCAAAGCACTTGCTGAATTCCAGGGAAAGTCCGGGAGGCATTTGCTGTGCTGGCACACTTTCTCCTTCCTAGACAGAGTGGAAAAGCTTTTCCCTGCCGTGTAGGCGACAAGAGACGCATTAGACGGCGATCCGGAGCTGTCCGAAGGTAAGCGCCTGTTGCCGGCCTCTTTCGGCACAAGTCCCCGCTCCGGAGCGCACCGCGGCCGGCAGGATGCTCTCTGCCGGCGAAGGTGCCGCTTCTCCGGCAAGGAAGCCTCTGCCGCTTCTCCAGCACACGGAGAGCGTGCTAGCTGCTGAAACGTGAAGAAAGAAGCTGCAGAACACTGGCACTGAGCGTGCAGCTTTCCAGCGGAGAGAAAAAGCTACTTGAACACTCTGCAAGCCTTTCCACTCCCAAAAACATGCACATGGAAGGAGCTGCTGCAAAACCGATGCTGTGCTCGCTGCTGCTCCTCCTGAAGCTCTGGCTGCTAAATCTGAGGCTTTCCTTCCAATTTCAAGCTGCAAAGCACTTGCTGAATTGCAGGGAAAGTCCGGGAGGCATTTGCTGTGCTGGCACACTTTCTCCTTCCTAGACAGAGTGGAAAAGCTTTTCCCTGCCGTGTAGGCGACAAGAGACGCATTAGACGGCGATCCGGAGCTGTCCGAAGGTAAGCGCCTGTTGCCGGCCTCTTTCGGCACAAGCCCCCGCTCCGGAGCGCACCGCGGCCGGCAGGATGCTCTCTGCCGGCGAAGGTGCCGCTTCTCCGGCAAGGAAGCCTCTGCCGCTTCTCCAGCACACGGAGAGCGTGCTAGCTGCTGAAACGTGAAGAAAGAAGCTGCAGAACACTGGCACTGAGCGTGCAGCTTTCCAGCGGAGAGAAAAAGCTACTTTAACACTCTGCAAGCCTTTCCACTCCCAAAAACATGCACATGGAAGGAGCTGCTGCAAAAGCGATGCTGTGCTCGCTGCTGCTCCTCCTGAAGCTCTGGCTGCTAAATCTGAGGCTTTCCTTCCAATTTCAAGCTGCAAAGCACTTGCTGAATTCCAGGGAAAGTCCGGGAGGCATTTGCTGTGCTGGCACACTTTCTCCTTCCTAGACAGAGTGGAAAAGCTTTTCCCTGCCGTGTAGGCGACAAGAGACGCATTAGACGGCGATCCGGAGCTGTCCGAAGGTAAGCGCCTGTTGCCGGCCTCTTTCGGCACAAGTCCCCGCTCCGGAGCGCACCGCGGCCGGCAGGATGCTCTCTGCCGGCGAAGGTGCCGCTTCTCCGGCAAGGAAGCCTCTGCCGCTTCTCCAGCACACGGAGAGCGTGCTAGCTGCTGAAACGTGAAGAAAGAAGCTGCAGAAGACTGGCACTGAGCGTGCAGCTTTCCAGCAGAGAGAAAAAGCTACTTGAACACTCTGCAAGCCTTTCCACTCCCAAAAACATGCACATGGAAGGAGCTGCTGCAAAACCGATGCTGTGCTCGCTGCTGCTCCTCCTGAAGCTCTGGCTGCTAAATCTGAGGCTTTCCTTCCAATTTCAAGCTGCAAAGCACTTGCTGAATTCCAGGGAAAGTCCGGGAGGCATTTGCTGTGCTGGCACACTTTCTCCTTCCTAGACAGAGTGGAAAAGCTTTTCCCTGCCGTGTAGGCGACAAGAGACGCATTAGACGGCGATCCGGAGCTGTCCGAAGGTAAGCGCCTGTTGCCGGCCTCTTTCGGCACAAGTCCCCGCTCCGGAGCGCACCGCGGCCGGCACGATGCTCTCTGCCGGCGAAGGTGCCGCTTCTCCGGCAAGGAAGCCTCTGCCGCTTCTCCAGCACACGGAGAGCGTGCTAGCTGCTGAAACGTGAAGAAAGAAGCTGCAGAAGACTGGCACTGAGCGTGCAGCTTTCCAGCGGAGAGAAAAAGCTACTTTAACACTCTGCAAGCCTTTCCACTCCCAAAAACATGCACATGGAAGGAGCTGCTGCAAAAGCGATGCTGTGCTCGCTGCTGCTCCTCCTGAAGCTCTGGCTGCTAAATCTGAGGCTTTCCTTCCAATTTCAAGCTGCAAAGCACTTGCTGAATTGCAGGGAAAGTCCGGGAGGCATTTGCTGTGCTGGCACACTTTCTCCTTCCTAGACAGAGTGGAAAAGCTTTTCCCTGCCGTGTAGGCGACAAGAGACGCATTAGACGGCGATCCGGAGCTGTCCGAAGGTAATCGCCTGTTGCCGGCCTCTTTCGGCACAAGCCCCCGCTCCGGAGCGCACCGCGGCCGGCAGGATGCTCTCTGCCGGCGAAGGTGCCGCTTCTCCGGCAAGGAAGCCTCTGCCGCTTCTCCAGCACACGGAGAGCGTGCTAGCTGCTGAAACGTGAAGAAAGAAGCTGCAGAAGACTGGCACTGAGCGTGCAGCTTTCCAGCGGAGAGAAAAAGCTACTTGAACACTCTGCAAGCCTTTCCACTCCCAAAAACATGCACATGGAAGGAGCTGCTGCAAAAGCGATGCTGTGCTCGCTGCTGCTCCTCCTGAAGCTCTGGCTGCTAAATCTGAGGCTTTCCTTCCAATTTCAAGCTGCAAAGCACTTGGTGAATTGCAGGGAAAGTCCGGGAGGCATTTGCTGTGCTGGCACACTTTCTCCTTCCTAGACAGAGTGGAAAAGCTTTTCCCTGCCGTGTAGGCGACAAGAGACGCATTAGACGGCGATCCGGAGCTGTCCGAAGGTAAGCGCCTGTTGCCGGCCTCTTTCGGCACAAGCCCCCGCTCCGGAGCGCACCGCGGCCGGCAGGATGCTCTCTGCCGGCGAAGGTGCCGCTTCTCCGGCAAGGAAGCCTCTGCCGCTTCTCCAGCACACGGAGAGCGTGCTAGCTGCTGAAACGTGAAGAAAGAAGCTGCAGAAGACTGGCACTGAGCGTGCAGCTTTCCAGCAGAGAGAAAAAGCTACTTGAACACTCTGCAAGCCTTTCCACTCCCAAAAACATGCACATGGAAGGAGCTGCTGCAAAACCGATGCTGTGCTCGCTGCTGCTCCTCCTGAAGCTCTGGCTGCTAAATCTGAGGCTTTCCTTCCAATTTCAAGCTGCAAAGCACTTGCTGAATTCCAGGGAAAGTCCGGGAGGCATTTGCTGTGCTGGCACCCTTTCTCCTTCCTAGACAGAGTGGAAAAGCTTTTCCCTGCCGTGTAGGCGACAAGAGACGCATTAGACGGCGATCCGGAGCTGTCCGAAGGTAAGCGCCTGTTGCCGGCCTCTTTCGGCACAAGTCCCCGCTCCGGAGCGCACCGCGGCCGGCAGGATGCTCTCTGCCGGCGAAGGTGCCGCTTCTCCGGCAAGGAAGCCTCTGCCGCTTCTCCAGCACACGGAGAGCGTGCTAGCTGCTGAAACGTGAAGAAAGAAGCTGCAGAAGACTGGCACTGAGCGTGCAGCTTTCCAGCGGAGAGAAAAAGCTACTTTAACACTCTGCAAGCCTTTCCACTCCCAAAAACATGCACATGGAAGGAGCTGCTGCAAAAGCGATGCTGTGCTCGCTGCTGCTCCTCCTGAAGCTCTGGCTGCTAAATCTGAGGCTTTCCTTCCAATTTCAAGCTGCAAAGCACTTGGTGAATTGCAGGGAAAGTCCGGGAGGCATTTGCTGTGCTGGCACACTTTCTCCTTCCTAGACAGAGTGGAAAAGCTTTTCCCTGCCGTGTAGGCGACAAGAGACGCATTAGACGGCGATCCGGAGCTGTCCGAAGGTAAGCGCCTGTTGCCGGCCTCTTTCGGCACAAGCCCCCGCTCCGGAGCGCACCGCGGCCGGCAGGATGCTCTCTGCCGGCGAAGGTGCCGCTTCTCCGGCAAGGAAGCCTCTGCCGCTTCTCCAGCACACGGAGAGCGTGCTAGCTGCTGAAACGTGAAGAAAGAAGCTGCAGAAGACTGGCACTGAGCGTGCAGCTTTCCAGCGGAGAGAAAAAGCTACTTTAACACTCTGCAAGCCTTTCCACTCCCAAAAACATGCACATGGAAGGAGCTGCTGCAAAACCGATGCTGTGCTCGCTGCTGCTCCTCCTGAAGCTCTGGCTGCTAAATCTGAGGCTTTCCTTCCAATTTCAAGCTGCAAAGCACTTGCTGAATTCCAGGGAAAGTCCGGGAGGCATTTGCTGTGCTGGCACCCTTTCTCCTTCCTAGACAGAGTGGAAAAGCTTTTCCCTGCCGTGTAGGCGACAAGAGACGCATTAGACGGCGATCCGGAGCTGTCCGAAGGTAAGCGCCTGTTGCCGGCCTCTTTCGGCACAAGTCCCCGCTCCGGAGCGCACCGCGGCCGGCAGGATGCTCTCTGCCGGCGAAGGTGCCGCTTCTCCGGCAAGGAAGCCTCTGCCGCTTCTCCAGCACATGGAGAGCGTGCTAGCTGCTGAAACGTGAAGAAAGAAGCTGCAGAAGACTGGCACTGAGCGTGCAGCTTTCCAGCGGAGAGAAAAAGCTACTTGAACACTCTGCAAGCCTTTCCACTCCCAAAAACATGCACATGGAAGGAGCTGCTGCAAAACCGATGCTGTGCTCGCTGCTGCTCCTCCTGAAGCTCTGGCTGCTAAATCTGAGGCTTTCCTTCCAATTTCAAGCTGCAAAGCACTTGCTGAATTCCAGGGAAAGTCCGGGAGGCATTTGCTGTGCTGGCACACTTTCTCCTTCCTAGACAGAGTGGAAAAGCTTTTCCCTGCCGTGTAGGCGACAAGAGACGCATTAGACGGCGATCCGGAGCTGTCCGAAGGTAAGCGCCTGTTGCCGGCCTCTTTCGGCACAAGTCCCCGCTCCGGAGCGCACCGCGGCCGGCACGATGCTCTCTGCCGGCGAAGGTGCCGCTTCTCCGGCAAGGAAGCCTCTGCCGCTTCTCCAGCACACGGAGAGCGTGCTAGCTGCTGAAACGTGAAGAAAGAAGCTGCAGAAGACTGGCACTGAGCGTGCAGCTTTCCAGCGGAGAGAAAAAGCTACTTGAACACTCTGCAAGCCTTTCCACTCCCAAAAACATGCACATGGAAGGAGCTGCTGCAAAACCGATGCTGTGCTCGCTGCTGCTCCTCCTGAAGCTCTGGCTGCTAAATCTGAGGCTTTCCTTCCAATTTCAAGCTGCAAAGCACTTGCTGAATTCCAGGGAAAGTCCGGGAGGCATTTGCTGTGCTGGCACACTTTCTCCTTCCTAGACAGAGTGGAAAAGCTTTTCCCTGCCGTGTAGGCGACAAGAGACGCATTAGACGGCGATCCGGAGCTGTCCGAAGGTAAGCGCCTGTTGCCGGCCTCTTTCGGCACAAGTCCCCGCTCCGGAGCGCACCGCGGCCGGCAGGATGCTCTCTGCCGGCGAAGGTGCCGCTTCTCCGGCAAGGAAGCCTCTGCCGCTTCTCCAGCACACGGAGAGCGTGCTAGCTGCTGAAACGTGAAGAAAGAAGCTGCAGAAGACTGGCACTGAGCGTGCAGCTTTCCAGCGGAGAGAAAAAGCTACTTGAACACTCTGCAAGCCTTTCCACTCCCAAAAACATGCACATGGAAGGAGCTGCTGCAAAAGCGATGCTGTGCTCGCTGCTGCTCCTCCTGAAGCTCTGGCTGCTAAATCTGAGGCTTTCCTTCCAATTTCAAGCTGCAAAGCACTTGCTGAATTCCAGGGAAAGTCCGGGAGGCATTTGCTGTGCTGGCACACTTTCTCCTTCCTAGACAGAGTGGAAAAGCTTTTCCCTGCCGTGTAGGCGACAAGAGACGCATTAGACGGCGATCCGGAGCTGTCCGAAGGTAAGCGCCTGTTGCCGGCCTCTTTCGGCACAAGCCCCCGCTCCGGAGCGCACCGCGGCCGGCAGGATGCTCTCTGCCGGCGAAGGTGCCCCTTCTCCGGCAAGGAAGCCTCTGCCGCTTCTCCAGCACACGGAGAGCGTGCTAGCTGCTGAAACGTGAAGAAAGAAGCTGCAGAAGACTGGCAATGAGCGTGCAGCTTTCCAGCGGAGAGAAAAAGCTACTTGAACACTCTGCAAGCCTTTCCACTCCCAAAAACATGCACATGGAAGGAGCTGCTGCAAAACCGATGCTGTGCTCGCTGCTGCTCCTCCTGAAGCTCTGGCTGCTAAATCTGAGGCTTTCCTTCCAATTTCAAGCTGCAAAGCACTTGCTGAATTCCAGGGAAAGTCCGGGAGGCATTTGCTGTGCTGGCACACTTTCTCCTTCCTAGACAGAGTGGAAAAGCTTTTCCCTGCCGTGTAGGCGACAAGAGACGCATTAGACGGCGATCCGGAGCTGTCCGAAGGTAAGCGCCTGTTGCCGGCCTCTTTCGGCACAAGTCCCCGCTCCGGAGCGCACCGCGGCCGGCAGGATGCTCTCTGCCGGCGAAGGTGCCGCTTCTCCGGCAAGGAAGCCTCTGCCGCTTCTCCAGCACACGGAGAGCGTGCTAGCTGCTGAAACGTGAAGAAAGAAGCTGCAGAACACTGGCACTGAGCGTGCAGCTTTCCAGCGGAGAGAAAAAGCTACTTGAACACTCTGCAAGCCTTTCCACTCCCAAAAACATGCACATGGAAGGAGCTGCTGCAAAACCGATGCTGTGCTCGCTGCTGCTCCTCCTGAAGCTCTGGCTGCTAAATCTGAGGCTTTCCTTCCAATTTCAAGCTGCAAAGCACTTGCTGAATTGCAGGGAAAGTCCGGGAGGCATTTGCTGTGCTGGCACACTTTCTCCTTCCTAGACAGAGTGGAAAAGCTTTTCCCTGCCGTGTAGGCGACAAGAGACGCATTAGACGGCGATCCGGAGCTGTCCGAAGGTAAGCGCCTGTTGCCGGCCTCTTTCGGCACAAGCCCCCGCTCCGGAGCGCACCGCGGCCGGCAGGATGCTCTCTGCCGGCGAAGGTGCCGCTTCTCCGGCAAGGAAGGCTCTGCCGCTTCTCCAGCACACGGAGAGCGTGCTAGCTGCTGAAACGTGAAGAAAGAAGCTGCAGAACACTGGCACTGAGCGTGCAGCTTTCCAGCGGAGAGAAAAAGCTACTTTAACACTCTGCAAGCCTTTCCACTCCCAAAAACATGCACATGGAAGGAGCTGCTGCAAAAGCGATGCTGTGCTCGCTGCTGCTCCTCCTGAAGCTCTGGCTGCTAAATCTGAGGCTTTCCTTCCAATTTCAAGCTGCAAAGCACTTGCTGAATTCCAGGGAAAGTCCGGGAGGCATTTGCTGTGCTGGCACACTTTCTCCTTCCTAGACAGAGTGGAAAAGCTTTTCCCTGCCGTGTAGGCGACAAGAGACGCATTAGACGGCGATCCGGAGCTGTCCGAAGGTAAGCGCCTGTTGCCGGCCTCTTTCGGCACAAGTCCCCGCTCCGGAGCGCACCGCGGCCGGCAGGATGCTCTCTGCCGGCGAAGGTGCCGCTTCTCCGGCAAGGAAGCCTCTGCCGCTTCTCCAGCACACGGAGAGCGTGCTAGCTGCTGAAACGTGAAGAAAGAAGCTGCAGAAGACTGGCACTGAGCGTGCAGCTTTCCAGCAGAGAGAAAAAGCTACTTGAACACTCTGCAAGCCTTTCCACTCCCAAAAACATGCACATGGAAGGAGCTGCTGCAAAACCGATGCTGTGCTCGCTGCTGCTCCTCCTGAAGCTCTGGCTGCTAAATCTGAGGCTTTCCTTCCAATTTCAAGCTGCAAAGCACTTGCTGAATTCCAGGGAAAGTCCGGGAGGCATTTGCTGTGCTGGCACACTTTCTCCTTCCTAGACAGAGTGGAAAAGCTTTTCCCTGCCGTGTAGGCGACAAGAGACGCATTAGACGGCGATCCGGAGCTGTCCGAAGGTAAGCGCCTGTTGCCGGCCTCTTTCGGCACAAGTCCCCGCTCCGGAGCGCACCGCGGCCGGCACGATGCTCTCTGCCGGCGAAGGTGCCGCTTCTCCGGCAAGGAAGCCTCTGCCGCTTCTCCAGCACACGGAGAGCGTGCTAGCTGCTGAAACGTGAAGAAAGAAGCTGCAGAAGACTGGCACTGAGCGTGCAGCTTTCCAGCGGAGAGAAAAAGCTACTTTAACACTCTGCAAGCCTTTCCACTCCCAAAAACATGCACATGGAAGGAGCTGCTGCAAAAGCGATGCTGTGCTCGCTGCTGCTCCTCCTGAAGCTCTGGCTGCTAAATCTGAGGCTTTCCTTCCAATTTCAAGCTGCAAAGCACTTGCTGAATTGCAGGGAAAGTCCGGGAGGCATTTGCTGTGCTGGCACACTTTCTCCTTCCTAGACAGAGTGGAAAAGCTTTTCCCTGCCGTGTAGGCGACAAGAGACGCATTAGACGGCGATCCGGAGCTGTCCGAAGGTAAGCGCCTGTTGCCGGCCTCTTTCGGCACAAGCCCCCGCTCCGGAGCGCACCGCGGCCGGCAGGATGCTCTCTGCCGGCGAAGGTGCCGCTTCTCCGGCAAGGAAGCCTCTGCCGCTTCTCCAGCACACGGAGAGCGTGCTAGCTGCTGAAACGTGAAGAAAGAAGCTGCAGAAGACTGGCACTGAGCGTGCAGCTTTCCAGCGGAGAGAAAAAGCTACTTGAACACTCTGCAAGCCTTTCCACTCCCAAAAACATGCACATGGAAGGAGCTGCTGCAAAACCGATGCTGTGCTCGCTGCTGCTCCTCCTGAAGCTCTGGCTGCTAAATCTGAGGCTTTCCTTCCAATTTCAAGCTGCAAAGCACTTGGTGAATTGCAGGGAAAGTCCGGGAGGCATTTGCTGTGCTGGCACACTTTCTCCTTCCTAGACAGAGTGGAAAAGCTTTTCCCTGCCGTGTAGGCGACAAGAGACGCATTAGACGGCGATCCGGAGCTGTCCGAAGGTAAGCGCCTGTTGCCGGCCTCTTTCGGCACAAGCCCCCGCTCCGGAGCGCACCGCGGCCGGCAGGATGCTCTCTGCCGGCGAAGGTGCCGCTTCTCCGGCAAGGAAGCCTCTGCCGCTTCTCCAGCACACGGAGAGCGTGCTAGCTGCTGAAACGTGAAGAAAGAAGCTGCAGAAGACTGGCACTGAGCGTGCAGCTTTCCAGCGGAGAGAAAAAGCTACTTGAACACTCTGCAAGCCTTTCCACTCCCAAAAACATGCACATGGAAGGAGCTGCTGCAAAACCGATGCTGTGCTCGCTGCTGCTCCTCCTGAAGCTCTGGCTGCTAAATCTGAGGCTTTCCTTCCAATTTCAAGCTGCAAAGCACTTGCTGAATTCCAGGGAAAGTCCGGGAGGCATTTGCTGTGCTGGCACCCTTTCTCCTTCCTAGACAGAGTGGAAAAGCTTTTCCCTGCCGTGTAGGCGACAAGAGACGCATTAGACGGCGATCCGGAGCTGTCCGAAGGTAAGCGCCTGTTGCCGGCCTCTTTCGGCACAAGTCCCCGCTCCGGAGCGCACCGCGGCCGGCAGGATGCTCTCTGCCGGCGAAGGTGCCGCTTCTCCGGCAAGGAAGCCTCTGCCGCTTCTCCAGCACATGGAGAGCGTGCTAGCTGCTGAAACGTGAAGAAAGAAGCTGCAGAAGACTGGCACTGAGCGTGCAGCTTTCCAGCGGAGAGAAAAAGCTACTTGAACACTCTGCAAGCCTTTCCACTCCCAAAAACATGCACATGGAAGGAGCTGCTGCAAAACCGATGCTGTGCTCGCTGCTGCTCCTCCTGAAGCTCTGGCTGCTAAATCTGAGGCTTTCCTTCCAATTTCAAGCTGCAAAGCACTTGCTGAATTCCAGGGAAAGTCCGGGAGGCATTTGCTGTGCTGGCACACTTTCTCCTTCCTAGACAGAGTGGAAAAGCTTTTCCCTGCCGTGTAGGCGACAAGAGACGCATTAGACGGCGATCCGGAGCTGTCCGAAGGTAAGCGCCTGTTGCCGGCCTCTTTCGGCACAAGTCCCCGCTCCGGAGCGCACCGCGGCCGGCACGATGCTCTCTGCCGGCGAAGGTGCCGCTTCTCCGGCAAGGAAGCCTCTGCCGCTTCTCCAGCACACGGAGAGCGTGCTAGCTGCTGAAACGTGAAGAAAGAAGCTGCAGAAGACTGGCACTGAGCGTGCAGCTTTCCAGCGGAGAGAAAAAGCTACTTTAACACTCTGCAAGCCTTTCCACTCCCAAAAACATGCACATGGAAGGAGCTGCTGCAAAAGCGATGCTGCGCTCGCTGCTGCTCCTCCTGAAGCTCTGGCTGCTAAATCTGAGGCTTTCCTTCCAATTTCAAGCTGCAAAGCACTTGCTGAATTCCAGGGAAAGTCCGGGAGGCATTTGCTGTGCTGGCACACTTTCTCCTTCCTAGACAGAGTGGAAAAGCTTTTCCCTGCCGTGTAGGCGACAAGAGACGCATTAGACGGCGATCCGGAGCTGTCCGAAGGTAAGCGCCTGTTGCCGGCCTCTTTCGGCACAAGTCCCCGCTCCGGAGCGCACCGCGGCCGGCAGGATGCTCTCTGCCGGCGAAGGTGCCGCTTCTCCGGCAAGGAAGCCTCTGCCGCTTCTCCAGCACACGGAGAGCGTGCTAGCTGCTGAAACGTGAAGAAAGAAGCTGCAGAAGACTGGCACTGAGCGTGCAGCTTTCCAGCGGAGAGAAAAAGCTACTTTAACACTCTGCAAGCCTTTCCACTCCCAAAAACATGCACATGGAAGGAGCTGCTGCAAAAGCGATGCTGTGCTCGCTGCTGCTCCTCCTGAAGCTCTGGCTGCTAAATCTGAGGCTTTCCTTCCAATTTCAAGCTGCAAAGCACTTGCTGAATTCCAGGGAAAGTCCGGGAGGCATTTGCTGTGCTGGCACACTTTCTCCTTCCTAGACAGAGTGGAAAAGCTTTTCCCTGCCGTGTAGGCGACAAGAGACGCATTAGACGGCGATCCGGAGCTGTCCGAAGGTAAGCGCCTGTTGCCGGCCTCTTTCGGCACAAGCCCCCGCTCCGGAGCGCACCGCGGCCGGCAGGATGCTCTCTGCCGGCGAAGGTGCCCCTTCTCCGGCAAGGAAGCCTCTGCCGCTTCTCCAGCACACGGAGAGCGTGCTAGCTGCTGAAACGTGAAGAAAGAAGCTGCAGAACACTGGCACTGAGCGTGCAGCTTTCCAGCGGAGAGAAAAAGCTACTTGAACACTCTGCAAGCCTTTCCACTCCCAAAAACATGCACATGGAAGGAGCTGCTGCAAAACCGATGCTGTGCTCGCTGCTGCTCCTCCTGAAGCTCTGGCTGCTAAATCTGAGGCTTTCCTTCCAATTTCAAGCTGCAAAGCACTTGCTGAATTGCAGGGAAAGTCCGGGAGGCATTTGCTGTGCTGGCACACTTTCTCCTTCCTAGACAGAGTGGAAAAGCTTTTCCCTGCCGTGTAGGCGACAAGAGACGCATTAGACGGCGATCCGGAGCTGTCCGAAGGTAAGCGCCTGTTGCCGGCCTCTTTCGGCACAAGCCCCCGCTCCGGAGCGCACCGCGGCCGGCAGGATGCTCTCTGCCGGCGAAGGTGCCGCTTCTCCGGCAAGGAAGCCTCTGCCGCTTCTCCAGCACACGGAGAGCGTGCTAGCTGCTGAAACGTGAAGAAAGAAGCTGCAGAAGACTGGCACTGAGCGTGCAGCTTTCCAGCGGAGAGAAAAAGCTACTTGAACACTCTGCAAGCCTTTCCACTCCCAAAAACATGCACATGGAAGGAGCTGCTGCAAAACCGATGCTGTGCTCGCTGCTGCTCCTCCTGAAGCTCTGGCTGCTAAATCTGAGGCTTTCCTTCCAATTTCAAGCTGCAAAGCACTTGCTGAATTCCAGGGAAAGTCCGGGAGGCATTTGCTGTGCTGGCACCCTTTCTCCTTCCTAGACAGAGTGGAAAAGCTTTTCCCTGCCGTGTAGGCGACAAGAGACGCATTAGACGGCGATCCGGAGCTGTCCGAAGGTAAGCGCCTGTTGCCGGCCTCTTTCGGCACAAGCCCCCGCTCCGGAGCGCACCGCGGCCGGCAGGATGCTCTCTGCCGGCGAAGGTGCCCCTTCTCCGGCAAGGAAGCCTCTGCCGCTTCTCCAGCACACGGAGAGCGTGCTAGCTGCTGAAACGTGAAGAAAGAAGCTGCAGAAGACTGGCACTGAGCGTGCAGCTTTCCAGCGGAGAGAAAAAGCTACTTGAACACTCTGCAAGCCTTTCCACTCCCAAAAACATGCACATGGAAGGAGCTGCTGCAAAACCGATGCTGTGCTCGCTGCTGCTCCTCCTGAAGCTCTGGCTGCTAAATCTGAGGCTTTCCTTCCAATTTCAAGCTGCAAAGCACTTGCTGAATTCCAGGGAAAGTCCGGGAGGCATTTGCTGTGCTGGCACACTTTCTCCTTCCTAGACAGAGTGGAAAAGCTTTTCCCTGCCGTGTAGGCGACAAGAGACGCATTAGACGGCGATCCGGAGCTGTCCGAAGGTAAGCGCCTGTTGCCGGCCTCTTTCGGCACAAGTCCCCGCTCCGGAGCGCACCGCGGCCGGCAGGATGCTCTCTGCCGGCGAAGGTGCCGCTTCTCCGGCAAGGAAGCCTCTGCCGCTTCTCCAGCACACGGAGAGCGTGCTAGCTGCTGAAACGTGAAGAAAGAAGCTGCAGAACACTGGCACTGAGCGTGCAGCTTTCCAGCGGAGAGAAAAAGCTACTTTAACACTCTGCAAGCCTTTCCACTCCCAAAAACATGCACATGGAAGGAGCTGCTGCAAAACCAATGCTGTGCTCGCTGCTGCTCCTCCTGAAGCTCTGGCTGCTAAATCTGAGGCTTTCCTTCCAATTTCAAGCTGCAAAGCACTTGCTGAATTGCAGGGAAAGTCCGGGAGGCATTTGCTGTGCTGGCACACTTTCTCCTTCCTAGACAGAGTGGAAAAGCTTTTCCCTGCCGTGTAGGCGACAAGAGACGCATTAGACGGCGATCCGGAGCTGTCCGAAGGTAAGCGCCTGTTGCCGGCCTCTTTCGGCACAAGCCCCCGCTCCGGAGCGCACCGCGGCCGGCAGGATGCTCTCTGCCGGCGAAGGTGCCGCTTCTCCGGCAAGGAAGCCTCTGCCGCTTCTCCAGCACACGGAGAGCGTGCTAGCTGCTGAAACGTGAAGAAAGAAGCTGCAGAAGACTGGCACTGAGCGTGCAGCTTTCCAGCGGAGAGAAAAAGCTACTTTAACACTCTGCAAGCCTTTCCACTCCCAAAAACATGCACATGGAAGGAGCTGCTGCAAAAGCGATGCTGTGCTCGCTGCTGCTCCTCCTGAAGCTCTGGCTGCTAAATCTGAGGCTTTCCTTCCAATTTCAAGCTGCAAAGCACTTGCTGAATTCCAGGGAAAGTCCGGGAGGCATTTGCTGTGCTGGCACACTTTCTCCTTCCTAGACAGAGTGGAAAAGCTTTTCCCTGCCGTGTAGGCGACAAGAGACGCATTAGACGGCGATCCGGAGCTGTCCGAAGGTAAGCGCCTGTTGCCGGCCTCTTTCGGCACAAGACCCCGCTCCGGAGCGCACCGCGGCCGGCAGGATGCTCTCTGCCGGCGAAGGTGCCGCTTCTCCGGCAAGGAAGCCTCTGCCGCTTCTCCAGCACACGGAGAGCGTGCTAGCTGCTGAAACGTGAAGAAAGAAGCTGCAGAAGACTGGCACTGAGCGTGCAGCTTTCCAGCAGAGAGAAAAAGCTACTTGAACACTCTGCAAGCCTTTCCACTCCCAAAAACATGCACATGGAAGGAGCTGCTGCAAAACCGATGCTGTGCTCGCTGCTGCTCCTCCTGAAGCTCTGGCTGCTAAATCTGAGGCTTTCCTTCCAATTTCAAGCTGCAAAGCACTTGCTGAATTGCAGGGAAAGTCCGGGAGGCATTTGCTGTGCTGGCACACTTTCTCCTTCCTAGACAGAGTGGAAAAGCTTTTCCCTGCCGTGTAGGCGACAAGAGACGCATTAGACGGCGATCCGGAGCTGTCCGAAGGTAAGCGCCTGTTGCCGGCCTCTTTCGGCACAAGCCCCCGCTCCGGAGCGCACCGCGGCCGGCAGGATGCTCTCTGCCGGCGAAGGTGCCGCTTCTCCGGCAAGGAAGCCTCTGCCGCTTCTCCAGCACACGGAGAGCGTGCTAGCTGCTGAAACGTGAAGAAAGAAGCTGCAGAAGACTGGCACTGAGCGTGCAGCTTTCCAGCGGAGAGAAAAAGCTACTTTAACACTCTGCAAGCCTTTCCACTCCCAAAAACATGCACATGGAAGGAGCTGCTGCAAAAGCGATGCTGTGCTCGCTGCTGCTCCTCCTGAAGCTCTGGCTGCTAAATCTGAGGCTTTCCTTCCAATTTCAAGCTGCAAAGCACTTGCTGAATTGCAGGGAAAGTCCGGGAGGCATTTGCTGTGCTGGCACACTTTCTCCTTCCTAGACAGAGTGGAAAAGCTTTTCCCTGCCGTGTAGGCGACAAGAGACGCATTAGACGGCGATCCGGAGCTGTCCGAAGGTAAGCGCCTGTTGCCGGCCTCTTTCGGCACAAGTCCCCGCTCCGGAGCGCACCGCGGCCGGCACGATGCTCTCTGCCGGCGAAGGTGCCGCTTCTCCGGCAAGGAAGCCTCTGCCGCTTCTCCAGCACACGGAGAGCGTGCTAGCTGCTGAAACGTGAAGAAAGAAGCTGCAGAAGACTGGCACTGAGCGTGCAGCTTTCCAGCAGAGAGAAAAAGCTACTTTAACACTCTGCAAGCCTTTCCACTCCCAAAAACATGCACATGGAAGGAGCTGCTGCAAAACCGATGCTGTGCTCGCTGCTGCTCCTCCTGAAGCTCTGGCTGCTAAATCTGAGGCTTTCCTTCCAATTTCAAGCTGCAAAGCACTTGCTGAATTCCAGGGAAAGTCCGGGAGGCATTTGCTGTGCTGGCACACTTTCTCCTTCCTAGACAGAGTGGAAAAGCTTTTCCCTGCCGTGTAGGCGACAAGAGACGCATTAGACGGCGATCCGGAGCTGTCCGAAGGTAAGCGCCTGTTGCCGGCCTCTTTCGGCACAAGTCCCCGCTCCGGAGCGCACCGCGGCCGGCAGGATGCTCTCTGCCGGCGAAGGTGCCGCTTCTCCGGCAAGGAAGCCTCTGCCGCTTCTCCAGCACACGGAGAGCGTGCTAGCTGCTGAAACGTGAAGAAAGAAGCTGCAGAAGACTGGCACTGAGCGTGCAGCTTTCCAGCGGAGAGAAAAAGCTACTTTAACACTCTGCAAGCCTTTCCACTCCCAAAAACATGCACATGGAAGGAGCTGCTGCAAAAGCGATGCTGTGCTCGCTGCTGCTCCTCCTGAAGCTCTGGCTGCTAAATCTGAGGCTTTCCTTCCAATTTCAAGCTGCAAAGCACTTGCTGAATTGCAGGGAAAGTCCGGGAGGCATTTGCTGTGCTGGCACACTTTCTCCTTCCTAGACAGAGTGGAAAAGCTTTTCCCTGCCGTGTAGGCGACAAGAGACGCATTAGACGGCGATCCGGAGCTGTCCGAAGGTAATCGCCTGTTGCCGGCCTCTTTCGGCACAAGCCCCCGCTCCGGAGCGCACCGCGGCCGGCAGGATGCTCTCTGCCGGCGAAGGTGCCGCTTCTCCGGCAAGGAAGCCTCTGCCGCTTCTCCAGCACACGGAGAGCGTGCTAGCTGCTGAAACGTGAAGAAAGAAGCTGCAGAAGACTGGCACTGAGCGTGCAGCTTTCCAGCGGAGAGAAAAAGCTACTTGAACACTCTGCAAGCCTTTCCACTCCCAAAAACATGCACATGGAAGGAGCTGCTGCAAAACCGATGCTGTGCTCGCTGCTGCTCCTCCTGAAGCTCTGGCTGCTAAATCTGAGGCTTTCCTTCCAATTTCAAGCTGCAAAGCACTTGCTGAATTCCAGGGAAAGTCCGGGAGGCATTTGCTGTGCTGGCACACTTTCTCCTTCCTAGACAGAGTGGAAAAGCTTTTCCCTGCCGTGTAGGCGACAAGAGACGCATTAGACGGCGATCCGGAGCTGTCCGAAGGTAAGCGCCTGTTGCCGGCCTCTTTCGGCACAAGCCCCCGCTCCGGAGCGCACCGCGGCCGGCAGGATGCTCTCTGCCGGCGAAGGTGCCGCTTCTCCGGCAAGGAAGCCTCTGCCGCTTCTCCAGCACACGGAGAGCGTGCTAGCTGCTGAAACGTGAAGAAAGAAGCTGCAGAACACTGGCACTGAGCATGCAGCTTTCCAGCGGAGAGAAAAAGCTACTTTAACACTCTGCAAGCCTTTCCACTCCCAAAAACATGCACATGGAAGGAGCTGCTGCAAAACCGATGCTATGCTCGCTGCTGCTCCTCCTGAAGCTCTGGCTGCTAAATCTGAGGCTTTCCTTCCAATTTCAAGCTGCAAAGCACTTGCTGAATTGCAGGGAAAGTCCGGGAGGCATTTGCTGTGCTGGCACACTTTCTCCTTCCTAGACAGAGTGGAAAAGCTTTTCCCTGCCGTGTAGGCGACAAGAGACGCATTAGACGGCGATCCGGAGCTGTCCGAAGGTAAGCGCCTGTTGCCGGCCTCTTTCGGCACAAGCCCCCGCTCCGGAGCGCACCGCGGCCGGCCGGATGCTCTCTGCCGGCGAAGGTGCCGCTTCTCCGGCAAGGAAGCCTCTGCCGCTTCTCCAGCACACGGAGAGCGTGCTAGCTGCTGAAACGTGAAGAAAGAAGCTGCAGAAGACTGGCACTGAGCGTGCAGCTTTCCAGCGGAGAGAAAAAGCTACTTGAACACTCTGCAAGCCTTTCCACTCTCAAAAACATGCACATGGAAGGAGCTGCTGCAAAAGCGATGCTGTGCTCGCTGCTGCTCCTCCTGAAGCTCTGGCTGCTAAATCTGAGGCTTTCCTTCCAATTTCAAGCTGCAAAGCACTTGCTGAATTGCAGGGAAAGTCCGGGAGGCATTTGCTGTGCTGGCACACTTTCTCCTTCCTAGACAGAGTGGAAAAGCTTTTCCCTGCCGTGTAGGCGACAAGAGACGCATTAGACGGCGATCCGGAGCTGTCCGAAGGTAAGCGCCTGTTGCCGGCCTCTTTCGGCACAAGCCCCCGCTCCGGAGCGCACCGCGGCCGGCACGATGCTCTCTGCCGGCGAAGGTGCCGCTTCTCCGGCAAGGAAGCCTCTGCCGCTTCTCCAGCACACGGAGAGCGTGCTAGCTGCTGAAACGTGAAGAAAGAAGCTGCAGAAGACTGGCACTGAGCGTGCAGCTTTCCAGCGGAGAGAAAAAGCTACTTGAACACTCTGCAAGCCTTTCCACTCCCAAAAACATGCACATGGAAGGAGCTGCTGCAAAACCGATGCTGTGCTCGCTGCTGCTCCTCCTGAAGCTCTGGCTGCTAAATCTGAGGCTTTCCTTCCAATTTCAAGCTGCAAAGCACTTGCTGAATTGCAGGGAAAGTCCGGGAGGCATTTGCTGTGCTGGCACACTTTCTCCTTCCTAGACAGAGTGGAAAAGCTTTTCCCTGCCGTGTAGGCGACAAGAGACGCATTAGACGGCGATCCGGAGCTGTCCGAAGGTAAGCGCCTGTTGCCGGCCTCTTTCGGCACAAGCCCCCGCTCCGGAGCGCACCGCGGCCGGCAGGATGCTCTCTGCCGGCGAAGGTGCCGCTTCTCCGGCAAGGAAGCCTCTGCCGCTTCTCCAGCACACGGAGAGCGTGCTAGCTGCTGAAACGTGAAGAAAGAAGCTGCAGAAGACTGGCACTGAGCGTGCAGCTTTCCAGCGGAGAGAAAAAGCTACTTTAACACTCTGCAAGCCTTTCCACTCCCAAAAACATGCACATGGAAGGAGCTGCTGCAAAAGCGATGCTGTGCTCGCTGCTGCTCCTCCTGAAGCTCTGGCTGCTAAATCTGAGGCTTTCCTTCCAATTTCAAGCTGCAAAGCACTTGCTGAATTCCAGGGAAAGTCCGGGAGGCATTTGCTGTGCTGGCACACTTTCTCCTTCCTAGACAGAGTGGAAAAGCTTTTCCCTGCCGTGTAGGCGACAAGAGACGCATTAGACGGCGATCCGGAGCTGTCCGAAGGTAAGCGCCTGTTGCCGGCCTCTTTCGGCACAAGCCCCCGCTCCGGAGCGCACCGCGGCCGGCAGGATGCTCTCTGCCGGCGAAGGTGCCGCTTCTCTGGCAAGGAAGCCTCTGCCGCTTCTCCAGCACACGGAGAGCGTGCTAGCTGCTGAAACGTGAAGAAAGAAGCTGCAGAACACTGGCACTGAGCGTGCAGCTTTCCAGCGGAGAGAAAAAGCTACTTTAACACTCTGCAAGCCTTTCCACTCCCAAAAACATGCACATGGAAGGAGCTGCTGCAAAAGCGATGCTGTGCTCGCTGCTGCTCCTCCTGAAGCTCTGGCTGCTAAATCTGAGGCTTTCCTTCCAATTTCAAGCTGCAAAGCACTTGCTGAATTGCAGGGAAAGTCCGGGAGGCATTTGCTGTGCTGGCACACTTTCTCCTTCCTAGACAGAGTGGAAAAGCTTTTCCCTGCCGTGTAGGCGACAAGAGACGCATTAGACGGCGATCCGGAGCTGTCCGAAGGTAAGCGCCTGTTGCCGGCCTCTTTCGGCACAAGCCCCCGCTCCGGAGCGCACCGCGGCCGGCAGGATGCTCTCTGCCGGCGAAGGTGCCGCTTCTCCGGCAAGGAAGCCTCTGCCGCTTCTCCAGCACACGGAGAGCGTGCTAGCTGCTGAAACGTGAAGAAAGAAGCTGCAGAAGACTGGCACTGAGCGTGCAGCTTTCCAGCGGAGAGAAAAAGCTACTTTAACACTCTGCAAGCCTTTCCACTCCCAAAAACATGCACATGGAAGGAGCTGCTGCAAAAGCGATGCTGTGCTCGCTGCTGCTCCTCCTGAAGCTCTGGCTGCTAAATCTGAGGCTTTCCTTCCAATTTCAAGCTGCAAAGCACTTGCTGAATTGCAGGGAAAGTCCGGGAGGCATTTGCTGTGCTGGCACACTTTCTCCTTCCTAGACAGAGTGGAAAAGCTTTTCCCTGCCGTGTAGGCGACAAGAGACGCATTAGACGGCGATCCGGAGCTGTCCGAAGGTAAGCGCCTGTTGCCGGCCTCTTTCGGCACAAGCCCCCGCTCCGGAGCGCACCGCGGCCGGCAGGATGCTCTCTGCCGGCGAAGGTGCCGCTTCTCCGGCAAGGAAGCCTCTGCCGCTTCTCCAGCACACGGAGAGCGTGCTAGCTGCTGAAACGTGAAGAAAGAAGCTGCAGAACACTGGCACTGAGCGTGCAGCTTTCCAGCGGAGAGAAAAAGCTACTTTAACACTCTGCAAGCCTTTCCACTCCCAAAAACATGCACATGGAAGGAGCTGCTGCAAAAGCGATGCTGTGCTCGCTGCTGCTCCTCCTGAAGCTCTGGCTGCTAAATCTGAGGCTTTCCTTCCAATTTCAAGCTGCAAAGCACTTGCTGAATTCCAGGGAAAGTCCGGGAGGCATTTGCTGTGCTGGCACACTTTCTCCTTCCTAGACAGAGTGGAAAAGCTTTTCCCTGCCGTGTAGGCGACAAGAGACGCATTAGACGGCGATCCGGAGCTGTCCGAAGGTAAGCGCCTGTTGCCGGCCTCTTTCGGCACAAGCCCCCGCTCCGGAGCGCACCGCGGCCGGCAGGATGCTCTCTGCCGGCGAAGGTGCCGCTTCTCCGGCAAGGAAGCCTCTGCCGCTTCTCCAGCACACGGAGAGCGTGCTAGCTGCTGAAACGTGAAGAAAGAAGCTGCAGAAGACTGGCACTGAGCGTGCAGCTTTCCAGCGGAGAGAAAAAGCTACTTGAACACTCTGCAAGCCTTTCCACTCCCAAAAACATGCACATGGAAGGAGCTGCTGCAAAACCGATGCTGTGCTCGCTGCTGCTCCTCCTGAAGCTCTGGCTGCTAAATCTGAGGCTTTCCTTCCAATTTCAAGCTGCAAAGCACTTGCTGAATTCCAGGGAAAGTCCGGGAGGCATTTGCTGTGCTGGCACACTTTCTCCTTCCTAGACAGAGTGGAAAAGCTTTTCCCTGCCGTGTAGGCGACAAGAGACGCATTAGACGGCGATCCGGAGCTGTCCGAAGGTAAGCGCCTGTTGCCGGCCTCTTTCGGCACAAGCCCCCGCTCCGGAGCGCACCGCGGCCGGCAGGATGCTCTCTGCCGGCGAAGGTGCCGCTTCTCCGGCAAGGAAGCCTCTGCCGCTTCTCCAGCACACGGAGAGCGTGCTAGCTGCTGAAACGTGAAGAAAGAAGCTGCAGAACACTGGCACTGAGCGTGCAGCTTTCCAGCGGAGAGAAAAAGCTACTTGAACACTCTGCAAGCCTTTCCACTCCCAAAAACATGCACATGGAAGGAGCTGCTGCAAAACCGATGCTGTGCACGCTGCTGCTCCTCCTGAGGCTCTGGCTGCTAAATCTGAGGCTTTCCTTCCAATTTCAAGCTGCAAAGCACTTGCTGAATTGCAGGGAAAGTCCGGGAGGCATTTGCTGTGCTGGCACACTTTCTCCTTCCTAGACAGAGTGGAAAAGCTTTTCCCTGCCGTGTAGGCGACAAGAGACGCATTAGACGGCGATCCGGAGCTGTCCGAAGGTAAGCGCCTGTTGCCGGCCTCTTTCGGCACAAGCCCCCGCTCCGGAGCGCACCGCGGCCGGCAGGATGCTCTCTGCCGGCGAAGGTGCCGCTTCTCCGGCAAGGAAGCCTCTGCCGCTTCTCCAGCACACGGAGAGCGTGCTAGCTGCTGAAACGTGAAGAAAGAAGCTGCAGAAGACTGGCACTGAGCGTGCAGCTTTCCAGCGGAGAGAAAAAGCTACTTTAACACTCTGCAAGCCTTTCCACTCCCAAAAACATGCACATGGAAGGAGCTGCTGCAAAAGCGATGCTGTGCTCGCTGCTGCTCCTCCTGAAGCTCTGGCTGCTAAATCTGAGGCTTTCCTTCCAATTTCAAGCTGCAAAGCACTTGCTGAATTCCAGGGAAAGTCCGGGAGGCATTTGCTGTGCTGGCACACTTTCTCCTTCCTAGACAGAGTGGAAAAGCTTTTCCCTGCCGTGTAGGCGACAAGAGACGCATTAGACGGCGATCCGGAGCTGTCCGAAGGTAAGCGCCTGTTGCCGGCCTCTTTCGGCACAAGCCCCCGCTCCGGAGCGCACCGCGGCCGGCAGGATGCTCTCTGCCGGCGAAGGTGCCGCTTCTCCGGCAAGGAAGCCTCTGCCGCTTCTCCAGCACACGGAGAGCGTGCTAGCTGCTGAAACGTGAAGAAAGAAGCTGCAGAACACTGGCACTGAGCGTGCAGCTTTCCAGCGGAGAGAAAAAGCTACTTGAACACTCTGCAAGCCTTTCCACTCCCAAAAACATGCACATGGAAGGAGCTGCTGCAAAAGCGATGCTGTGCTCGCTGCTGCTCCTCCTGAAGCTCTGGCTGCTAAATCTGAGGCTTTCCTTCCAATTTCAAGCTGCAAAGCACTTGCTGAATTGCAGGGAAAGTCCGGGAGGCATTTGCTGTGCTGGCACACTTTCTCCTTCCTAGACAGAGTGGAAAAGCTTTTCCCTGCCGTGTAGGCGACAAGAGACGCATTAGACGGCGATCCGGAGCTGTCCGAAGGTAAGCGCCTGTTGCCGGCCTCTTTCGGCACAAGCCCCCGCTCCGGAGCGCACCGCGGCCGGCAGGATGCTCTCTGCCGGCGAAGGTGCCGCTTCTCCGGCAAGGAAGCCTCTGCCGCTTCTCCAGCACACGGAGAGCGTGCTAGCTGCTGAAACGTGAAGAAAGAAGCTGCAGAACACTGGCACTGAGCATGCAGCTTTCCAGCGGAGAGAAAAAGCTACTTTAACACTCTGCAAGCCTTTCCACTCCCAAAAACATGCACATGGAAGGAGCTGCTGCAAAACCGATGCTATGCTCGCTGCTGCTCCTCCTGAAGCTCTGGCTGCTAAATCTGAGGCTTTCCTTCCAATTTCAAGCTGCAAAGCACTTGCTGAATTGCAGGGAAAGTCCGGGAGGCATTTGCTGTGCTGGCACACTTTCTCCTTCCTAGACAGAGTGGAAAAGCTTTTCCCTGCCGTGTAGGCGACAAGAGACGCATTAGACGGCGATCCGGAGCTGTCCGAAGGTAAGCGCCTGTTGCCGGCCTCTTTCGGCACAAGCCCCCGCTCCGGAGCGCACCGCGGCCGGCCGGATGCTCTCTGCCGGCGAAGGTGCCGCTTCTCCGGCAAGGAAGCCTCTGCCGCTTCTCCAGCACACGGAGAGCGTGCTAGCTGCTGAAACGTGAAGAAAGAAGCTGCAGAAGACTGGCACTGAGCGTGCAGCTTTCCAGCGGAGAGAAAAAGCTACTTGAACACTCTGCAAGCCTTTCCACTCTCAAAAACATGCACATGGAAGGAGCTGCTGCAAAAGCGATGCTGTGCTCGCTGCTGCTCCTCCTGAAGCTCTGGCTGCTAAATCTGAGGCTTTCCTTCCAATTTCAAGCTGCAAAGCACTTGCTGAATTGCAGGGAAAGTCCGGGAGGCATTTGCTGTGCTGGCACACTTTCTCCTTCCTAGACAGAGTGGAAAAGCTTTTCCCTGCCGTGTAGGCGACAAGAGACGCATTAGACGGCGATCCGGAGCTGTCCGAAGGTAAGCGCCTGTTGCCGGCCTCTTTCGGCACAAGCCCCCGCTCCGGAGCGCACCGCGGCCGGCAGGATGCTCTCTGCCGGCGAAGGTGCCGCTTCTCCGGCAAGGAAGCCTCTGCCGCTTCTCCAGCACACGGAGAGCGTGCTAGCTGCTGAAACGTGAAGAAAGAAGCTGCAGAAGACTGGCACTGAGCGTGCAGCTTTCCAGCGGAGAGAAAAAGCTACTTGAACACTCTGCAAGCCTTTCCACTCCCAAAAACATGCACATGGAAGGAGCTGCTGCAAAAGCGATGCTGTGCTCGCTGCTGCTCCTCCTGAAGCTCTGGCTGCTAAATCTGAGGCTTTCCTTCCAATTTCAAGCTGCAAAGCACTTGCTGAATTCCAGGGAAAGTCCGGGAGGCATTTGCTGTGCTGGCACACTTTCTCCTTCCTAGACAGAGTGGAAAAGCTTTTCCCTGCCGTGTAGGCGACAAGAGACGCATTAGACGGCGATCCGGAGCTGTCCGAAGGTAAGCGCCTGTTGCCGGCCTCTTTCGGCACAAGCCCCCGCTCCGGAGCGCACCGCGGCCGGCAGGATGCTCTCTGCCGGCGAAGGTGCCGCTTCTCCGGCAAGGAAGCCTCTGCCGCTTCTCCAGCACACGGAGAGCGTGCTAGCTGCTGAAACGTGAAGAAAGAAGCTGCAGAACACTGGCACTGAGCGTGCAGCTTTCCAGCGGAGAGAAAAAGCTACTTTAACACTCTGCAAGCCTTTCCACTCCCAAAAACATGCACATGGAAGGAGCTGCTGCAAAACCGATGCTGTGCTCGCTGCTGCTCCTCCTGAAGCTCTGGCTGCTAAATCTGAGGCTTTCCTTCCAATTTCAAGCTGCAAAGCACTTGCTGAATTCCAGGGAAAGTCCGGGAGGCATTTGCTGTGCTGGCACACTTTCTCCTTCCTAGACAGAGTGGAAAAGCTTTTCCCTGCCGTGTAGGCGACAAGAGACGCATTAGACGGCGATCCGGAGCTGTCCGAAGGTAAGCGCCTGTTGCCGGCCTCTTTCGGCACAAGCCCCCGCTCCGGAGCGCACCGCGGCCGGCAGGATGCTCTCTGCCGGCGAAGGTGCCGCTTCTCCGGCAAGGAAGCCTCTGCCGCTTCTCCAGCACACGGAGAGCGTGCTAGCTGCTGAAACGTGAAGAAAGAAGCTGCAGAAGACTGGCACTGAGCGTGCAGCTTTCCAGCGGAGAGAAAAAGCTACTTTAACACTCTGCAAGCCTTTCCACTCCCAAAAACATGCACATGGAAGGAGCTGCTGCAAAAGCGATGCTGTGCTCGCTGCTGCTCCTCCTGAAGCTCTGGCTGCTAAATCTGAGGCTTTCCTTCCAATTTCAAGCTGCAAAGCACTTGCTGAATTCCAGGGAAAGTCCGGGAGGCATTTGCTGTGCTGGCACACTTTCTCCTTCCTAGACAGAGTGGAAAAGCTTTTCCCTGCCGTGTAGGCGACAAGAGACACATTAGACGGCGATCCGGAGCTGTCCGAAGGTAAGCGCCTGTTGCCGGCCTCTTTCGGCACAAGCCCCCGCTCCGGAGCGCACCGCGGCCGGCAGGATGCTCTCTGCCGGCGAAGGTGCCGCTTCTCCGGCAAGGAAGCCTCTGCCGCTTCTCCAGCACACGGAGAGCGTGCTAGCTGCTGAAACGTGAAGAAAGAAGCTGCAGAAGACTGGCACTGAGCGTGCAGCTTTCCAGCGGAGAGAAAAAGCTACTTGAACACTCTGCAAGCCTTTCCACTCCCAAAAACATGCACATGGAAGGAGCTGCTGCAAAACCGATGCTGTGCTCGCTGCTGCTCCTCCTGAAGCTCTGGCTGCTAAATCTGAGGCTTTCCTTCCAATTTCAAGCTGCAAAGCACTTGCTGAATTCCAGGGAAAGTCCGGGAGGCATTTGCTGTGCTGGCACACTTTCTCCTTCCTAGACAGAGTGGAAAAGCTTTTCCCTGCCGTGTAGGCGACAAGAGACGCATTAGACGGCGATCCGGAGCTGTCCGAAGGTAAGCGCCTGTTGCCGGCCTCTTTCGGCACAAGCCCCCGCTCCGGAGCGCACCGCGGCCGGCAGGATGCTCTCTGCCGGCGAAGGTGCCGCTTCTCCGGCAAGGAAGCCTCTGCCGCTTCTCCAGCACACGGAGAGCGTGCTAGCTGCTGAAACGTGAAGAAAGAAGCTGCAGAACACTGGCACTGAGCGTGCAGCTTTCCAGCGGAGAGAAAAAGCTACTTGAACACTCTGCAAGCCTTTCCACTCCCAAAAACATGCACATGGAAGGAGCTGCTGCAAAAGCGATGCTGTGCTCGCTGCTGCTCCTCCTGAAGCTCTGGCTGCTAAATCTGAGGCTTTCCTTCCAATTTCAAGCTGCAAAGCACTTGCTGAATTCCAGGGAAAGTCCGGGAGGCATTTGCTGTGCTGGCACACTTTCTCCTTCCTAGACAGAGTGGAAAAGCTTTTCCCTGCCGTGTAGGCGACAAGAGACGCATTAGACGGCGATCCGGAGCTGTCCGAAGGTAAGCGCCTGTTGCCGGCCTCTTTCGGCACAAGCCCCCGCTCCGGAGCGCACCGCGGCCGGCAGGATGCTCTCTGCCGGCGAAGGTGCCGCTTCTCCGGCAAGGAAGCCTCTGCCGCTTCTCCAGCACACGGAGAGCGTGCTAGCTGCTGAAACGTGAAGAAAGAAGCTGCAGAACACTGGCACTGAGCGTGCAGCTTTCCAGCGGAGAGAAAAAGCTACTTGAACACTCTGCAAGCCTTTCCACTCCCAAAAACATGCACATGGAAGGAGCTGCTGCAAAAGCGATGCTGTGCTCGCTGCTGCTCCTCCTGAAGCTCTGGCTGCTAAATCTGAGGCTTTCCTTCCAATTTCAAGCTGCAAAGCACTTGCTGAATTCCAGGGAAAGTCCGGGAGGCATTTGCTGTGCTGGCACACTTTCTCCTTCCTAGACAGAGTGGAAAAGCTTTTCCCTGCCGTGTAGGCGACAAGAGACGCATTAGACGGCGATCCGGAGCTGTCCGAAGGTAAGCGCCTGTTGCCGGCCTCTTTCGGCACAAGCCCCCGCTCCGGAGCGCACCGCGGCCGGCAGGATGCTCTCTGCCGGCGAAGGTGCCGCTTCTCCGGCAAGGAAGCCTCTGCCGCTTCTCCAGCACACGGAGAGCGTGCTAGCTGCTGAAACGTGAAGAAAGAAGCTGCAGAAGACTGGCACTGAGCGTGCAGCTTTCCAGCGGAGAGAAAAAGCTACTTTAACACTCTGCAAGCCTTTCCACTCCCAAAAACATGCACATGGAAGGAGCTGCTGCAAAACCGATGCTGTGCTCGCTGCTGCTCCTCCTGAAGCTCTGGCTGCTAAATCTGAGGCTTTCCTTCCAATTTCAAGCTGCAAAGCACTTGCTGAATTCCAGGGAAAGTCCGGGAGGCATTTGCTGTGCTGGCACACTTTCTCCTTCCTAGACAGAGTGGAAAAGCTTTTCCCTGCCGTGTAGGCGACAAGAGACGCATTAGACGGCGATCCGGAGCTGTCCGAAGGTAAGCGCCTGTTGCCGGCCTCTTTCGGCACAAGCCCCCGCTCCGGAGCGCACCGCGGCCGGCAGGATGCTCTCTGCCGGCGAAGGTGCCGCTTCTCCGGCAAGGAAGCCTCTGCCGCTTCTCCAGCACACGGAGAGCGTGCTAGCTGCTGAAACGTGAAGAAAGAAGCTGCAGAACACTGGCACTGAGCGTGCAGCTTTCCAGCGGAGAGAAAAAGCTACTTGAACACTCTGCAAGCCTTTCCACTCCCAAAAACATGCACATGGAAGGAGCTGCTGCAAAACCGATGCTGTGCTCGCTGCTGCTCCTCCTGAAGCTCTGGCTGCTAAATCTGAGGCTTTCCTTCCAATTTCAAGCTGCAAAGCACTTGCTGAATTCCAGGGAAAGTCCGGGAGGCATTTGCTGTGCTGGCACACTTTCTCCTTCCTAGACAGAGTGGAAAAGCTTTTCCCTGCCGTGTAGGCGACAAGAGACGCATTAGACGGCGATCCGGAGCTGTCCGAAGGTAAGCGCCTGTTGCCGGCCTCTTTCGGCACAAGCCCCCGCTCCGGAGCGCACCGCGGCCGGCAGGATGCTCTCTGCCGGCGAAGGTGCCGCTTCTCCGGCAAGGAAGCCTCTGCCGCTTCTCCAGCACACGGAGAGCGTGCTAGCTGCTGAAACGTGAAGAAAGAAGCTGCAGAACACTGGCACTGAGCGTGCAGCTTTCCAGCGGAGAGAAAAAGCTACTTTAACACTCTGCAAGCCTTTCCACTCCCAAAAACATGCACATGGAAGGAGCTGCTGCAAAAGCGATGCTGTGCTCGCTGCTGCTCCTCCTGAAGCTCTGGCTGCTAAATCTGAGGCTTTCCTTCCAATTTCAAGCTGCAAAGCACTTGCTGAATTCCAGGGAAAGTCCGGGAGGCATTTGCTGTGCTGGCACACTTTCTCCTTCCTAGACAGAGTGGAAAAGCTTTTCCCTGCCGTGTAGGCGACAAGAGACGCATTAGACGGCGATCCGGAGCTGTCCGAAGGTAAGCGCCTGTTGCCGGCCTCTTTCGGCACAAGCCCCCGCTCCGGAGCGCACCGCGGCCGGCAGGATGCTCTCTGCCGGCGAAGGTGCCGCTTCTCCGGCAAGGAAGCCTCTGCCGCTTCTCCAGCACACGGAGAGCGTGCTAGCTGCTGAAACGTGAAGAAAGAAGCTGCAGAAGACTGGCACTGAGCGTGCAGCTTTCCAGCGGAGAGAAAAAGCTACTTGAACACTCTGCAAGCCTTTCCACTCCCAAAAACATGCACATGGAAGGAGCTGCTGCAAAACCGATGCTGTGCTCGCTGCTGCTCCTCCTGAAGCTCTGGCTGCTAAATCTGAGGCTTTCCTTCCAATTTCAAGCTGCAAAGCACTTGCTGAATTCCAGGGAAAGTCCGGGAGGCATTTGCTGTGCTGGCACACTTTCTCCTTCCTAGACAGAGTGGAAAAGCTTTTCCCTGCCGTGTAGGCGACAAGAGACGCATTAGACGGCGATCCGGAGCTGTCCGAAGGTAAGCGCCTGTTGCCGGCCTCTTTCGGCACAAGCCCCCGCTCCGGAGCGCACCGCGGCCGGCAGGATGCTCTCTGCCGGCGAAGGTGCCGCTTCTCCGGCAAGGAAGCCTCTGCCGCTTCTCCAGCACACGGAGAGCGTGCTAGCTGCTGAAACGTGAAGAAAGAAGCTGCAGAACACTGGCACTGAGCGTGCAGCTTTCCAGCGGAGAGAAAAAGCTACTTGAACACTCTGCAAGCCTTTCCACTCCCAAAAACATGCACATGGAAGGAGCTGCTGCAAAACCGATGCTGTGCTCGCTGCTGCTCCTCCTGAAGCTCTGGCTGCTAAATCTGAGGCTTTCCTTCCAATTTCAAGCTGCAAAGCACTTGCTGAATTCCAGGGAAAGTCCGGGAGGCATTTGCTGTGCTGGCACACTTTCTCCTTCCTAGACAGAGTGGAAAAGCTTTTCCCTGCCGTGTAGGCGACAAGAGACGCATTAGACGGCGATCCGGAGCTGTCCGAAGGTAAGCGCCTGTTGCCGGCCTCTTTCGGCACAAGCCCCCGCTCCGGAGCGCACCGCGGCCGGCAGGATGCTCTCTGCCGGCGAAGGTGCCGCTTCTCCGGCAAGGAAGCCTCTGCCGCTTCTCCAGCACACGGAGAGCGTGCTAGCTGCTGAAACGTGAAGAAAGAAGCTGCAGAAGACTGGCACTGAGCGTGCAGCTTTCCAGCGGAGAGAAAAAGCTACTTTAACACTCTGCAAGCCTTTCCACTCCCAAAAACATGCACATGGAAGGAGCTGCTGCAAAAGCGATGCTGTGCTCGCTGCTGCTCCTCCTGAAGCTCTGGCTGCTAAATCTGAGGCTTTCCTTCCAATTTCAAGCTGCAAAGCACTTGCTGAATTCCAGGGAAAGTCCGGGAGGCATTTGCTGTGCTGGCACACTTTCTCCTTCCTAGACAGAGTGGAAAAGCTTTTCCCTGCCGTGTAGGCGACAAGAGACGCATTAGACGGCGATCCGGAGCTGTCCGAAGGTAAGCGCCTGTTGCCGGCCTCTTTCGGCACAAGCCCCCGCTCCGGAGCGCACCGCGGCCGGCAGGATGCTCTCTGCCGGCGAAGGTGCCGCTTCTCCGGCAAGGAAGCCTCTGCCGCTTCTCCAGCACACGGAGAGCGTGCTAGCTGCTGAAACGTGAAGAAAGAAGCTGCAGAACACTGGCACTGAGCGTGCAGCTTTCCAGCGGAGAGAAAAAGCTACTTGAACACTCTGCAAGCCTTTCCACTCCCAAAAACATGCACATGGAAGGAGCTGCTGCAAAACCGATGCTGTGCTCGCTGCTGCTCCTCCTGAAGCTCTGGCTGCTAAATCTGAGGCTTTCCTTCCAATTTCAAGCTGCAAAGCACTTGCTGAATTCCAGGGAAAGTCCGGGAGGCATTTGCTGTGCTGGCACACTTTCTCCTTCCTAGACAGAGTGGAAAAGCTTTTCCCTGCCGTGTAGGCGACAAGAGACGCATTAGACGGCGATCCGGAGCTGTCCGAAGGTAAGCGCCTGTTGCCGGCCTCTTTCGGCACAAGCCCCCGCTCCGGAGCGCACCGCGGCCGGCAGGATGCTCTCTGCCGGCGAAGGTGCCGCTTCTCCGGCAAGGAAGCCTCTGCCGCTTCTCCAGCACACGGAGAGCGTGCTAGCTGCTGAAACGTGAAGAAAGAAGCTGCAGAACACTGGCACTGAGCGTGCAGCTTTCCAGCGGAGAGAAAAAGCTACTTTAACACTCTGCAAGCCTTTCCACTCCCAAAAACATGCACATGGAAGGAGCTGCTGCAAAACCGATGCTGTGCTCGCTGCTGCTCCTCCTGAAGCTCTGGCTGCTAAATCTGAGGCTTTCCTTCCAATTTCAAGCTGCAAAGCACTTGCTGAATTGCAGGGAAAGTCCGGGAGGCATTTGCTGTGCTGGCACACTTTCTCCTTCCTAGACAGAGTGGAAAAGCTTTTCCCTGCCGTGTAGGCGACAAGAGACGCATTAGACGGCGATCCGGAGCTGTCCGAAGGTAAGCGCCTGTTGCCGGCCTCTTTCGGCACAAGCCCCCGCTCCGGAGCGCACCGCGGCCGGCAGGATGCTCTCTGCCGGCGAAGGTGCCGCTTCTCCGGCAAGGAAGCCTCTGCCGCTTCTCCAGCACACGGAGAGCGTGCTAGCTGCTGAAACGTGAAGAAAGAAGCTGCAGAACACTGGCACTGAGCGTGCAGCTTTCCAGCGGAGAGAAAAAGCTACTTTAACACTCTGCAAGCCTTTCCACTCCCAAAAACATGCACATGGAAGGAGCTGCTGCAAAACCGATGCTGTGCTCGCTGCTGCTCCTCCTGAAGCTCTGGCTGCTAAATCTGAGGCTTTCCTTCCAATTTCAAGCTGCAAAGCACTTGCTGAATTCCAGGGAAAGTCCGGGAGGCATTTGCTGTGCTGGCACACTTTCTCCTTCCTAGACAGAGTGGAAAAGCTTTTCCCTGCCGTGTAGGCGACAAGAGACGCATTAGACGGCGATCCGGAGCTGTCCGAAGGTAAGCGCCTGTTGCCGGCCTCTTTCGGCACAAGCCCCCGCTCCGGAGCGCACCGCGGCCGGCAGGATGCTCTCTGCCGGCGAAGGTGCCGCTTCTCCGGCAAGGAAGCCTCTGCCGCTTCTCCAGCACACGGAGAGCGTGCTAGCTGCTGAAACGTGAAGAAAGAAGCTGCAGAAGACTGGCACTGAGCGTGCAGCTTTCCAGCGGAGAGAAAAAGCTACTTTAACACTCTGCAAGCCTTTCCACTCCCAAAAACATGCACATGGAAGGAGCTGCTGCAAAAGCGATGCTGTGCTCGCTGCTGCTCCTCCTGAAGCTCTGGCTGCTAAATCTGAGGCTTTCCTTCCAATTTCAAGCTGCAAAGCACTTGCTGAATTCCAGGGAAAGTCCGGGAGGCATTTGCTGTGCTGGCACACTTTCTCCTTCCTAGACAGAGTGGAAAAGCTTTTCCCTGCCGTGTAGGCGACAAGAGACGCATTAGACGGCGATCCGGAGCTGTCCGAAGGTAAGCGCCTGTTGCCGGCCTCTTTCGGCACAAGCCCCCGCTCCGGAGCGCACCGCGGCCGGCAGGATGCTCTCTGCCGGCGAAGGTGCCGCTTCTCCGGCAAGGAAGCCTCTGCCGCTTCTCCAGCACACGGAGAGCGTGCTAGCTGCTGAAACGTGAAGAAAGAAGCTGCAGAACACTGGCACTGAGCGTGCAGCTTTCCAGCGGAGAGAAAAAGCTACTTGAACACTCTGCAAGCCTTTCCACTCCCAAAAACATGCACATGGAAGGAGCTGCTGCAAAACCGATGCTGTGCTCGCTGCTGCTCCTCCTGAAGCTCTGGCTGCTAAATCTGAGGCTTTCCTTCCAATTTCAAGCTGCAAAGCACTTGCTGAATTGCAGGGAAAGTCCGGGAGGCATTTGCTGTGCTGGCACACTTTCTCCTTCCTAGACAGAGTGGAAAAGCTTTTCCCTGCCGTGTAGGCGACAAGAGACGCATTAGACGGCGATCCGGAGCTGTCCGAAGGTAAGCGCCTGTTGCCGGCCTCTTTCGGCACAAGCCCCCGCTCCGGAGCGCACCGCGGCCGGCAGGATGCTCTCTGCCGGCGAAGGTGCCGCTTCTCCGGCAAGGAAGCCTCTGCCGCTTCTCCAGCACACGGAGAGCGTGCTAGCTGCTGAAACGTGAAGAAAGAAGCTGCAGAACACTGGCACTGAGCGTGCAGCTTTCCAGCGGAGAGAAAAAGCTACTTGAACACTCTGCAAGCCTTTCCACTCCCAAAAACATGCACATGGAAGGAGCTGCTGCAAAACCGATGCTGTGCTCGCTGCTGCTCCTCCTGAAGCTCTGGCTGCTAAATCTGAGGCTTTCCTTCCAATTTCAAGCTGCAAAGCACTTGCTGAATTGCAGGGAAAGTCCGGGAGGCATTTGCTGTGCTGGCACACTTTCTCCTTCCTAGACAGAGTGGAAAAGCTTTTCCCTGCCGTGTAGGCGACAAGAGACGCATTAGACGGCGATCCGGAGCTGTCCGAAGGTAAGCGCCTGTTGCCGGCCTCTTTCGGCACAAGCCCCCGCTCCGGAGCGCACCGCGGCCGGCAGGATGCTCTCTGCCGGCGAAGGTGCCGCTTCTCCGGCAAGGAAGCCTCTGCCGCTTCTCCAGCACACGGAGAGCGTGCTAGCTGCTGAAACGTGAAGAAAGAAGCTGCAGAACACTGGCACTGAGCGTGCAGCTTTCCAGCGGAGAGAAAAAGCTACTTGAACACTCTGCAAGCCTTTCCACTCCCAAAAACATGCACATGGAAGGAGCTGCTGCAAAAGCGATGCTGTGCTCGCTGCTGCTCCTCCTGAAGCTCTGGCTGCTAAATCTGAGGCTTTCCTTCCAATTTCAAGCTGCAAAGCACTTGCTGAATTCCAGGGAAAGTCCGGGAGGCATTTGCTGTGCTGGCACACTTTCTCCTTCCTAGACAGAGTGGAAAAGCTTTTCCCTGCCGTGTAGGCGACAAGAGACGCATTAGACGGCGATCCGGAGCTGTCCGAAGGTAAGCGCCTGTTGCCGGCCTCTTTCGGCACAAGCCCCCGCTCCGGAGCGCACCGCGGCCGGCAGGATGCTCTCTGCCGGCGAAGGTGCCGCTTCTCCGGCAAGGAAGCCTCTGCCGCTTCTCCAGCACACGGAGAGCGTGCTAGCTGCTGAAACGTGAAGAAAGAAGCTGCAGAACACTGGCACTGAGCGTGCAGCTTTCCAGCGGAGAGAAAAAGCTACTTGAACACTCTGCAAGCCTTTCCACTCCCAAAAACATGCACATGGAAGGAGCTGCTGCAAAAGCGATGCTGTGCTCGCTGCTGCTCCTCCTGAAGCTCTGGCTGCTAAATCTGAGGCTTTCCTTCCAATTTCAAGCTGCAAAGCACTTGCTGAATTCCAGGGAAAGTCCGGGAGGCATTTGCTGTGCTGGCACACTTTCTCCTTCCTAGACAGAGTGGAAAAGCTTTTCCCTGCCGTGTAGGCGACAAGAGACGCATTAGACGGCGATCCGGAGCTGTCCGAAGGTAAGCGCCTGTTGCCGGCTTCTTTCGGCACAAGCCCCCGCTCCGGAGCGCACCGCGGCCGGCAGGATGCTCTCTGCCGGCGAAGGTGCCGCTTCTCCGGCAAGGAAGCCTCTGCCGCTTCTCCAGCACACGGAGAGCGTGCTAGCTGCTGAAACGTGAAGAAAGAAGCTGCAGAAGACTGGCACTGAGCGTGCAGCTTTCCAGCGGAGAGAAAAAGCTACTTTAACACTCTGCAAGCCTTTCCACTCCCAAAAACATGCACATGGAAGGAGCTGCTGCAAAAGCGATGCTGTGCTCGCTGCTGCTCCTCCTGAAGCTCTGGCTGCTAAATCTGAGGCTTTCCTTCCAATTTCAAGCTGCAAAGCACTTGCTGAATTCCAGGGAAAGTCCGGGAGGCATTTGCTGTGCTGGCACACTTTCTCCTTCCTAGACAGAGTGGAAAAGCTTTTCCCTGCCGTGTAGGCGACAAGAGACGCATTAGACGGCGATCCGGAGCTGTCCGAAGGTAAGCGCCTGTTGCCGGCCTCTTTCTGCACAAGCCCCCGCTCCGGAGCGCACCGCGGCCGGCAGGATGCTCTCTGCCGGCGAAGGTGCCGCTTCTCCGGCAAGGAAGCCTCTGCCGCTTCTCCAGCACACGGAGAGCGTGCTAGCTGCTGAAACGTGAAGAAAGAAGCTGCAGAACACTGGCACTGAGCGTGCAGCTTTCCAGCGGAGAGAAAAAGCTACTTGAACACTCTGCAAGCCTTTCCACTCCCAAAAACATGCACATGGAAGGAGCTGCTGCAAAACCGATGCTGTGCTCGCTGCTGCTCCTCCTGAAGCTCTGGCTGCTAAATCTGAGGCTTTCCTTCCAATTTCAAGCTGCAAAGCACTTGCTGAATTGCAGGGAAAGTCCGGGAGGCATTTGCTGTGCTGGCACACTTTCTCCTTCCTAGACAGAGTGGAAAAGCTTTTCCCTGCCGTGTAGGCGACAAGAGACGCATTAGACGGCGATCCGGAGCTGTCCGAAGGTAAGCGCCTGTTGCCGGCCTCTTTCGGCACAAGCCCCCGCTCCGGAGCGCACCGCGGCCGGCAGGATGCTCTCTGCCGGCGAAGGTGCCGCTTCTCCGGCAAGGAAGCCTCTGCCGCTTCTCCAGCACACGGAGAGCGTGCTAGCTGCTGAAACGTGAAGAAAGAAGCTGCAGAACACTGGCACTGAGCGTGCAGCTTTCCAGCGGAGAGAAAAAGCTACTTGAACACTCTGCAAGCCTTTCCACTCCCAAAAACATGCACATGGAAGGAGCTGCTGCAAAACCGATGCTGTGCTCGCTGCTGCTCCTCCTGAAGCTCTGGCTGCTAAATCTGAGGCTTTCCTTCCAATTTCAAGCTGCAAAGCACTTGCTGAATTGCAGGGAAAGTCCGGGAGGCATTTGCTGTGCTGGCACACTTTCTCCTTCCTAGACAGAGTGGAAAAGCTTTTCCCTGCCGTGTAGGCGACAAGAGACGCATTAGACGGCGATCCGGAGCTGTCCGAAGGTAAGCGCCTGTTGCCGGCCTCTTTCGGCACAAGCCCCCGCTCCGGAGCGCACCGCGGCCGGCAGGATGCTCTCTGCCGGCGAAGGTGCCGCTTCTCCGGCAAGGAAGCCTCTGCCGCTTCTCCAGCACACGGAGAGCGTGCTAGCTGCTGAAACGTGAAGAAAGAAGCTGCAGAACACTGGCACTGAGCGTGCAGCTTTCCAGCGGAGAGAAAAAGCTACTTGAACACTCTGCAAGCCTTTCCACTCCCAAAAACATGCACATGGAAGGAGCTGCTGCAAAAGCGATGCTGTGCTCGCTGCTGCTCCTCCTGAAGCTCTGGCTGCTAAATCTGAGGCTTTCCTTCCAATTTCAAGCTGCAAAGCACTTGCTGAATTCCAGGGAAAGTCCGGGAGGCATTTGCTGTGCTGGCACACTTTCTCCTTCCTAGACAGAGTGGAAAAGCTTTTCCCTGCCGTGTAGGCGACAAGAGACGCATTAGACGGCGATCCGGAGCTGTCCGAAGGTAAGCGCCTGTTGCCGGCCTCTTTCGGCACAAGCCCCCGCTCCGGAGCGCACCGCGGCCGGCAGGATGCTCTCTGCCGGCGAAGGTGCCGCTTCTCCGGCAAGGAAGCCTCTGCCGCTTCTCCAGCACACGGAGAGCGTGCTAGCTGCTGAAACGTGAAGAAAGAAGCTGCAGAACACTGGCACTGAGCGTGCAGCTTTCCAGCGGAGAGAAAAAGCTACTTGAACACTCTGCAAGCCTTTCCACTCCCAAAAACATGCACATGGAAGGAGCTGCTGCAAAAGCGATGCTGTGCTCGCTGCTGCTCCTCCTGAAGCTCTGGCTGCTAAATCTGAGGCTTTCCTTCCAATTTCAAGCTGCAAAGCACTTGCTGAATTGCAGGGAAAGTCCGGGAGGCATTTGCTGTGCTGGCACACTTTCTCCTTCCTAGACAGAGTGGAAAAGCTTTTCCCTGCCGTGTAGGCGACAAGAGACGCATTAGACGGCGATCCGGAGCTGTCCGAAGGTAAGCGCCTGTTGCCGGCTTCTTTCGGCACAAGCCCCCGCTCCGGAGCGCACCGCGGCCGGCAGGATGCTCTCTGCCGGCGAAGGTGCCGCTTCTCCGGCAAGGAAGCCTCTGCCGCTTCTCCAGCACACGGAGAGCGTGCTAGCTGCTGAAACGTGAAGAAAGAAGCTGCAGAAGACTGGCACTGAGCGTGCAGCTTTCCAGCGGAGAGAAAAAGCTACTTTAACACTCTGCAAGCCTTTCCACTCCCAAAAACATGCACATGGAAGGAGCTGCTGCAAAAGCGATGCTGTGCTCGCTGCTGCTCCTCCTGAAGCTCTGGCTGCTAAATCTGAGGCTTTCCTTCCAATTTCAAGCTGCAAAGCACTTGCTGAATTCCAGGGAAAGTCCGGGAGGCATTTGCTGTGCTGGCACACTTTCTCCTTCCTAGACAGAGTGGAAAAGCTTTTCCCTGCCGTGTAGGCGACAAGAGACGCATTAGACGGCGATCCGGAGCTGTCCGAAGGTAAGCGCCTGTTGCCGGCCTCTTTCTGCACAAGCCCCCGCTCCGGAGCGCACCGCGGCCGGCAGGATGCTCTCTGCCGGCGAAGGTGCCGCTTCTCCGGCAAGGAAGCCTCTGCCGCTTCTCCAGCACACGGAGAGCGTGCTAGCTGCTGAAACGTGAAGAAAGAAGCTGCAGAACACTGGCACTGAGCGTGCAGCTTTCCAGCGGAGAGAAAAAGCTACTTGAACACTCTGCAAGCCTTTCCACTCCCAAAAACATGCACATGGAAGGAGCTGCTGCAAAACCGATGCTGTGCTCGCTGCTGCTCCTCCTGAAGCTCTGGCTGCTAAATCTGAGGCTTTCCTTCCAATTTCAAGCTGCAAAGCACTTGCTGAATTCCAGGGAAAGTCCGGGAGGCATTTGCTGTGCTGGCACACTTTCTCCTTCCTAGACAGAGTGGAAAAGCTTTTCCCTGCCGTGTAGGCGACAAGAGACGCATTAGACGGCGATCCGGAGCTGTCCGAAGGTAAGCGCCTGTTGCCGGCCTCTTTCGGCACAAGCCCCCGCTCCGGAGCGCACCGCGGCCGGCAGGATGCTCTCTGCCGGCGAAGGTGCCGCTTCTCCGGCAAGGAAGCCTCTGCCGCTTCTCCAGCACACGGAGAGCGTGCTAGCTGCTGAAACGTGAAGAAAGAAGCTGCAGAACACTGGCACTGAGCGTGCAGCTTTCCAGCGGAGAGAAAAAGCTACTTTAACACTCTGCAAGCCTTTCCACTCCCAAAAACATGCACATGGAAGGAGCTGCTGCAAAAGCGATGCTGTGCTCGCTGCTGCTCCTCCTGAAGCTCTGGCTGCTAAATCTGAGGCTTTCCTTCCAATTTCAAGCTGCAAAGCACTTGCTGAATTGCAGGGAAAGTCCGGGAGGCATTTGCTGTGCTGGCACACTTTCTCCTTCCTAGACAGAGTGGAAAAGCTTTTCCCTGCCGTGTAGGCGACAAGAGACGCATTAGACGGCGATCCGGAGCTGTCCGAAGGTAAGCGCCTGTTGCCGGCCTCTTTCGGCACAAGCCCCCGCTCCGGAGCGCACCGCGGCCGGCAGGATGCTCTCTGCCGGCGAAGGTGCCGCTTCTCCGGCAAGGAAGCCTCTGCCGCTTCTCCAGCACACGGAGAGCGTGCTAGCTGCTGAAACGTGAAGAAAGAAGCTGCAGAAGACTGGCACTGAGCGTGCAGCTTTCCAGCGGAGAGAAAAAGCTACTTTAACACTCTGCAAGCCTTTCCACTCCCAAAAACATGCACATGGAAGGAGCTGCTGCAAAAGCGATGCTGTGCTCGCTGCTGCTCCTCCTGAAGCTCTGGCTGCTAAATCTGAGGCTTTCCTTCCAATTTCAAGCTGCAAAGCACTTGCTGAATTCCAGGGAAAGTCCGGGAGGCATTTGCTGTGCTGGCACACTTTCTCCTTCCTAGACAGAGTGGAAAAGCTTTTCCCTGCCGTGTAGGCGACAAGAGACGCATTAGACGGCGATCCGGAGCTGTCCGAAGGTAAGCGCCTGTTGCCGGCCTCTTTCGGCACAAGCCCCCGCTCCGGAGCGCACCGCGGCCGGCAGGATGCTCTCTGCCGGCGAAGGTGCCGCTTCTCCGGCAAGGAAGCCTCTGCCGCTTCTCCAGCACACGGAGAGCGTGCTAGCTGCTGAAACGTGAAGAAAGAAGCTGCAGAACACTGGCACTGAGCGTGCAGCTTTCCAGCGGAGAGAAAAAGCTACTTTAACACTCTGCAAGCCTCTCCACTCCCAAAAACATGCACATGGAAGGAGCTGCTGCAAAACCGATGCTGTGCTCGCTGCTGCTCCTCCTGAAGCTCTGGCTGCTAAATCTGAGGCTTTCCTTCCAATTTCAAGCTGCAAAGCACTTGCTGAATTCCAGGGAAAGTCCGGGAGGCATTTGCTGTGCTGGCACACTTTCTCCTTCCTAGACAGAGTGGAAAAGCTTTTCCCTGCCGTGTAGGCGACAAGAGACGCATTAGACGGCGATCCGGAGCTGTCCGAAGGTAAGCGCCTGTTGCCGGCCTCTTTCGGCACAAGCCCCCGCTCCGGAGCGCACCGCGGCCGGCAGGATGCTCTCTGCCGGCGAAGGTGCCGCTTCTCCGGCAAGGAAGCCTCTGCCGCTTCTCCAGCACACGGAGAGCGTGCTAGCTGCTGAAACGTGAAGAAAGAAGCTGCAGAACACTGGCACTGAGCGTGCAGCTTTCCAGCGGAGAGAAAAAGCTACTTTAACACTCTGCAAGCCTTTCCACTCCCAAAAACATGCACATGGAAGGAGCTGCTGCAAAACCGATGCTGTGCTCGCTGCTGCTCCTCCTGAAGCTCTGGCTGCTAAATCTGAGGCTTTCCTTCCAATTTCAAGCTGCAAAGCACTTGCTGAATTCCAGGGAAAGTCCGGGAGGCATTTGCTGTGCTGGCACAGGGCAAATGTCCATTTAAAAAGTCTTTTTTTGACGGAAATCAATCACCTCCAACAGGACAACATTTTCAAAAATCCCCTCACTCATCACCTAGGATGTTTTCAATGGTCAGTACTGTTCCTCGCAATTGAGTAATGAGTCATAAGCAATATTATTAACTTTCATTATCAAGGTAACACTGGAGAGTCCAACATCATTTGATAAAAATGTCCTACATTTCTGACCCATATATTAAAAGGGATCATAGTTTCTGATGTTTCCCAGATTTCTGTTTAGCCCAACTATTTATGTCAGACTATTTTATTTCTTTTATTTCATTTCATTTCATTTTTATTTTATTTTGTTCTTAATGACTTTTCATTCCTTTCTCTTTTCTGTTGCCTCCCCAGCTCCCAGGAAAAGCAGACCTGAAATCTTCCTTCAGGATTAACCTCTGTCAAGTTCTAAACACAAAACACTTCTTAAAAAACCACTAAGCCATTCAAGAACAAAGTACTATAAAACAAACTAAAAGGCATTCACTAAAGAGGACATATTAAGGAAATTCTCATGGAGGCAGTTTGTGTCAAGTAAATTGAGAGATTTTTCTTGAGTTACTGTTTCTGTTCCTCTGCAGCAAGATTTCCAAGAACTAGCATTTGCCAAGGGGATGTATTCCCTTTTCAAACCCTGTGCCAAGTGCCCTAAATCAGCATCAGTTATAATTCCTTTTAAAACAAACAGCAAGTGGGGCAAGAACAAAGGAGAACCAACACAACACAGTGTTCCCCGCTCAGACCCCTATTCCCTATCATCTTTTATGGACCCTAATGCACTCCCAAAGCTATTAATTGAATGGATACATCCATCTGGAGATGAGAAGAGAGTGCAGTGACAAAGGAGGAGTAAGGCTGTCAGGGCCATAGTGTGAAGTGGGAACAGATGGAAATCACTGTCTGGCTTAGGAAACACCTGCTGCACCATGAGGCAAGGTGCTGGCACTACAGCAACTACTGGACAGATTGGCTGAGAATACTGTTGTAAAATGTTCAGAGAAAATAAGAAGTAACTTGATAAAAATGTAGGAGGGTCTTGTCCACATACCTTCATAACCACTAATTTAAATTTCATTTCAGGAAAACTAATACTGAAAATTACCATCAGAGGTAGTAAAAACCATTGCCAGCAAAAACAAAGCAAAAAAAACCCAAAAAAACCCCTGTTGCATCCTTTCGGGCAAGGAGGAGAAAGCAAAGGGAGCAGCAATCACCAGAAACCCTTTGGAATATTTCTATTAGCATGCTGCTTGTGACCCTTTCGTTAGTGTGGGACTACACAGGTTGCAGAGAATTCTGGACAGTTGCTCTTCCACATCCATGGAAGGAAAACACAGGAAAAACATTTTTCCCACGAAATGCAGGCTGTGAAGATGTGGCTCAGGCTGTACCTTTCAGCTCATTCCTCCCATGAAGGGGAGTATCTTGCCAGACTGATGTGACATCTAATCACAGAACGTGATTTTCAAGTTATGAGTCTGATACTTTCAACAGGGTGAATATTTTCAAAAGCATGATAATAAAAGTGGGCTGAGGAAGCAGTGTCTCTTCCTTTCATGGGTTTGGTATCATGAAAAAAAATTAAATACATTAAAAATAAGTTTGTTATTGAGAGAGATAATGGCTGATCAACAGCATAAAAATAAGATATTGCGGCAGAAATGTTCTCTATGCAGGAAGAAAAAAAGGAGTGGAAAACCCTCAACATAGCATAAAGAATGCAAGGAAAGCATAATTCAGCACCAAGATCTGCACATAAGGAGGAGATTAAAAAAAAAAAAAAGCCAGACAGACACAGTCAGGATGCGAAGATAACAAAAGCACTGTTGGTGGGAAGAAATCTTAAAAAAATTGTTTTTAAGAAAAGCAAAAATAAACCCTCCCCTCAAAACCCAAATCATGCTGCTTCTGTTGGCACTGCAATAGCAGCATTTCAATTATTCGCAGAGGGAACCAGACTACCAGGATAAGGCTGAACTGCAGCCAGCATTAGAAATTTAGTCTTATCCCATGAGAATACATCAATGTGATGTTATTACACGTTATATGTTCTATATACCCTCATTCTTCATTAAAAAAACCCCATACTTAGGGATGCTACAAGAAGGAAGCACTGATCATTAAGTGAATCTATTTGGCATTTCCAACCAAAATTCTCAGTGCACCATCTGGCAACTTATGAACTGCTTTAAATACCTAGCGGGGTGTTGTCTCCATGAGCCCTCCTGTAACCTAGTTTCTGTGATGGGCAATTTTGCAACACTCAGTTTTCTGAGGGTATTTGTTCCTATCTGAGGGTAGGAGCAAATCACAATTCTTCAGAAGATTTACTCATCTGACCTTGCAGTTGTGTTTTGTCTTAGCCACTGAAAAGCATCAAACCCAACCACTTAGAGTACCAAAAAAACAGCTGCAGAATTAAAATGCTATCTATTCCATGCTAATTTCTCAGTGGATCATCACTTGCAAACACAGTTTATATGAAATAAAGCTCTTCTCCAAACTGTACTGCAACTTTAAAAGGACATAAATTGTCATTTAAAAAAAAAGGAACTGCAAACATAAGCATGGTCAGATTAAATATTTTATTAGATTTGACAAATTCTTCCCTCACACTCCTATTTCTTACAATTAATGGCAATTCTGATAACAGGTGTTGTGACTTTATTGGAAAAAATGATTTCAATTTCAGTCGAAGCAAGGTGCATTACTAACCTAGCAAAACTAATTAATTTTGCTCCAAGCATTCTTTACAGAGACGCCTGTTTTGAGCAATTTTCGGTTTAATGAACCAGCTTTGAGAAGGGGAAATGCAGCATTAATGAAAGGAAAACTACTTGCTTTTTGGTTTGTTTTGACAAGTTTTTGCATTGACCTTAAGATGGGTTATTTGAAGGTAATTCAGCTCTGGTGTTTGTGCACCTCTTGAGCAGTGAAGGCTGCAGCTAGGAGTGCCTATTTGGTTTCTCTCCTTCCCCCTACAGGAAAGAGAAACCAACCTTTCTCTTCCTTACAGCCCATAAGACTATCTAATAAATAACTGTATTTATCAGCCCTACAGACTTACAGAATCAGGGAACATGAACAGAGCATGTGGGAAAAGATACAGAAAGAAAGGGTAGCAACCATTCCTCTTCAAGTATCCCTCCATCAGTTGAACAGCACCTTCTCTCTCAAAGCCTCCTCCACTGAAGGAAACAATACAGAAATTCTGCTCAAGATGCTACCAAGATCTACCTTTACACTGAAAATCAACCAGCCACTTTTACCCTTGTCCTCTTAAAAGCGTGACAGCTTTGGCCCTAGTCAAACCAGACAAACTCCTACAAATATAAGCCAAGTCTTCCATGAGTCCTGTAAAAAGCATTTGAAACTTTAACAGAACTAGATCAACTGACTCATGGTCTGGACTGTGATCTCCCATTTGAGTATGAGGATTTTGATACTCCTCATAGGCATTGCTGGGTACTGAATGATATCTTATAATACTGAAAAATAAAGGACTTTGAGATAACCTCTTTGGCATATCTCAGTGGTACCAGGAGAACTTACAATAGTAGGTTACATACAGGCTCAATGTTCTATGTAGAAATCCGGAGGGTTATGTCTAGTAATGCAAGGGACATAATTTTTATTCTTAATGTTTCAGACATCAGGAGATCTGCAGGATCAAAGCTTTAACATCAAACTCTGTGCTCAAGAGAAATCTTCATCTCAAAGAGAAATCCTCAGTTTATAGAGGTTAAAGCAGTTGTTGCAAGGAAATAGAGGTTTCTAATATACTAAAGTAAAAATTCACAGACTTTCACTTTCTACAGAGCACTTTCAAAAAGACATTATTACTGATGCTCAAGAAAAGTACTTGCAATTTGATGAAAATGAAAGTACACAAACCCTTTACATCTTTCAATATCTTGGCAGTGGTAGAGTCAGTACTAGTGGGTTTAGTGTTCAGCGGTGTTGCTGGCTAAATCTGCACAACAGGCTTATGTAATGAAGAGTTAGCTCCACAGCCCAGACAAATCACCTCCCCTCTAACTTTCCCTCACAGGACAGAGACAGAATTGCCACCTCAGCAAGCACACTGCAGGGATATAGAGGTAGCAGGCATGAAATAGTGATGTCCTGGTACATACAGAGACTCAGCCTTGACCCCTGACTCCACAGCAACCCCTTGGTTATTCTCCCTTTTTCAGCAGAAGTACAAGTATATCAAAGAGTGAGGAAAAAAACCAGGGGAAACCCATTTCCCCCCAAACTATGAAATACTGCCAGCCCAGTCATAGCCCCCTCTCCTAATTCTGCTTAGTATTTATTATGTTCTCTATTTCAAGGGGATGAAATTAATGGTTTATGTTCTCTGTTTTCAAAGGAAATTAATGAATGTCCCACATTCCTTAGCAGACACCTGTCTTTTCAAACTAAGACAGGAGGAAACCTCTTATCTCACAAAATAGATCTTCCAGATGCTCAAGAGCTCACATCCTATCTCTGCATACCCTACCCCCACCGTGCAGGGTGGTATATCTCAGTGGTACAGAAATAACCAGTAGAAGAGCCGATTTAGTTTCTGCTTGTTGCTCCAAACTAACACGGATCTACAAGCACTGCTGTTCAGCTTTTGCAGAAGAGGTAATAGGATACAGCCCCAGCCCATAGCTGGCATGGGGAGGCAGCAGAGAGTGAGGGCAAGGGGGCAAGTAAATTCTTTGATTTGCTCATGTCTGAGCTGTGCTGCTGATTTTCTGCATGGGTGGTCTTACAGGTATGGCTACTAATCTCCCTCAGAGTAAGTGCTTGGATCTGTACCCATGTAAATACTTTGTCTGATTTCACTTGGAAATCCTGATGGGAGTGATGTGGAAAGGCCATTCACTAAGTGGCTTTTTTCCAAGTCCTGTTTCATTCCTCTGCATTTAGCAAACAAGCATAAGGCCACTTTCATCCATGCTTGTCCTGAGGATCCTTCAGCTCTCACTTCATGGCTGAATGAGCAGTTTAACATACTGGTCCCTCACTAAGGTTTGTGAAACTGTTTGCTCTTCCCCTGATTAATCTGGTTTCTTCTAGAAGAAGTTCCCCATGATTATTGTTTAGCTTGCAGCAGCTATGCCAGTTCAGTGCTTTTGAAATTATGGATTCTGTTTATAGGTTACCAAAATTCCACTAGGAATACATTCAATACTCTAGTTTTTGTAAAATCCTTCTCTATTTATAAGTAACTCATAAGTGCTTATAACTTGTAAGTAACTTATAAGTACTTATAACTCAGGGCAGTTCAGGATCTCCCTTCAAAATACAACAAATGCCTATTTCTGCAGAAATAAATTACTGTCTAATGATTTCAACATCCAAAATGCTACACTTAAATGAGTGGCTATATGTATTGTAAATTCAGATACTTTTCTATTTATAGTGCGTTTATTTATGCCTGAGATGCATTTAAATATAAATTGCCGTACTTAATGCCAAGTTTTATAACATGTCATTCCCAATCCATTAAGTATTTTATTACATATATTGTAGAAGAAATAAATTTATAGTCCCCATTTATAGTATAAATAAGGAATGATGAAAAGCACAATAAAAATGTCTTACTTTTTGGGTTTTGTGGAGGTTTACTGCTAGAGCATAGTTACCAGTCATGTTTTAATGTTTTACTATAATAAAAGACATGATCTGAGTACAGTAATATATGTAAAATTAAAAGAAGCCCTACTAAAATGACAGAAGCTTTCCTATTCAGACACAAACAATTACAGACTTAGCATATTCTCAGTTGCTTTCTAGGCTGTAGGAGCATGTGGAAATAAATTTTGCTTTGTTAATTTTAAAGCATTTGCCAGGTGCTTCTTCATAGAAGGTTTCCAGAACATACTTCACTTTGTTGATAATGGGGGAAAAACACACACACAAAAACTTTATTCCTTGCATCCATTTTCCTAGGTCATCCATGACCAACTATGTTTCTTTTCCCTTGCTTTCTGACTATAAGTCAGGAATCAGCAAGGAAATAAAAACTTTCCTCTTCATGTTTGGTTTGAGGGTTTTTTGGTTTTTTTCCCAGTTACCTCTCAAAATTTCATTTCCTATTACTGGCTAGAAAAAAAAATAGTATTTTGGGGAAAAATTTCTTATGTCATGCTGTCCTTAGAAATGCTGTCTTCACAGTTCCTCAGTGTCTTTCCAAACAAGTACAGAAGAGAAGACAATCTTCTTAGCACATATATGGGGGAATTCTCATTGTTTTAAAAGAAAAAAGAAAATTTGGAAAGCACCAAAGCCAATAAACACTTTGAAAAAATATTGCCATATGTTTTGACGATCTCTGCACTAGAACCAAAAATCTGGGCAAGACAGAGCGTTGAGAATGTGAAAGGATATTTTTTGATCAGTTGATCAGTTCAGGTCTTGATCTGACCCCTAGTCTGTCTTGCCCTTTCCAGATGCTTTCACATTGCTAAGTCCTCAGTCAGTCTGTGTTCAGCTGCTGTTATTTCAAACCACACAAGCCTGAGTGAAATTCAATCAAGCACACCTGAGCAGATCTCCATAGCAGTCTCTGACATTAAGTTACTGTCTCAGCTGGTTGTTATGGGAAGTGGGAACCAAACCTTGACTCATGGCATTACCGGCATCAGTCTTTCCATTTTCTGTCCCTGGAATATTTGAGTGTCTCTCACTAGGGCAGAAGGTTTGAAGGCAGGATGACCCCAAAGACAAATGATCCCATAATAACAGAGGGAAAAGAGAGGGAGAAGTGACTTTCACAGAGCAAACACTGCCTTTGTGATAAAAGCACGAAGATAATGCTGATCTCTGGAGCACTATTTTTTAACTAATGCACATAAATCTAAAACTGCTTTCTTGGAGACTTAAAAGGAAAGTAGGCAATCCTGAAAGATGGTGAGGCATAAGTCCCTGGATTTCTAATGTTATGGTTTTAAGAAAATTTAAAGGTATTTAAGCAATTTTCCTAATAGAAAACAGTTTGAAAGCATACCTTTAAGCTAAAACAGACCTTTGTGACACAAAACCATCAGAAGTTAAAACACTCCTGAATTCCATAATCTTTTTTGTTGTTTGGTTTTGTTTTCTTTTTCAAAGCATGAATCTTCCTTTCATTAAGTAAAGGGTAAACAAAGGCACAGAGAAACTAAGCAAGTATACCAATCTTACAGTGAAGTAAATAAAACCACAGAAACAGCAAAGTCCCAGTTCTTAGCCATACACACTCACCAAGAATTGAACCCTGAGTCGTGCTCCAACTTATCTACCAGTTTTATTTTTACTGGGATGTACTACTAATAGTATTGCCTTTTTAATTTTGTAGATAGAATGAGAAGTTGGAGAACTTCATCAAGACCATTTTCTTTTGCAACTTGTCAGGTACATCTTATCTTTATGTAGTAACAGAAAATATTTATTTTAAGGAAAGAGAAAAATTACAGCTTATAAAGAGATTGTTACATGGAAATAAATCAGTGCCTTCATACTAGTATCACTATGATAGCTATTTCAGCTTACCCCATTAATGCTACTTTCTTTATCAATTTCTTAACAAATTCAATTTGTTATAATGTTTCTTTAATATTTCCACTGGGTTGGTACTTGAAATTCCTTTGTCCAGTCTGTTTCCTCTCTGTTACAAGATGCCCTTGATCTGTTCCAACTTACTTCCTCTCATCCTTAACTCTTGAAATACATTGCTATCTTAGGCTATCCAATCCCATGCTCACAGTGACCACTCTAAAGAGAGGGCTTAATCACAAAGGTTTTTCTGGGTTGCATCAAACAAGTAGGCTGCTTCCTAAATAACTTAGCAGCAATTACCACAGAAGAAGAAGACAAAGAAGATGAAGATGAAGAAGAAGGTAAAAACCAACATCCAAAAAAGCAAAAAAACCCAATAGCTTGGTTCAGTGGCTACATCTCAACTTCCTGTGTGCATTCTTCCAAACCTGGATGTTACAAAGCACTAGAATGAGAGCTGTGGAAGCGAACTGCTTTCCTCTCCAGGTCCATGCAAGGTGCATCATGCTCTGGCAGCGATTTATTTTTTTCCCCTTCATTCTCCTCTGGCAGCAGGTATGGTCTCTGCAGCAGAGATCACACAACTCACATCATCCCAAACAGCTGCAGCTTTGTTTGTGCCTGAGGGCAATGCCTGTAATCACAAAGGCTTAATTAAACATCACCCCTCTGCACTTCAGTAAATTCATAAGATACGATACTACCTACATGCCTCTGGTTAACAGCAGTTGGAAAAGGTAATAACAAAAAGCCCACATTAATCTCTTTGCCCTTGCTCCCTTAGTGGTACTGTACCTTTAAATTTAGCTGAGTCAACCCTCTTTCCTCAAGGAAAAAAGGCTGAAAAGTCTGAACTTATTCCAGAAGACCCCCACAGGAGTCAGTGGTGAAGACTTCTTGAGGCAATGTTTTTATCATCCTTTTGCAGCTAGAAAATGCCAAAAGATAAGCTATTGAAATTCGCAGTGCAACTCCTGCTTTGTGAAGTCAGTTTCTTTCCTACCCTAAACAAATCATGTCAGGCACAGAAAAGCAAAAGGATCCAAAGGACCAAGCCCTCCAGTGACAATCCTACTTGAGTAAAAGCTCAAGGAAGAACCAGGTAGGAATGATTTCTCACAAGGTGGGCATTAAACCTGCACGGCAACAACAGCCCTGAGATCATTCAAGTATCAGGGGGTGCAGTTAAGTATCTTTCTCCCACAGCTATTGCCTTGGTCCTGCTCAATGCTTTCTCTGGTTTAAAGGAGAGAAACAAACAGGGTTGTCAGGAATTACATTAGTAATTTCTTGGGGCCGGGGGAGTGAGCCTGATTCAGAGAAAAGACACAAAAACTCAGTGGAGGGAAATGACAGACCTGACAGACCTCTCTTGCCACATTCTCATACAAAATCTTCATTCCACTAGAATTATTATGAAGGCACAGAATAAAATTTAAGTCAGTCAAAAAGTTATTGTTATTTTTTCACCACTGGTGTTAGGACAAAAGACAAGTCTTGGATAAATGGTAAATATATTTATTGCACTGGGGTTTCCATATTTTCCATTTGTAAAAGGAGAAAGCATTCATTTATTGCCTTGGGTCTATTAGGACATAGAAGAAACTGTTCATTCAATTCCAGAAACTCAAAATCTTCTTTTATTCTAACTAAGAATTATGCTTCAAAATGTTACTCCTCTAGAATGCTCTAGGAGCACAAACTGTAATGGGGATCACAGAGAACACTGATATCCTGTACAAAACAACAGCCTCTTAACCAATCCCACTCATCTAGAGATGTAACAAGGGATAACAAGAAGAAAGGGAAAAGCTGAAGTAATAGCTGCTCTATGGCCATTTTCTGCCTTGATGAGCCAGGGAAAACCAAGAGTAAATAACAGCAGAAGGCAGTCTCACCACCACTGCAGATGCAACATATCCAGGGTTTTGCTTGTAACCCTGCAGGATTTTGTATGTGACCAGTCTCATTACTGTGACTATGAAGCACGGACAGACAACTCTTCAACTAATGAAAGTTGGAAAGAGTGTGTTTATTACAGTGCTGGACACATGAGAGTAACCTCCCAAAGACGTGTCAAAAAGTCACAAACTCCTGCTCTCTTTTTATCCAAAAAGGTTTAACACATTCAGATGGTTTCCAGGATGGTTTATACGGCATCTATTACATAAACATTAGCTCTCACCTCGTATTATAATTAGCTGAATGTGCATTACAGCTGCGCAATTGTCCTCTTTAATTTGGTTCCTCTGAAGAGGAAGTAAGACACCTTCCTCATGGTAAACTCTTCAACCATGGTAAGTTGGCAGGGCTTCTTGGCCTGTTGGTCACAGTCCAAACCTCCTTTAATTCTTAGAAATCTGTGTTATTTATGGTTCCTGCATTCTTACAATACTTTGTATATTACCTGTCATTCCCAACCTTGTTTCAGTCATTCCCACTTGGTATCAATTAGTTTCCTTGTTAAGCTCTAATCACAGTATATGATCTTTGCTAACTACATTTCTAACTTAACCCCTTAATTCATTTAAGCTCTTAATTAAAATATATATAGTATTCACCATCTTAGTTGCATTCCTAGCTCAACCCCTTGACTCAGTCAGAAATGCAGACCTAGGCACTAGTCCTATTCCACAGGATAGAAATTCACAGAACTGGTGTTAAGAGGGCTGGGCACGCGAGGCAACACCTGTTTTAACAACAACAATCTCACATCCATTACTTAAATTCTCCAAACTCCACCACAGGAAGTAGGAATAAGGGCTTCAGGGCTTTTTTAGAGCACATCCAACAGGAGCTGTATAAGGACAGGTGTCCTGTGGTCCCTTTGGGAGTTGGCAGGAAGGAATCCCAAATCAACAGCTGGTGGTTCTGCTAACTAGAAGAGACTTTCCCATTTTAACCCCTCTCCTGCATCATTTAGTTCTATTTCTTCCAATTAAACTTTTTAATTTTGGAGCAGTGTTAATGAGATCCTTTCCTGAACACCTGCAGTTATCTCAGGGATCTTTAAATGTTCCCCTTGTAAGCCATTACCCTCAGAGCTGCACATGAATGAGATCCCCTGCACTTATAGAACCCTTCTTGCTCTCTTGAATGCAATTGGCCCAATTTCTGACTTCAAAAATCAAACAAAAATGACCCAAATGAACACTTAAGCCCAAACACTGCAGAATCTCCTGTCACTAATACACTAGGCAAGCTCCCCCATTCTCCTCATGGGTCACAAAATCAGGGGGTATAAGTCATGTGGGCAGTCCCAAAGCTGGGAGCCATTTGTTGGTCACACCACTATTCATAATACTCAACATTCCTGGGCCTCCTTTCATTTATACACTTTAAAATACATAAGCACTTAAATCCTAGCCTCTTGATTCCCTGGTGGTATTAAGAGAACTCCTTCGGAACAGACAACAAACTGGTTGGCCAAAAGCCCAGGTCCCCAAGAAAACCACATCAATAAATATGAAAAGTTGGAGGAAGGAGGAAAAAATAAAAGAAGAAAAGAAAAGAAAAGAAAAGAAAAGAAAAGAAAAGAAAAGAAAAGAAAAGAAAAGAAAAGAAAAGAAAAGAAAAGAAAAGAAAAGAAAAGAAAAGAAAAGAAAAGAAAAGAAAAGAAAAGAAAAGAAAAGAAAAGAAAAGAAAAGAAAAGAAAAGAAAAGAAAAGAAAAAAGAAAAGAGAAAAAAGAAAACGTTGACTTTTCTTTTGCTGGAGTCTTCCAAATGTTAGCTTTTAAACAAGGCTACTGAGAAACACCTAAAGGTCTCTCCTCTACCTCTCTCCAAAAGAGATTTCAGCTTTGCCCTTGCAGCAAGTATTTTTGATTCTGGTCATTCTGCCTTTATTGAAAAAAGTACACTCTACTATCAAAAAATTACTACTTGAAGTATATTACTTGTGTCACCAGAGACATGGTTCAGAGCTCTCTCGTATCTCCAGGTTTCACTGCTTTCTGGATGCATATTTAAGCCTCTTTCCAAGTCAGACTACTGACACTGGTGTTACCTGTACTTTCTGAAGAGTTGTGTTATCTGTCCAGACTGCATTGATTAAGGGATGTCTGGACTTGAACATGATTGCATTAAGGCAGATAATGGTTAATGAGGAACAGATTTTATTGCTCTGGACATTTCTTTCCCTTCCCTATCTCCTTACTTACAAGGCAGGATGTGCATTCCATTTATTTTTTACTGAAAAATAACTACTTGATTTTGTAGCTGAAATATGGTTTAAAGCCATAGAAAAGTGTTAAATGGTTAAAAAGACATCTAATAAAACTAAAACGATTAGATTATTAAGTCTACATTTGAAGTAATACATAATTAGAAAGATGTAGCTGACAGATTTGTTTTTTGCCTCTTCAAAAAGCAAAGTGATGGGACGTACACAAAGAAAATAAGTAAATATGAACACTATCGAAATACTGATCTTTTAGTTCAGACAGTTTAGGAGCCTGTGGCACTCATATCTAAGTAGTAAACAAAATCACTGGTTTTAGAACATTATGTGAAAAATTACCACTCAACAACCTATTAGCTATTTTGCTCTTTAATCTAGCATTATGCACATTACCTTTTCCCAGGCATCATGTGCATATCAGATGTTTACATGCAGAGATGGGAAAAAATGTATCTCAAATTTTAAAAAGCAGGAACTTGTTCATTGGCCATGCAGAGTAGTCACAGAGAGAAAGGGATGAACCATGTAATTGCTTCTCAAGCAATACATGCTAAATAGTACTGACTAATAGTATATAGTTAATATAGACTAATAGCAAGAATAATAGTGGATCAAACATATAAGCCCAGGGCTTTTAAGCTCCCATTTGTTTCATCTTTAGGAACAGCTGTCCATGTGCATACAAAGTATTTTTCCCAAAAATATGTGCTGATCAAATTCCTAATTACACAATATTAACAAATACCATTATAAAACTTTCTCTTTGCATAGAGTAAAAAATATACTATTTTAACTTTGTGGCCCATAAACAAAAAACCCCCAAACACACTTTTTTTTCAGGCCAAGAGAACGGTTTCTTCATTGACAAGAGACTGACAATATAATGTATTTGCAAATAAATGTAACAATGTCCAGAGCTAAAGTGCACCAAATTGTGGAAGTAAAATTATCTTCTGTATTGAACTGCAAAGGTGTTGTACAATCTTTATGACAGCCAAATATTCCAAAGAAAGAGTATTAACAAAAGAAATAGTTCTTAAGTTGCCTAAGAAAGTATCAAGCTTCTCGGCTGCTTGGTCATATGCAGCTATTTTCATACAACTTGGAGTTCCACATGTTGACACTTCTGTTGAAGAAAAAAATCAGCACTCTAAGATCATATGAAAGGAATTTTAGTTTGAAAATATTCTTTTAAAGATTCTTGAGAACTTTTCTGCTTCTTTTTTGGAGACCAAGATGATAAATGATGTAGACTATTTTCTACAGCTCCAGTTGCAGACATCCTTGCTCAGTTTCTGCTGAATACAATTATTGCACATTTTGAAAAGATGACACCCAGCTTAGATGGGGTTAATCTCATATATTACATGTCAAGCCACTGCACAGATATCCTGACTTGCAAGTAGAAAGCCAATGTCTGATACTTGGAACAACAGAGCCAGTGTCTGGTACTTGGAACAACTTCTCTATTAAAAATTGCCTAGTCTATAAAAATTAAAAAGCACCTTTTTTTTGACAGTCAAATGTTTGTTTTCTTGAAACTTATTGAAGTTAAGAAATGTGCAAACTTTTTGCCATTTATGGCAGGGGAATACTTTTAAGCTTCTGGACTGGCTTGAATTTCTCCTGCATACACTGACCTGGCTGAGGACCAGACCCACCAGTGCCACCCTCTCAGTGGCACCCCTCCCAGTGGGACGCCATGGGCTTGGCCAGCACAGGATCCACCAACCTGTGCAGTTCTGGGAAAGATTAATGGAGACCATGGAGAAGAAACAAAAAGGAAACTGCAAACGTGTCATTAACCTTTCTGATTAAGCATTGGAAATTGTTCCTGCAGAAAGTTGTACTATTAGTCACATCATTATTTTTAATCAGCTTGATTTCTAAGCTTTTCTGCTGGAGTAGGAAAGCCCATCCAGAACTGTGCACATAAGAATTTGTTGTATAGCACTACAAGGCTTTATTTGGTTGTGTTTTTTTACAAGCCTTAAAATTTGTGAGACTTCACAGATATACCCAGAATTGGTGGCTTGATTATTTAAACATCGCTTTTCTCTCCTTCCCAAGTCGAGAGCCACAACTTCAAGCCCTGCAGCTCAAGAAGAGAGCTCAGTGCATGCAAAATAAGCTTTTTTGTCTTGACTCTGGTCAAATCATGCCACAGAAATCCCAAGTCTTCTGTAGACAGCAAATGATTGTTCTTTTGTCAGGCAATGCTCCTTCTGACCAGCTCTCAACACACCAGAACAAATCAGCTTCAAGTTACACTATTAAAATTAAGGCACTCTCCTACCACTTCCAGATTTCATAACTATAAACATATAAACAATAACTATAAACATATAAACATGGAACTATAAACATATAAACAATAACTATAAACATATGAACATGGAACTATAAACATATAAACAATAACTATAAACTTATAAACATGGAACTATAAACATATAAACAATAACTATAAACTTATAAACATGGAACTATAAACATATAAACAATAACTATAAGCATATAACAATGGAACTATAAACATATAAACAATAACTATAAACATATAACCTATATATAAACATATAAACAATAACTATAAACATGGAACTATAAACCTATAGACAATAGCTATAAACATATAAACATGGAACTATAAACATACAAACAATAACTATAAATATGGAACTATAAACATATAATCATGGAACTATAAACATATAAACAATAACTATAAACATATAACCATGGAACTATAAACATATAAACAATAACTATAAACACATAAACAATAAATATAAACATATAAACAATAACTATAAATATGGAACTATAAACATATAAACAATAAATATAAACATATAAACAATAACTATAAACATGGAACTAGAAATATATAAACATGGAACTATAAACATATAAACAATAACTATAAACATGGAACTATAAACATATAAACATGGAACAATAAACATATAAACAATAACTATAAATATGCAACTGTAAACATATAAACATAGAACTACAAACATATGAGCATTAACTATAAACATATAATCATATAAACATGTAACTGTAAACATATAAGCATGTAACTATAAGCATATAAACATGTAACCGTAAACATACAAACATACAAATATAAACATATAATCATGTAACTGTAAACATATAAACACGTAACTATAAACATGTAAACAATAACTATAGACATATAAACATGGAACTATAAACATATAAACAATAACTATAAACATGGAACTATAAACATACAAACAATAACTATAAACATATAAACAATAACAATAAACATGGAACTATAAACATATAAACATATAAACATGGAACTATAAACATATATACAATGACTATAAACATATAAACAATAACTATAAACATACAAACAATAACTATAAACATATAAACATGGAACTATAAACATATAAACATGGAACTATGAACATATAAACACGGAACTATAAACATACAAACAATAACTATAAACCTATAAACAATAACTATAAACATATAAACATGGGAGTATAAACATATAAACATGGAACTGTAAACATATAAACAATAACTATAAACATATGAACATAGAACTATAAACATATAAACAACAACTATAAACATATAAACAATAACTACAAACATATAAACATGGAACTATAAACATATAAACATGGAACTATAAACATATAAACATGGAACTATGAACATATAAACACGGAACTATAAACATACAAACAATAACTATAAACCTATAAACAATAACTATAAACATGGGAGTATAAACATATAAACATGGAACTATAAACATATAAACAATAACTACAAACATATAAACAATAACTATAAATATGGAACTATAAACATAATCATGGAACTATAAACATATAAACAATAACTATAAACATATAACCAAGGAACTATAAACATATAGACAAAACCTATAAGCATATAAACATGGAACTATAAACATGGAACGATAAACATATAAACATATAAACAATAACTATAAACATGGAATTATAAATATGTAAACATGGAACTATAAATATGTAAACATGGAACTATAAACATATAAACAATAACTATAAACATATAAACAATAACTACAAATATATAAACAAAAACTATAAATATGGAACTATAAACATATAATCATGGAACTATAAACATATAAACAATAACTATAAGCATATAATCATGGAACTATAAACATATAAACGTATAAACATGGAACTATAAACATATAAACAATAACTATAGACATATAAACATGGAACTATAAACATATAAACAATACTATAAACATGGAACTATAAACATACAAACAATAACTATAAACATATAAACAATAACAATAAACATGGAACTATAAACATATAAACAATGACTATAAACATATAAACAATAACTATAAACATACAAACAATAACTATAAACATATAAATATGGAACTATAAACATGGAACTATGAACATATAAACACGGAACTATAAACATACAAACAATAACTATAAACATATAAACAATAACTATAAACATATAACCATGGAACTATAAACATATAAACAATAACTATAAACACATAAACAATAAATATAAACATATAAACAATAACTATAAATATGGAACTATAAACATATAAACAATAAATATAAACATATAAACAATAACTATAAACATGGAACTAGAAATATATAAACATGGAACTATAAACATATAAACAATAACTATAAACATGGAACTATAAACATATAAACATGGAACAATAAACATATAAACAATAACTATAAATATGCAACTGTAAACATATAAACATAGAACTACAAACATATGAGCATTAACTATAAACATATAATCATATAAACATGTAACTGTAAACATATAAGCATGTAACTATAATCATATAAACATGTAACCGTAAACATACAAACATACAAATATAAACATATAATCATGTAACTGTAAACATATAAACACGTAACTATAAACATGTAAACAATAACTATAGACATATAAACATGGAACTATAAACATATAAACAATAACTATAAACATGGAACTATAAACATACAAACAATAACTATAAACATATAAACAATAACAATAAACATGGAACTATAAACATATAAACATATAAACATGGAACTATAAACATATATACAATGACTATAAACATATAAACAATAACTATAAACATACAAACAATAACTATAAACATATAAACATGGAACTATAAACATATAAACATGGAACTATGAACATATAAACACGGAACTATAAACATACAAACAATAACTATAAACCTATAAACAATAACTATAAACATATAAACATGGGAGTATAAACATATAAACATGGAACTGTAAACATATAAACAATAACTATAAACATATGAACATAGAACTATAAACATATAAACAACAACTATAAACATATAAACAATAACTACAAACATATAAACATGGAACTATAAACATATAAACATGGAACTATAAACATATAAACATGGAACTATAAACATGGAACTATAAACATACAAACAATAACTATAAACATTTAAACTATATATAAACATATAAACAATAACTATAAACATGGGAGTATAAACATATAAACATGGAACTATAAACATATAAACAATAACTACAAACATATAAACAATAACTATAAATATGGAACTATAAACATAATCATGGAACTATAAACATATAAACAATAACTATAAACATATAACCAAGGAACTATAAACATATAGACAAAACCTATAAGCATATAAACATGGAACTATAAACATGGAACGATAAACATATAAACATATAAACAATAACTATAAACATGGAATTATAAATATGTAAACATGGAACTATAAATATGTAAACATGGAACTATAAACATATAAACAATAACTATAAACATATAAACAATAACTACAAATATATAAACAAAAACTATAAATATGGAACTATAAACATATAATCATGGAACTATAAACATATAAACAATAACTATAAGCATATAATCATGGAACTATAAACATATAAACGTATAAACATGGAACTATAAACATATAAACAATAACTATAGACATATAAACATGGAACTATAAACATATAAACAATACTATAAACATGGAACTATAAACATACAAACAATAACTATAAACATATAAACAATAACAATAAACAATAACTATAAACATACAAACAATAACTATAAACATACAAACAATAACTATAAACATATAAACATGGAACTATAAACATATAAACGTGGAACTATGAACAAATAAACACGGAACTATAAACATACAAACAATAACTATAAACCTATAAATAATAACTATAAACATATAAACATGGAAGTATAAACATATAAACAATAACTATAAACACATGAACATGGAACTATAAACATATAAACAATAACTACAAACATATAAACAATAACTACAAACATATAAACATGGAACTATAAACATATAAACATGGAACTATAAACATATAAACATGGAACTATAAACATGGAACTATAAACATACAAACAATAACTATAAACATTTAAACTATATATAAACATATAAACAATAACTATAAACATGGAACTATAAACATATAAACAATAACTATAAACATATAAACAATAACTACAAACATATAAACAATAACTATAAATATGGAACTATAAACATATAATCATGGAACTATAAACATATAAACAATAACTATAAACATATAACCATGGAACTATAAACATATAGACAATAACTATAAACATATAAACATGGAACTATAAACATGGAACTATAAACATATAAACATATAAACAATAACTATAAACATGGAATTATAAATATGTAAACATGGAACTATAAATATATAAACATGAAACTATAAACATATAAACAATAACTATAAACATATAAACAATAACTACAAACATATAAACAAAAACTATAAATATGGAACTATAAACATATAAACAATAACTATAAACATATAAACATGGAACTATAAACATATAGACAATAACTATAAACATATAAACATGGAACTATAAACATGGAACTATAAACATATAAACATATAAACAATAACTATAAACATGGAATTATAAATATGTAAACATGGAACTATAAAACGCTCTCAGGCACAGGGTGGGATTTTTGGAGTCTCCTATGCAAGCCCAGGGGGGTTGGACTCGAGGATCTTGATGTGTCTCTTCCCATTCAGTGTATTCCATCATTCTATGGAATGCATATCATATCTCCATCTTTAGTAAATTGCCTTGAAATATGCTTTACTAATTTGGCAATACTGTGATTTTATATTTTCAGTAACTCTTTTCCCCATCAAATTCTTTTGATATGTTTGTTATTACATGGAGTATGTCACTGCTTCAGAAATCTCTTTGTGGAGGTTGTAGGAAGTTGAAACCACTAGAGACTTTGATCAAGTAAGGTCATAGCAGCAGTTACAGTGCTGATCAAATGCACTTTTTACATCCTTATTCACTTCTCAAGTGTGGTATCAGAAGCTGCTTCAAAAGAGCAGGAGGATGGAACTTCTCTTAGACACTTTTGCAGTGCATATCTACCAGATATAAAAAATCTTTCTAAAGCAACGTTAGAAATAAAAAATGCTAGGCTTTGCTATAGCTTTTTATTATTGTCTCCAGTAAAAATTTTCAAGAGATACTTTCACTGGCTTCTTTTAGCATCTCATTTCTGCCTAAGAAGGTGATGTATAAGAAAGAAGTATAACTTTTGGACAATTACAGTTCTGAAGTCAGCACATTCTGTTCAGTTTCACTGAGTGAGAAGGACCTTAAATAAGCTCTCGCTCCCCTTTTGATCATGATGTTAGAATGAGCCCAAAATCTAGCCAGCTCTCCTCTAGTTTGAGCTACGTGTGAACATGAGGACCCACTGTAGAAATTCCCCTTGTGGGTAGTGCTCACATCTTTGCTCCCAGAAAATGGAGACTGATACTATTTGTATATCACTGTTTAGGCAACTGTTCAGGCTGCTGTTGTAGATACCACACAGGTGTTCAGAACAAAAATTAGGCTTCAACTCCACAGGCTGTAAAAGTTCTCTGCAAGTTACAGAACGTAGCTTGAAAGAGAATGAAGTTCAGGATGCCCAGTGGATTAAGCAAATTCTAAGACAAACTGCTGCTAGGTGATCCCTGTAGTTTATTACTGTGTATTCTACAGACAGAGGTACTAACTGGCTGTGGGGAACAGATACTGCACAGAGTCTGATTTATTCTGGTTCCACCATTGTTCTATAGCAGCAGTACAAGAGTCACAGGAGGGTGGAAGACTCACAGAAAGCTGAAACTATTTTAGATCAATGAAGCAGCGTTATTTTCCTTTTTCACAAGTGCCATGCTAGATGAAATACCTTTATTTTTAGGTTTTAATGTTGGATTTGTAACTTACAGGGACTCCAGTGAACCATACCACGTGCTTTTGCTTACACTGAGGAATGGCAAAGCTTCTGTAGGAGCCTTGAATCCAGAAATGTTTGGCCATTGCCATCAGCATCCCAGGCCCTTTGCTTTTTCTAGAGGTAGGAAATGGTGCAACATGCTCTCTTCAGCAGACTCATAAAGAATAAAGGAAGAGTGTTTATGGTGCAATTCAGTACTCCTTGAATTGCTGAACATGTTGACAGGGAGAAGCTTGTCAGTGAACCAGTGGTGAATATCCAGCACAAACAGATGGCTGATCTGGATTCAGCTCTGTGCTGTAAAGCACACAACAGTTCTCTCTCTTTTCTCCTGATGATGTCAGATGAGTGATGGGGCTGTGCACAGCAGCCTCTGAGTGCCTGCATCTTCACCAAAACTGCCTGGCCTTTTGCTGTAGGTGCAGAGATTATTTCTTCCCCTCCTTTGCCAGACCACACAAGACAGACTTGCCTCCTGCAATCTTGTTGTGCTGGGATTCAGCTTGCGAGGGCTCTTCTGAGGAGTGAAGGAAGGAGACAGAATATTAGCATACAGCTATTTCCACTTTTACTGCTGAGGATAGACTCAGCCTTCCTGACTGCCCTGCAGGAGAACAGAGGTGTTTGATCAGGGACTTTGCACTGCTGTGCAGGGCTCAGCCTCAGGTGAGTGTTCAGGAGGAAGTGCTGGGTGCAGCAGCATGTTGTGAATGCAAACCTCTGTGTGCTGCTGAGATCTGCACACGTGCACACACCCCCCTTTCACTAAAGAGTTCAGGAGACATTTGAGCTTTCCTTCTTTCCCTCCCTTCCTTCCCCTTCTGAGACCAGCCCAGTGGCAAAACTAAATTCAGGTTTTAGGAGCTGGCTCAGCTGTACCATGCAGTATTGATGCAGTGGAGTGGGCAAAGTCTGTGTGTGCATTCAGTTGACAGCCCACAGCAAGAGGTTCACCCTACAGGCTGTAGGGCTCTCATGGGAAAAGGAGAGGCACAGTCGAGGTTCTGCCAGGCTGTTCTCTCAGATGTGGTCTTAGTGCCTTGCCAAGACACCCTCGCAGCTCTTTCTACTAGGTACCTCTTTTTTCCAAACAGTTTTCAAATGTTTCCATTCCAAAAGGCCCACAAACAAACCCAAAACCCCAAATCCCAGCCTTCTTGAAAATGTTTGCCAAGTTTACCAAAGAAGGAAGATGGTTTCAGCTGAACGTTCCTTTATTTGTTGTAAATAAATCAAATGTTGACTACATGAACATCTCTCACTTCTCTTGTTTACAGCCTACACTGACAGTTAAGCTCTTAGAAACTTTCAAGTAAACCTCATCTGCAGAAATCTTTCCTTTTGACAGGCTCTGAAAATGTCCAGGTTTTTTTGTTTGGTGGTTATGTCGGTGGACTTTTTTTGCATAATGTATTGGGTACCTTCCTGAAGGAGTTTACATACCTGTTAAAATAAGTGCACTCAGAGATGCCAACAGAAAAAGATGCATAAGTATATAGTTTATTTATGCAGGTTGCAGTCTAATAAAAACCCAGTCTCTTTATGTTGCCATGTTTGTGAATATTTATCATCATAAGCAAGTGGCAGAGAGAGGCTTGACTGAGGAAGTTATTGTCACCGATAGAAAACACGTCCTGAGAGAAAACAGGTTCTTGTAAAGTCCCAGGTAAAAGCTGTTGTCAGTTTCCTCTGTGTCTCTCAAGTGGCCCTGAGCAAAACCAGCCCCATAAATTAAGGTGCTCGAGGACAGTATGTAAGAGAACAGACATTCTGCCAGCTCCCTTTGGGTGCCCAGTAAGGATCCCCTCATTTTCTCTGATAGCAGCTGGGTGAGCTAATTGTGAGGCTGAGGAAGCATCAGCAGGCTGCAAGAAATCATCAGTCACCTCCGCATCCACCTGCTAATTCTGAGTGCATTTAAGCAAAGCTGTTGCTCTCAGCCGTGCGGTGCAGAACACAGACAAGTTCAAGGCTCTGCATGTAAACAGCAGATGTGTGTCAGTAACTAAAAACACAGCCCTCTCTTCCAGCACCAAACCAAGACAGAAGAGCAGCAAGAGCAGCTGGAAACAGGCTTTGCTTCCATGATTTTCCCAGGCACGCGCAGCTTGACGCGCCAAGTTGATCCAGCTCTTTGAAACCACTCATTGTGTGCTGGAGTGAGTCTAAGGGGTGTGAAGCCTTCACTTCAAATATAGAACAGCAATTGATGCTGGATCAAGCATAATAGGAAGGTTGGATGAGCCACTGAGAGAAACTGTGGTACAAAGGAAACTCTTTAGGGAAAATAAAAATGTAGATGATCACGTTTGAATCACTGTGCAAATTTATATTGAATCGGTATTTTGACTGAGGAAGTGTCTTCCAGGTTTTTCACCTGATTTAGGAGCTCTAAAGATGGTTTAGTTTTATAGTTTATAGTTTTCAGGCATTGCTTGGGTAAAGCATTTTTAAAAAGTGCTGCTACGTCAAGTCTTCAAAATCAGCCTTGCCTATTGTGTGCTTCATAAACCTTTATCATTACTCTCTGAGCTCCATAAACAGTGGGATGAGTCTGTACAGAGAGAGCAGGAACAGGTCGGTCATTTGTGGTCACACTGAGCAGGGCTTGACTCTGCATGGACTTCCCTGGAAATCTCAATCCACCCAAGAGGGCGAGGCAAAGATTTCTGCCAAACTTGAGCCAGAGAGAGGAAATCTGCTCATTATTTTTGGTCAGGCAGTGGAGGGATATCTGTACTGTCATGCTGTTGATGTTCAGGCTGTCTCTGTGCTGGTTTGGGCTGCTGTAGAGTTAGTGTTCTTCTTCTTTGGATTTGTGCTGGAAGCAGTGTTGGTAGCACAGGGACGCCTTGGGCATTGCTGAGCAGAGCTCACACAGAGCCAAGGCCTCCTCTGGCCTCACTGACCCCACCAGGGAGGGGCTGGGAGGGGACAGAGCCAGGACAACTGAGCCCAAGGGAGCCAAGGGAGATCCCAGCCCAGGTGGGGCCACGCTCAGCACACACAGCTGGGGGCAGGAGAAGGAAGTGGGGACATGGAGACACCTGCCCGTCCATGGGCAGTACAGGTTGAATTCCTTGTTCAGTTTTCCTGCAGGTGCAGCTGTTGCTTTACCTATTAAAATGTCTGTATCTCAGCCCTGAGTTTTCTCACTGCTACTCATAAAATTCTCTCCCCATCCCACCAGGGGCAAATGAGTTGGTGGCAGTGTGGGGCTGAGCCATGACAGTCTCTGAAGGGCAGCCTCAGGATATCTCACCAGAGTGTTTCAGGCTGAGGGGAAAAAAAAATAGGTTATTTGGCACCTGCAAACAATACTTTTTTCTTTGTTGTGAGTTATCAATACCTGACTGAAGTACGACAATTCCTGCAATTGCTTAGGGAAGGAAAAGGGGAAATGAAATGTATAGTGAGGAGGAATGAGGATTGAGGATTATAGTTCTGGTTTCCTCCTGAGCACATGGTGCAGAAGGAAAGGAGAATTTGCCAGATGACACACTGGGAGCAGCTGCGCTCACCGGCACTCTGAGAAAGAATGTTGCTGCTTCCACAGATTCGTGCTCTCAGACACTTCCATAGCCCGTCATATGTCATTTTTGGTGCATGTTTATATTGTCAGACAAGCATCCAGGAGTAGCTGTCCATTCTCAAAGCAATTTTCAAGGCTTGATGCATCCTGTGGAATCTGTCTGGCCCATCAGTCAGACTGGACAAGGAAATAGTGTTATGGAAAACAAACACTCCAGTTCCTGTTTGCCTCAGTCCAGCTGGTGAAACTCCATGTGTGTAGGAACACTGGGTCCACATAGAGTGTGCTTGGGACAATGTGCTGCTGAAATCTAGAACAGCAGGGTACAAAGTGTGTGCTCTGCTCATTTCACTGATGGGAACAGAATTTTGCCACTGACTGGACTCTGCACGTGCCCTCTCCTTATTAGAGCTCTTACTGTTTTCCATGCTGGAAGCCTGAGTTGCAGTGTGCCTCTGCAAACCTCCTGTGGCAGCCCCTGCTTGTCACAGCCCTCAGGAATTCCTGCAGCTGGCAGTCCTCCCTAGAAATCCAGTGGCATTTGTACTGTCTTGCAGCACTGCTGCCAAAGTCAGCAGGTACTAGCTGAAGCCAGCCTTGAAACTTGGTGGAATTTTGGAATTGGAATTTTCAAAGCCAAGAGATTCCCTCAGTACTGAGATATGGGCTGCTTCTCTTATTAAATGCAAATACTAGAAATGTAGTATTCAAGTAATAAAAATTTTTTTCAACGCTCCTATGAGAATGTTACCAACATTTCTAGTTTATTACATATAACAGAACAAATACTAGCTGTATCCTGCACTTACCACTTAGAATGCAAGTATCATGAAAGAGGCTTTAAAGTATTACATGTTTTGGTAGCATTTGTGGAAATCAAATGTAATTATTGGAATAATATTATTTTTATATCGAACAAATTTTTTATAGTTGAATAGTATTAATATCAAACTATTTCTCTAATTATCCAGTATTTCCTCTGCACTCATGCAGCTCTGGTGTCACAGAGGGTGAATTAAAGTGAATGTTAAAGTTCACATACACATGCACAATGAAAAGTACACGTTAGATGTGATGCTGCAGAAGGTACTGTTTAATTTTAGCCCCTTAATTGGTCTCTTGGGCTGGAACTGGGCTCCCATGTGTTTGTGTCAGTGCTGTGGGGTCTCAGCTCGCTGCTAGGTGTGCCTCTGATGGGGCAGGGCCCTGGCTCTTGCAGGATGCCAGGTTTTCTCTCCGCTATATGCTGGACTTCCATGGGAGCACTCAAGGTGTACGCTGGCTGCCTGGGGATGCTGGTGTTGGGAATTGGAATTTTGGGAGCAGCCAGCCACTGCAGAGCTCAGGGCTGAGCCCTGTCTGTAACCCAGGTCCTGTGTATAATGGAACTTGCATTTACTTTCACTCACATCAGCCTTGCAGGACCAAAAGGGGCCTACAAAAAATCCCTGGAGAGAAATTTTTACAAGGACATGTAGTGATAGGACAAGGAGTAATGGCTTCAAACTGAAAGAGGGTAGGTTTAGTTTAGATAACAGAAAGAAATTCTTCCCTGAGGCCCTGGAGTAGGTTGCCCAGAGAAGCTGGGGCTGCCCCATCCCTGAAATTTTCAGGGCCAGGCTGGATGGGGCTTGGAGCAGCCTGGGATAATGGAAGGTGTCCCTACCCATGGCAGGGGTTTTGACACTAAATGAGCTTCAAGGTCTTTTTGAAGCAAAGCCAAACCATTTGAGCATTCTGTGATTTTTGGGCCTCCAGTATAAGTAACTTGCCCAGTCTTCCTGAAATCCCCTATTCTGTGCAGCCAGCATGACCTGCATCATCTGCTTGTTTTTGCTGCCTCTGCCTGCAGCGTCCTGAGTACAACAGCAATTTGCAATTTACTTTCTTTTCTGCCTCTGCCATGTCCTTCATTGTAAAGCACAGGCCCTCAGCGTAGCAGCATCTGTGTGGGTCTCCAGCACAGAAACAGAATTAAGGATTTTTTCTTCCTTTGAAGAGCAGGGCGGTTCTTTATAGAAGGATCAGCATGATCAGCTCACTGGTTTTCATGCACTTGTTTGCTTGTATGAAGGTTTTTTCTGTCAATGGGAGGAATGTTTAGCATCTGATTTTCTCAACTGAAAAGATTTCCCATCTGTATAATTAGCCTTATTTATACAATTAGAGCTTAACTACTAATTGCTTGGGGGCTTTTTTAGTTTGCTTCCTTCTATGTAGAATATTCATCAGACAGCTGATATCGGAAAATACGAGATTGAACAGTGTTGCTGCTTTTCATATTCCTACAAGGAATGTGTTTGTCACTGAAGCAATGAATTTTTGAATGTTATCTAAACACTGTTTAATGTTAACTTTTTTTTTCCTGAGTGATATCATGATGAATTCTGGAGGGAAAAAAAACTGCCTTAGTGAAATTTCATCACATAAATAATCCAGTTGTGCCAAGAAACTCTATAATGACCTCAAGGCTTAGCAGCTGCCAAATACACCGCTTAGCATTAACCACTCTTCTTGTGATATCAAAGTAATACACAATGAACACTGCCAAATCTGCTTTCTCTAACACTTAATGTATCTTTTTTAAACCTAATTTAGTGTCTGCAAATGGCATTTGCTTTTATAATAGTAGTGTGTGCTGCTGCTCTACAGTGTCCATCTCTGTCTCTCTAGCATGGTAGGGGCTGTGGCGCATCCTGTACATCTTATAAATTAATAATTCAGTTATCCAGTAAAAATAAAGTAGTGTGAACATGCTGGTGAGTGAGAGCTATCACACGCACTTACAAAAAAAGACAGTCCAAACTTCAATGTCATCTAATAATAATAATTTACCAGGCTCAAAATGTAAAGCATTTAGTCATAAACTGGATCATCTTTATAGAAATTTGAAAGATTTTAGAGATTGTATAAGCATAGCAGTGGAATTATGATTTCTTCTTCATTTCTAAGCCATCCTCTCAAACAGAAAACAAGGTATGCACAGTGGAACCTGCTCAGCTCATGGTGGTTGGCTTTCTTCTCTCAGGGAAACCATCTCTGCAAGGCTTCCCTCCGTGCTGGCCTTCATCCCTTGCAGTGCTTTGGTACACATCCTGAAAGGCCCGGCACTCGAGGGATGTCTTGGTTTGGAAAGACAGGTGCCTGCTAAAGGAGACAGGAGCCTCCCCTAAAATGGAGAATGCAAACCCTCCCCACCCCTCCGAATTGCTATGAATTTTAAATAAGAGGCTCTCAGGCAAAAAATATGGGAGCAGGAAATAACAGTTCTTTAATAGGGAAGGGAAAAAATAAAAGGATAAAATACAACAATGCAATACACTAGAACAGCACTGACAGAGTCAGAACTCAACCTGACACCCTGTGGGTCAGGGTGTTGGCAGCAGTCCAGTTGGAAAAGGGGCTGCAGTCCTCCTGGAGTGTCAGGCGTGGTTCTGTTGGAGCAGGGCAGTCCTGTAGGAAAAGGGTGAATTCTTCCTCCACAGATCCGTGGAAGTAGAAGCAGCTGCTGTTCCTCTGGGGAGTCCAGTGGAGAAGAGCGGTGCTGGTGTGTCAGAATCTCCAGGTTATATCTGGGTAGGAATGCTTGGCTCCTCCCTCTGGGCGGAGCATCTCACAATGGGATGTCACAGTTCTTATCAGTCATGGGGTGACATTCAATAGCCCCTTATCAGCAGATGTTCCCTGCTGAGGGACCTTGATTACGATCACTCAGGAAGAGAGATAAGGAGAATTGCCCACTTGATACCAGACAACTGCCATGCAGACGGCAATAGAATACATCTGGCCTTGCAAACTGGAACAAGGGAAAAGCAGGCAAACTGCAGAGGCTGCTGAAGGCAGAATGCAGCAGGGTGGGGCTGTGGCTTCTTCTCTGCTGTGCTCCGTGCCTTGTGCTCGCTGGGCAGGGCGGCAGAAGGGAACACTCCTGCTCCCAGAGCATGGCATCTTCCTTTGAGTCTGCCTCAGCTTCATCGGGACCTGATGCTCAGCTGGGTGACCTGACGCTCAGCTTAAAGGCTTTTAATCTGTTGCCCTGGTTTTTTAAGTTTTTCTAAGACTCCCGATGTTTACATTCTTGTAACAAATTTTCTCACATTGTTTTGCATTGTTTTATGGAGGAGGAGAAATTTAATGGACTGTTGGTTTGTCCAGTGTCATTGGAGAGGTGGCACCATCACCCTCCAATCCACTGTCACTTTTGGAAATCTATAAACGTTGGAGTCAGAAATTAAAAGTTCTCTTTTTACTTTGGGAGAGCTGCGTGTGCGCATTATTTCGTGTCCTATAGCGACAGAAATCAGCTGATTCCGGGCTCATTAAGCAGGAATAGACAAATAAGTGCTCTGTTCTCTTCTATTTGTAAAATGGAAATTACAGTGTTAAGAACTTTGGATGAAAAAGTTCTGCTCTGGGTTGTTATTTGTGATGTTTTAACCCAGCAGTGAAGGCAGGATTAATGGTCAGGCATTTTAAAAATACTTGCAGGATTTTCCTAACTGCAGTAACTAAAAATCAGCCATTGATACAGGCGTTATTACTGTTACTACAGGATCCATAAATTGTACTGCTTCTGTGGTGTCCTTTGGTTTGCATGGCTATACAGCCCTTCCCTTAGCCCTCAGATAAAAGCACACCTATTATACATGTGCCCCTCTTTTTGTCTGGGAGTTGATCTGTTAATATCCTGACTTGTTTACTGCTTAGGTGGCTATTGCTACTGTCCATTACCTGTTTGTAAACACTTCTAGATTTGGGTTTTCCACTACTTTTTATAGCCTCATGAGGCAAAAAGTATTTCTTCATGTTCAATGCTTTCATTTGCATTGCCATCCCAATTGTCATTATTTCTAGCTAATTCTGTAGAAAAATTCTTAAGCCTCAGTTAATTCATTCAGTAGGATATGGTTGGCAACAGACAAAAATCCTGGCATTTCAGGGGATCTCATAAAAACTGTCAGAACTGCCATTAACTCATAACTCCCTCTGGAGTGGCTCCGATGTCTTTTAGAGCCTCTGAGATCAGCCTTTCTATTTTGCCAGGCTGAAACTTTTCTTTCACAGCATATGGCTCCCAAACAGTGCATTTAGCTGTAGCTGTGTACTTTCCTTTGTTCATGCCCAGAGTGTTAACAGTATAGGATTGAATTAAACTTCACTAAGACTGCAGCAGTTAGGATCTTCAAATACTTTTCTCCAAAGCACTTCTAAACTACACAACCTCATAAGAGAATTGGGAAAAAACCAAAAGAGAACTAATGCGTAAGAATTCCCATAAAGAACTTGATTGCTGTCACCGAGTGAACCAGCCACAGATATCACACTGATCAGCAAAGTTTAGAGCTTTTTTTTCCCCCTCCAAACTCTTTGAAAGCATGGGTGCCTGAAATGGGTGCTCCAGGTTTGGACAAGCTCGAGACAGTTAAAAGTCCTACATTACATTCAGAGCTCAGATTCAAGTGACATCATGAATAGCTTAAATTAATTACCTGCTTCAGTCAGACTGGATTGTCTCACAAAACGCTTTAAATCAAATGAAGCACAACACTTCAGTGAGAAATATTCCAAGTGTCTGTCCTTACCACTCTGTCCCTCTTGGAAGGTGCAAGGGGTGCTGTGGATAGCACGTTGCAAGGCTTGTTTCCCCAGGATAAAGCAGCCTTCAGGGGATTACAGCAGCCAGGCTCCTGAACTGCTGATATGCAGCCTAGAGATGTGTTATTTCAGGTGCCTGCTGCAAGAATATATTGGACAAAATGCCTTGTGAGGTTGTGTAGTTTAGTGTAAGCTGCATGTGAGTGAAACCTCTGGCCAGCTGTGATTTGTGCTGACTTTTACCAGGCTGTAGAAATTCTACAGCAGGGCAAGCTCCACTTCAAACCCCTGCTCCCAAATGGGATGTCACAGAAATAAGGGTTGTTTGAAAACTAAAGAAGTGCTGAAGTGTGGTGAGGAGCCCAAAGGATGCCGAGGTAGAGCTTTTAAAGAGTGCTGTGTGTGGCACACACCCAGGGCCTCAGAGCTGGAATTGGGTCACCCTCTGCTCCAGGGGCCAGCTGCTGCACTCAAATAACTGCAATCCTTTCTTTCATTTCCTTTCCAGGGTGGCATCCGCTGTCTTCACACTTCTTCATCATTTTTAGGCAAAACTGGAGAATTCTTAGGTTCTTTCTGGCAGCTGTAGACTGCAGTACCTCCTCCCCTCCCTGTCCCTGGATAATTCCCATGACTGTTTCAGGTGCACTGCTTGGGGTGCTAAAATAGCTCATTAAACACAGAAACTGTCTGCTCCCATCCCCACTCTGTTCAGGATGCCTTGAATTCTTGGTGGCTAACAGGCTGCCAGCTTCCTGGCAGGGAGGAGTATTGATTTCCATACCCAGTAAGTACCTTGTAGGCAATTTTCCTTTTTAATTATTGTTCAATGAGCACAGCTGGACACAAATAAATTGACGTAATAGTTAAGGCCTCTTAACAGCTCCACTCCCATCTCCTGAGGCCTTTCTTAGCCTCTAGGATTTTTATAAAGATTTTATTTCCCCTAAAAATAATTACAAGATAATCTAATTACATTGTTACAGTTCTTCACATAATTAACCTTGCTATTTTCAAACTTGAAGAAATGAGATGGAACATACCTATATTAATGCCAGAATGATAGAACACTATATTAATCTGAAGAGCTAATATTTCTTAAAGTGACTTCTGGGTTTTCATTTAATTTTTTTTTTTTTTTTTTTTTTTTTTTTTTTTTTTTTTGCTGCTATGTTCACTAAGCATCTTCCCAGCCGCTGCCAAATAAAAACAATATTTATCTGATTTTTACTATACATCAGTAAAAACATAAGCAGTATGAATAGCAGGAAGGACCAGACACAGGGGTTTATTTTAAATGGGAATGGGCTTCATGGAATCTGCTAGGAATGTGTTTCATGGAATCTGCTAGTGTGAAACAAATGTTGATGGGCCTGAAGTGTGGAGTGGAAAAAAAAAAACATGCAGCAAACTGAGTGTCTTGTCATAGTTTGTAGGCTAGGTACTTCCTTATCTATTTCCTTTTCCGACATGGGAATTCTTGAATTCTGTTTTTCTGTTGTCATTTCATACAGATAGAGAACTGCATCAAAATCTCCTTGGAACAGATGTAATTTTATTCATTGTTCATCAGTATCTTCTGAGTAGTCTTGGAAAGCCACTTCCTGATAACAGTGGCTGAGAATTTCAGTTCTTCTGCAGCTATGTGTTTGGTGAGTGGGTTGGAGACCCATCCTTGCATGAGCAGAGCTTCAGGCAAGCAAATTCCATAAGGTGTGTGAAATGTTGGCTGGGACACATCTGCTTTAAATTCTCAGCATATTTTCTAAAATTTAGTAACGCTTTGAGGATCAAGGAGGATGATAAAAATAAATTATCTGAATACCTAGGATACCTCTACAAATAGCAGTAGAGAGATCCCACTCTACTGGCTCTCAGAATGTCAGAAAACAATATTTTTTATTTTGTTTTCACATAGAGTGTTTCAAGGAAAAGTCAGAGGGGAATATAGCTCTCTTTTTATGCAGGATAAAAATTATTTTTAAAAGAGAACTGGACTTAGTCAATTTTGCTATCCCATATTCAGTATTTAAAGTCTCTTAACATTTTTCACATAAACTAGGTGTTTCAGGGGTTTTCTCCTATTATATTCATAATAGAAAATATATTACTGTTATAGATGAGTAGTGTAATAGCTGGGTCTCAATTAAGAGATATTATATATATATATATATATATATAAAATAGATATTATATAGATATATATAATAATATGGATATATATATTAAGAGATATTATATAGATGTATAGTAATGTTATTATAAAATGTCATTCCATACTCCTCTTTCCCTGCCCCCCTTGCAACAGCTTTAATTGTCAAGACATTTAAAGGAGGCTGGGTTGGTACCAGGAGGAGCAGCAAAACAGCACCTGACCTCCAATCAAGATGTGAAAAGTAATGTCCACCAATATCCATTGGTGGACATTACTTTTCACATCTTGATTGGAGAAAGAGAAAGAGCTGACTGACAAAACTTGGCAGAGAAAGAGCTGACTGACAAAACTTTCAGAGGGGCTGAGGGTATAAAAGGCAGAGCATCCACTTTGGAGATGAGCCATGTGGCTGGCAGCCACAGGGGGGGCTCCCAGCCCAGGAATTTTTCCTTATTTAGTCCTTTTGTTGTGTTTTTTGTTAAGGTTTAATAAATCTTGAAGATTTTAAGAAGTGAGCGATTGTTTCTCACATTACCTTTTGTGAGGAGCTCACCATATTGTTGAGGATAATTTTTTCACGAAATTTCGGTGGAAGGTAACAGAGCTCTGCCCCAGTTCTGCTTGTCTCCAGTGAGTCCCCCATGAGCTGAGTGTCAGCAGTTCCTGCTTTTCCAGCAGTGCCACTTGGAAGCACCATTCTCCTTTCAGGGCCCCCTATATTTCAGGCAATTTCCATGACAATTTCTCAGAATAGGCAGCTTAGGCTTTTCAGCTGAAGGGGTTCAAATGGATGTTTCTGTCTGGAAGAGTCTGGAAGCTGCTGCTCCATTCCAGCAGCTCTCAGGCAGCTCAAATCTGCACATCCACAAAGCACAGCTTGGGAAATGCAAGTAACTAACTAAAGAAACAAAGTGCCGTGGAGAAGGATATGCAGAGTCCATGACAGGAGTTGAAAGGGAGTTTTCCCTGCTTTGAGTTCTCTAAAAGCTGCTGTGAATATTAGCTGTGGAAGAACTGAAAGCTAGTTTAGGCCTAAATTGAGAGCATCTCTGTGTGGATGGAAGGCTCTCTTGGTTTTATTGGATTTTAGTAAAAGCGCATAAGATAAAATGACATCTGAAGTGAAATATAAACCCACTCTTTCCTTACTATTTCAGGTTCTTCATCCAAAACACTTTACAGGAATACCTGAAAAGTCTTTATGATGGAAAAAAATAAATTTCCAAAGGTTCTTTTGCCACTAGCTACCAGGTATTTAAATCTTTGCCTTTTGCCAGGAAAGCTCTGTTGATAAATGATATAGATGGTGCCTTGGCAGGTGGGAGAGCCATCTGTATGGGTGCATGCATTTCCTGCTGAGAGCAGTGTGTGCTGGGTATGGACACTGCAGAGGTCACTCTGCCCGGCACCCCAAGGAATTTGAGGACTTTCTTGCTCTATACCAGCTGGTTTTTTAGAGGGTTTTTGCCTAAGGATTTGTCAGATGCCTTTGAGTATACAAATACAGCCTGGATTTCTGTTGTCAGCATACCTATTGATAGCTGTAGAAAATACTTTGATAGATAATGAGGCAAAATTTCCTTCACAAAATCTGTTTCTGGCAATGCCAATTTGGATATAAAGGGATTCATTCTGTTCTTTATAACAGTTTTCACCAATTTACTTGGCTTTCTGGTCCACGATTGCCCAGAACTCCCTTGGGATCGAAGCAAATTTAAGCCAGAAGTTAAACAGCACCATTGGTAGTTAAATCTTCAGTTTCTTCTGCTGTAAGCAGTTATCATTTGGTGCTGGTGACTTGTTACTGCTCATTTGCTCATCAGAGAATTCTTTTTGAGTGTCTTCTGGCATTAAGCTTGATTTGAGATAGACTCTGTTGTGTCTTGCTGTAGAGAGAGGAGATTCCAGAGTAGGAGTCTTTCCAATCTCCTCTACCAGAAATGCAAACAGGATTTTTTTTTTTTCCCCATCTATGGCTTTATGGTCACTAAGTTCTTCTTCTATATCTTCATCATTTTATGACCCTACAGATTCTTATCAGAATTCTTTAGTCTGTGGTTTTTGGGACTTTCGAAAGCTGTTCCTCAAATGGGTTTTGTTTTTTTTTTTTTTTGGTAGGTGTCCTGGTTTAGGGCAAATTTTGGAGGAAACCTCCAAACTGGGGTTCCTCTAGAAAGCAGATTCAAGCAGCCCCTCCTGGAACTGGTTTGGGAAAAGATTTCCTTGGAGGAAAGTGGAAAAACCTGTTTATTTAACAGGCAAAGCATTCACCAGCACAAAAAATGAACAATATTAAACGATAAAACCTCTTGCTGCTCCGAAGAGATGCCACACTCAGAAAGTCCCTTTGTGGGCTGTTGCTGGGCTCCCTCACTTTCTGATCAGTCTCTCATCAGTCCCTCCAGTGCTGGCAATGCCACAGCCAGGCCCAGCCTGAGAGCTGCCAGTGTTCTTCTGGGTGCTCAGTCCAGGGCAGGTTCAGCCAGCTCCAAGGAAAAGAAAACCCAAAGTCCAGGGAACTTCCCTGCCTCAGCTAGCTAAAACTAACCAAAAGCAAAGGAAAGCTCTGTCCTGCTATCTGTCCATGCTGCAGACAGCACTGTCCAGGAGAAGGATGCGGGGAGCAAGTGCAGTTTCTGAAAACAAAATGTGTGCACCTTGTCTCCCCCCACCTTTGCTCTCAGAACCAGTCTTAAAAGGTGTAAAACTTATTTCTGGGCCAAACAGATGAATGGGGATACAATTCAGCATCAGAAAGTGACCCCAGGACATTATGTCATTTATACAGTATCTGCCTGAGCTTATGGCCCCTTCTGGTTTATTCATCTGGACATGGAACCACTTTGCTGTTCAGCAACACTGGTTTCTTCAGGCCTCTCCTAAGTTTCTAGGAGGCGAGATTTATTTGTAAACAAAGCTGTCTCTGAACACCCTTCTTCCCGCCTTTAAGAATTTTACTTGTTTCAAAACAATAAAAGGAAAACCTGGTCCGGGCACTGCTTCCAGTGAAGCCAAGAGTTGCTTCCTCCTCTCTGAGTTTCCTGGCTGTCCATAAAATCCTCATTCCAGGCAACCTGTCCCAGTATGTTTGCCACTCTGCACCGGGCATAAGTGAAGCTCTCCCATCACCATCTTGTTGCACAGTTGAAATATGTCAGTAACAGTATTTTTCTTCTCCTTGCCCAGAATATCAGTTTCATGGGATCACAGCTTATTAAACTGACCAGAGGGCTTGGCCAGTTACTTTTAAACCACTCTTTAACATATGATTCCACTTACTGCTTGGTACAGCTTACTGCACCTTTGATATATTCTTTGATTTTCATCTTCCGGGGGCTCTGATTGTTTTCTTTTCCACTAGGCATCCTGTATGTTTATTATTCCCATATTTCATGTTCATATTCCATATGTCAGTTCAAAGTGTGTAGGGCAGCAAGGCAGGCAAGCAGGTTCCCCATCTTACTGCTAACATGGATGCAGAAAAACATGTAAAAGTTCTTTTTAATCTCTGTAGAGCTATTTTTTTAATGCAGAACTGTTGGTTTTCTTTGCTGTTTCCTATTTGATTATTTCTAGCTTCCATCCTATCTTTTATATAAATCCTTTTGACTTCCCCAGAGAGCTTTTCTGCACCCATCAGCATTCTCCTTCTCTGTTTCAGCAACTTTGCACAAAGCTGGCCCTGTTCCTAGGAGGTGAATTATCCAGCACTGTAGGGTGAAATTGTCACTAAGGTTCCTGAACCGAGAGTGTAGTTACCTCTCCTGGGGAGAATTTCTCAGGAACACCATTTCCAGCTGGGGTCAGGCCCTTCCTTCCACCCAAGAGGGACTGCTGGCCTGGAAGTGGTGGCATTGTGCTGACAGCATCAGCCCCCAGGGAGCTGCTGTTGCTGCATCTGTTGAGCAGTGCAGGGTGTTCTTCATTCACACTTTGGAGTTTTTCATTTCCCAGTCGGATGGGCAATCTTTCTCAGTTCATCCTGTCAGTGCTGAACTCCTTCCTGGAGTTCAGATTGACCAAAGCAGCAAACTTTCCCCCCCTATTTCTAGCAGTTGATTTGCAGGCTGAAAGCATGTATCTGCTTGATTCCCTTTCCACAAAACAATGCTAATTTTTACGGCAACAGCGGGGCTGAAGAACCCCAGGCAGACCTCTTCACACACACTGATGGGTTTGGTGTGCTCTTGACTTTCACAGTGCCTTTGGTTATCTGCCTGTTGCACAGAAGGGCACCTCAGCAAGTGGCTCTCCTATGTTTTCTCTTATATTGTGGTGTTAAACAGCTTTTTTGGGAAACCCTTCAGATTGCATCAGCTGTGTGGCGCTGGGTATGGCTTCCTGATGTGACAGAACAGCGCTGGGGTGTGCTGAGTAGAGCTTACTGCCTGTATTGAGGGTCACTCTGCTGGAAGGAAACCACAGAAGAGGGGTTAGCTCCAGAGTCCCAAAGTCGTTGTCTGCAACAGGAGGTTTGCACTACCAGATGGAAAGCACCAATTTTCTATTTTCGGAAGAAGTAACTTTGGTCTCGATGAGAAATAATAAAATCCTGCAGAACATGGTTCATTAAAATTGAGTTCAGTCTGGGATTACTGGTGAGGTTTGCCACCTGTGTGCCCTCCTGCTTGCCTGAGTGGATTGTGGGTGGTACAGGTACCTCAGGAAACAGCTTACAGGGACACGTATTTTAATACACAGGGTTGAACATCTGCCTCTTGTAATCAGTCACTGTCCCATTCAAAAATCATTTCTGGCACTCAGTCAACCAAAAATACCCGAGCACAGCCTGGTGGTTGGGTCAGTAGGAGTTTGTGAGTTGAAAGAAACCAGTTGGATTCACATAAAATACAGTTCAGTGGTGAAGTCTCGCTGTTGTTGCTGCTACAGCCCTTTTAATGTTCCTCACTCTGATTTGGCATTAATGAGTTCTTACAAACGTGGTCTCTGTGTTTATACATCTTGTTTCTACCCATCTGTCTTAGACCACGCTGGAGTTTTGTGTTTCCTTTTTTTGCTAAGCGTGAAGCAGCTGGCCAGGGCAGGTACAGTCACATACAGCTGTATACATGTTTCTAAATTCATGTTTCTAAATTAATATCTGCTCGATGAACGTCTGGGAGGAATCCCTCTGTTCCCCTCATGTGTTTCAAGTCTTACAGTTTGTTTGGATGTACAAATCAGTCTGATTTCCCACTTCTGCTCTGCTGAATTTAAATTTTTTTATGCTTTCTTCAGGCATTTCAGAAAATTGTCTGCTCTCATAAACATTAACATTTGAAACTAAGTTATGAATGTAAAATTATTCAGAAATCATGAAAAGTATCAACCATTGGGTACCAAACTGGCTGCAATGAGACCCCATAACATGCCCTGTGAGTATTTCTTGGATTTTAGCTTTGGTTTTGACTGCTTTAATTGCACACTTGGAACTGGAAATACTTGATCTGTTTGAAATGAGTGTTAAAAATAGTTGCAGTTTTCAACATTGTAAAAATAGCTTTAAAATTTGAGCGGTTGCTTTTTTCTTTGTCTGGTAGTCACAAATCTTCCAACCTTTGAGAGTCAGATTTCAGGTGTTATTTTTGCAAGCTAATGCTGCTGTGCATTGTAATTAAGCAGACTTTGAAGAGATATTTACAAATAATGTTTAAAAAGCCACCGTAAAAAGCACTCAACAAACTTAAAATAGCTTTGTCTTCTCCCTGTTTGTTTTTTTCTCTTGTTGCTGTTGTTCACAGCCCTACAGGCAGCATTCCTCCGAGATGAGGAGACAGGCAGGGTTCATGCTTTATTTACCTTAATAGATTTTTGAAGCTAAGTCCTGTGCAGCTGTTTGAAAATTTATGGAATTCATTTCTAAAGCAAACCACTTGGATAACAGACATGGCTGTGATTCCAGTTGTGCCAGTGCCAGGAAAGCTTTTGGTTTTGTACTGTGAGCACTCTTTAATAACAGGTCTTGTATTTAGCCTTTTGGCTTCTGAAAGCAAATTACTCCCTTCTTGATATGCAGCTGATGGTGCTGCAGCCTCATGATTTAGCTTTCAGTTTGTGGCTGTCCCTGGCTGTTCATGTCTTTGCTGGCTCAGCCAGGCCTGGCAGAGGCACAGCACAGCTGAGGAGATGCTCTGATTGCAGCCCAGGGTCACCAACTGCACCTCTGCTGCCGTGCCCAGCACGAGCACGCTGTCGGTGTGACTGCCTCTCGTACACAGATGGCCTTTTAAAATGTGCTTAAACTCCTGATAGATTTCCAAATATTTCCAATTGACAGCCTCCTTACAAATTCCCATTTCAGGAGATGGGAGCCAACATCTCCATGATCATGTTTGGTCGTTCACACAACCATAACATTTGAATATGACGAGGAAAATTGGCTGTGCTAAAGCACAAGCTTTAATTGGAAGTAAATGCCAAAAAAGATGTTTTTGTAATGAATGCATGGGTATTTAAGTAGTTTCCCATCACTTTAATATCAAAAATGTGCTGGGATCTGCCAAGTGACTTGGTAATCTCGGCTAATATCAGGGAAGTTGCACACAGTCAATGGCTTTAAGCAGCACTGTTACTCTGCACACTTCTCAGGATCTGGGCATTTTAGCAGCAATTGCTTGCTGCCTTTTACAACCTTGGCAGCAAGTGTCAAAGTGACTGCAGTTTTTGTCTAGGGACAGCAGTGTCCTGTAATTCCGAGGGACACTTGAGGAGACCACTCATGGTAGCTGAATGAGGACCTTACAACATTTTTCTGGGCTCTGACTTGGCTTCAGTGAAAGCTTAGCTTGGTTAAATTGGCCAGCCTGTGGGGGCTGCCATGCAGAGTGGAATACAGCATTTACACAACTAAAGCTGAAGGGACCTCATTCCATGGGAATTTCGCTGGATTGTTGGCAGTACCTTGGATAGACATTGTGCCCCGGCACAGCAGTGTCTGAGGCACAAAGCAAAGCAGGGCTGTCAGAGCCACTTCCATCTGCACACTGTGGCTCTGAGTGGCTCAAAATGACACTGGGGATTTTTTTACAGAGCAGAGGTACTGAGAAGCCCTTCACAGTCCTGCAATACCGTCCATGCCTCATGGCAAGTCATGTGCAGCTCCCCCCATCAGTGTTTCCTTTTCCATTATACTGTAGGCATGACAAAGCAGGGAAATGTTGCCAGAATTACACTCCAGCTCTTTCATCTGTGTCTAGAAACTGGCTCACACTGGCCATGGGAGCGTTTTAGATAGTATTTCCATCTTGTCTTACTGTCTACTCATGATTCGTTTGAATACTGCCAGGTCTTATATATTTTGCTCCTGTAGGTTTTTTACTTTCTCTTGAGATTGTGCCTATTTCATCTCCCTTGCTTTTTAAGTGGAAAAACCTTCATTTTTCCAGAGAGCTTGAGGAAATTTCTTTCTCATATTTTTCTGTATTACTTTGTAATTTTCCTTCTTTGTGAAAGAAGGTTCTGCCTCAAGAGCTCCCAGAAGCTATGGCTGCCATTTCATTTCTGTGTTTTCTTTCCTGTTGTGGGAGGTTTTAAAGGTTTGGGGTTTTTTTAATTTGTTGTTAAGGGAGGGACAAAAATGACAGAAAACTGATCTTACTTGAGGGAGAGAGTGTTTTGCTCTGAGCATTCAAGGAAGTAAATTATTTTCTGTTCAAGAATCTCATCAGGTCTTAATTGACATTATAGGTAGCTACATGTCACACTAAGGAAGCCTAGTCATGTTCCTCTTTGAAAAAAAAAGGTGCAACCCCTGACATTATTAAGGTGCACTGCAGATTACTTTTCAGTGAAAAGAGCTGTATTTTCTCCAAAGCTGTATTTTCTCTAAAGGTGATATGATACATCTACCTTGTGTAGATGTATCATTTTACCATGTTGTAATTGATGAAAATTAGGCCTAGTACTTCTTTGTTCCTTAAAGTATGTCCACAGTCAGTCTTTTCAACCTGCAGCTTATACATAAGTCTAACGTGAGATTATCTAAGAGAAAATCTGGTGCCTAAATGCCCAAAATGTTGGAAAAGGCCTTAAATGTTGGGAAATGCCCAAAATGCATTTGGATTTCCACAAAGTTCAAATGAGGTCTCTTCGCCGAGTGCCTTTACAAGAACAGAAAAAGTCAAAGGATACAAAGAAAACATGACTTGAAGTCTGATAAAAGATACAAAACAACAAAAAAGAAGGACTAAATAGGTAATTTTCACTGAGGATGGAGATCACTGGCATGTCCCAGGGAGATCTCATCACCTACTCACAGTCTCAGGCACGTGTATCAGGAATGAGGTGTTTGCTCAAGTCATGGCATTGTTTTTGGTAATAAAAGTTAAAGTGGCTGTGAAGAGGTACAGTGGGATCTCGAAATAACAGGTGATTCAGGGATCAAATGATAAATGAAGTGTTGGAAATGGAAATTACTGTACGTTGTAGAAGCCACTCCTGATCTGTACATGTAACATGAAGTGGTAGTTGTTACTTCCAGGTAGTTTTGGATAATTGTGCGACTGCATCACTCCAGTGCTCAGAGTCCACATCTCAGATGCAGTTCTGGCACCTCTCCTCTCTCAGAAAGATAGATGAGGAGCCCAACGAGGCTTATTGCATTTTTGAAGCTGTTCCATACAAGGAATGACAAAGAAGGCAAGTCTTCATCTTAGAGGAGAGAAAACTGTAGTGGTATGAAATAGAGAGCCTGTAAAATAATAAGTAGGAAATAGTGAGAAGGGGAGGATTAGTACATGTTTTTCGTAGTGGGGATAATACTGGGAACTGGGTTCTAAAACAGAAGTAGTCTTTTTTCCCCAGGCTTATTATTAAATTGTGTTGCTCAAAAATGTTGTGGATACCAAAAATATAGCTGGATTAAATACATTCTTATAAAGGCAAGTTCATGAAAAGAAATCCTGTAAGAGGCTGCAAAATATGAAGATACCACATCTGGCTCAGGTTGCTTGAAGGGTTTGCTAAAGGAAGGATGAAATAGTCTTGCAGTGGTTGATATTCTTCTCCTAAACCATCACAGTCAGGAACTGTGCTAAGGTGAAGGATCTTTGGGCTGACCGATTCAGCAGAGTTATGTTGTCGATGATACACAACAGCAGTGGCTGGAAAAAACCAAATGCTGCTCCTGTACACAGATTAAAATCAGAATTATATTTGTGCTGTAGCCTTTTGCATAACTGGAGCAGCAGTGCTGTTCTGAGCTGCCTGACTCATTTGAGCCGTCTCTTTCTCTTGTGTAGGTGTCGGATTGTAGCACTGCCTTTCTCTAAAGCCCAGTGGCCTGTGAGCTCAGCCACCGTTCAGGCTCCCCTGGAGACCCTCTGTACAGAGCAATGGACTCCCTCCTGTCTTAATCTGGTGAGCTGTAGAAAGCTGCATGACCTGCAGCTGGTAGCCTGCACAATGGGGCTAAACAGCTCCTCTGCCTCGGCAGGAGCTGTGCTGCTCTAGCAGAGACCTTTCTGCCTGGAATGGAAATTAAAAAATTATTCTTCTCCGTGGAGCACCTTTCAGTTTTGTGGCAATACTGCAATGGGCTTGTTGCCATTGCCTGTTTTCTTTCCTTGGCCAAGCAGTCCAGCAGGTCGTGGTGCTCTGACGCTCAGGGCAGAGCTGCTGATTTCCCTGGGAGCAGTGAGGTGCGCAAAGGGATGTGTTTCCATGGCCCCTGCTGGTGAGCAGATGGGCTGCTGCTCCTCACACTAATTGGACTTCTTCAGTCAGCTGTGGCTGCATTCCCAAGTATTCATCTGTCAGCTTTAAGGCTGCAGCTCACAAAGAGATAGTTTACTGTGACCAGGTGCTGTAGGCAAGTGTGGCTATTGAGGTGTTCAGTGGATTTTCTGTTTGCACAGATCTTCCTGTCTGGACATCCAATAGCCTCAAAGAGTCCAGCTGGAGTCCAGAACTCCAGCTCATCCTGGTTCTCTTGCAGGTGTCCTACACAGATGGAGATGTCATGGAAGTGCTTTTGAAGCACCCTCCCTGTCTAAATACCATCATTTCTGTCTTCTCAATGCTGTGCTACTGCAGCTGGGCTCTCGCCAGCACAGCCAGCCAGAGGAGTCTTGGAAAAGCCAGGAGAGAGAATACTCTGTAATGAGGAGAGAACAAAGACCTAAGGTTGAAGCAAATGTTTCCTGTTTGTCTGGAAGTCTGCTATGTGCCCCTCCCACCCAAAGAGGAAACAAAGATTCCTATTTTGTAGCAGAACTTCTAAAGGACAAATGATTAATCTGTTGGCCATGTATTACTCCTTGTCCCACCGAACTATTCGATCTTGTTCTGTCTTGGAAGGACTGTGAAGAATGCTGTTACACTGTGTACAAAAATACCTTCACTCAAAAGAAAAAGAGCTTAATTGTTCGGCAAGGGGCCTAGTTCAGGAATTTTTCCAAATCTATTTTTAGCACAAAAAACTACCACCCAATCTGTTGGAACTTTTTTGTTTGGGGTCAAGTATTTCTTCTTCAAGAGTTTGCAGGGGACAAAGCCTCTGACATGGAATGAAAGGGTAATATCAGAGTTGGATGTGGATGATCTTTCCCTGTGTTTCTTAAGGACAGAGAGCTAGCTGGCATGAGAGCATCACCAAAAAAAAAGCTGAGGCCTGAAATCTATCATCTTAATTAGCCAGAAAGATGTCCTCAATCCTTGTCTCCCCCATCCCAGCTGTCCTAGGCACTGTATATTTACTCTCTGCTGCTGTGGCTTTTGCACAGACACTGAAATGTGTGACGCAGGGTTGTGTTAATGGAGGTACAGGAGAGAGGCAATTTTCCTGCTCATGCAGAAGGGCCAATACAGTGCAGAGCTGCACTAGCAGCCTGTCCTGCTCTGGGATATAACTGCACGGAGAGGGCATCACACAACTGCAAAATGGAGACATGGAGATGCTGGGACTTGAGCTGCTGCCACCTTCACCCTGCGCCCTTCGCCCCTCACAGTTCTGAGGGTGCTGCATGTATATGCACACCTTCATCTTCTTGACTTGTGGAGGGAGTCTCTTTGGCAACCTGTTCACTCTTTACAGGTCAGGAAAAATGCTCTAGGAGTTGTTTTGCTATGCACGTTAAGTTGCAGTTCTACTGAATTCCAATAGAGAAATGCAATCATCAGCCTGTGTTTAAAATTCTGGTTCTACCTTGCATTAAGCATGGCTGTTATCCTTTCTTCCTGCTCCCACACACAGCAGGAGCTTTTCACAGTCCATTTCCCTGCAGCATCCTGGAGAACGCTGACCTCCTGACCTCGTTTCCACTGTGCTCTTCTGTAATACCCTGCTCATTTCACTGGTAGATGGAAGGAGCAGCAAGCTACACACACAGCACACATCCTTTAGGGAAGAATTGTGCCGTATCTGTGCACTGTCCTGGCAACTTCAGCTGAGAACTGCACAATGACAGAACCATTTTAGCAATGGTTACTTCATACAGTCCCAAAAGGTGTTGCAGCCAGAAGAATCTGCTGAGGAATCCGAACAGGACAGCCCATGATGGGAATGACTCGGGACAGGCTCCTGCCTGGTGTCAGGTGCAGAGAAAGGTGTGCAAGCACAGCACTGTCAGCATTGCTGGAACAACTGCAGCAGGTCACTTGACAAGAAAAGCCTTTTTGTCACTTATCAGTCATTAATTCCTCTAATAGAAATGTGAGCTCACTCCTAATTACGAATAGATGAATGAAGTGTTTCACTGGAGTGGGCTCATGGACTTGCATCTTGCAGGAATACAATGACCCTGTCATGAAAATTTCTTTTTCTGGAGTGAGAAGAAAGTGGATACTCTGGGGAATGGTCAGATTTTGGTTCACACATGAGGATAGTGATGAACACAATAATAGACACTGCCTTGTGGTTACAACAGGATCTGATTTTTCTGTGCTTGATGCTCGAAATGTGTTTAGAAAGATCTTTATCTTTCCCCAGTCTTGGGAAAAAGTAAATTAGTAAGTTTGCTACTCCTCTCTGCTTTTTTCCTTTTCCCCTCATTTCTATTTTGTAATCTTCACTGCTGTATGATTTGGTTTCCTGCCCAGAGAGAAAAATTAGAGTTTCCGTCTATCCAGGAGATCTTTACTCTTTCAGAAGACAGGATTCTAAACCAGGGCGTTAGAACAACATTCATCACTGTTGTTTGCTCTATACACCCAGTCTAGATAGAATCAAAACTCTGTTGTTCCTCACCTGTCACCTAGGACCAGAGTAAAGTACAGTTCCTCCCCGCCAGTGCTCACAGTCTGATTGAAACTTTCTACAGACCAATGCTGTAAAATGCTGCTGCCACTGTGCATACACTTATCTGCAAAAGCTCCTGATTTAGGTTTTCCCCAGTGTACATGAGCTGGGAACTGCTGCCTGGATTTGTGGAAAACCTTGGGGAAATGCCATTCTGACTGAGCACTCTGTCCTGGTTAACTCCTGCAGTACTTAAAGCACAGCTATTGCAAGGTTATCTTTGGGTCTGGTTTATAGGAGAGGCCTATCCCTTTGGAACAGCTGCTGTATATGGATTATTTTGTTTCAAGGAAGCCAGGTGAGATGAATGGATAGAGCCAGATGAGTCACTTAGTTGAATTTTTAGTGTTGAATTTCTTCTTTACCTGAAAACGAACAAACTGTTCTTAATTATTGTTTCTTTATTAAGCACAGTGGCTCAGTGATGATGTACAGTGTTTCAAAACAGCTGTTGTGAAGGCTCTGATGTAAAACAGCACAAGAAGGGAGGATGGCAAACAAAGCTTCCAATAGCATGAAAATTATTGGAAAGATAAGGGGAAAGAAGTTGAGAAGGGTGCTGGGAAACACTGCTTTGCAGTATCATTGTTACCAACAATTTCTTTTCAGAGGAAAAACGTTGAGGAGCTAGAGGGATTGAACATCTGAAGACTTAAAGAAAAGTACTATCAGAAGAAAAAGAGCTGTGCAGTTCAGTTAATGGGGAAAAGTCAATTTCATTGGCATGGAATGAAAACTTGACAGTGGGTTACGCTGCGGGTTGATTTGCATCCTGTGTGCCTTACTGGGATTTCAGTGGGTGTAAATTAGACCAAATACTATGTCCTGATAGTACTGAGACAAGTTAGTCTTGTTTGAGATTTGAAGGCTTTTGTTGTCCTTGAGGAGAACAGCAACTGAAAAGGGGCTGCTGGCTTTGAGCAGGACTAGAGGTGATTTGAAGGTGCAGAGGGATGTTGAGTCAATAGGACAGAAATTGTGCAGCCCAAAAAGCTCCTTGTTGAGGACCTGTTGCAGTGGCTGGATGAAAGCAAACGAGGCATTCCTCAAGTCAGGAGTTCCTAGAGCCAGAAACAGCACAGATGGTTGCACTTTGCTGATGGGTACTTGGAGGGGTCAAGTACCTACTGCTAAACTAAAGACTTTTATTCTTTTTATGCAGGTGTGTGCTGAAGGCAGGCACAAGGGCTAACATGTTCACACCAAATCATCACCTGCTGTAGATGTAATTGAGATCAGCAGAATGTCACTGCTTCCACTGGAAATCATCAGCCTTTTCTCTGCATATTTTTGTCAAATAGTATGTAGTTAGACAACAGACTTGGCAAGATAAGTCAGGAAAACACACCAGGATATTAATGCCCTTGTAGGAATGATATGTATTTTGTCTCTCAGAGAGATTTAGGAGGAAAATGAAGCAAATGAAAAAATGAAGTTATTACTGTATTATTAAAAAACAGCAGGCTCCAAAAAACCTGGAGCTGGATTCCCACCAAAAATCAGAGATATTGTGGAGCTTGATCTGAAGCTCTGAAAATTATTATGCAAATGTTAGTGTGAATCTTGAGGCCAGTATTGGGTGACAGTTTAGTAAACAGGTGAAAAATAAAAATGAAAGTGCTGTGAGCATCTCAGTGAGGCAAAATAATAATATACATTTATCTAGCACTTAACATTTCCAACTTGTATGTCCATTCAATCATGCAGAAAGTTGCACTGATCTCAGATGCATGGAAAGAAAGGCTGTGCCATATTTCCAGAGCCTCTGTAGCTATTGAACAAGTTGGTGTTAGACTGGAGGGTTTGGACGAAGGAATCATAGGTAATTCTAAAAAAAGCAAGGGAATGCGTCCTTTCTATCTAGGTTTAATGAAAGTAACACATACTTAGATGTAAGCTGAGCAGCCCTTGGAAAACAGAGTAGTTGGTGTTTGAGATTGCAGTGGAGCTGACTGGAATGTTTTAAGAGAATGAACTGGCAAACAACAGATAATGTCTTTCGGAAGAAAATTACCTGTGCTATTGAAAATCCCTTTAAAGACATTTAAGGAGCTCCACAGGTGAAGAGCATCCAACCTCCTTAGATACCCAGTGTGTGTTTGGGTACCAGCCCCTTCCTGCCAGGGCCCCCTGTGCCAGCCCAGGGACAGGGCAAGACTTGGCCCCTCCTCAGCAGTCCTGAAGAGCAGTGGAAGCTGCTCAGAAAGGCCACTGGGCACAGCCTGTATCGTTCCTCATGAACTCAACTACAGACTTGGCTGGGGGGAGGAAAAGAAAAATCTGAACAAAATGTTGCTAATCTGTCCAAGTAGGGATGTGACTGATCTCCCTGGGGCTAATTCTGTGTATGAAGTTAAATATATGCCTAGAGGGTTTCCTGAATGCATCCAGAAAGTTCATCCACTCTCAAGCTGGAGAAATAAATGAGTGCAAAGTCACAGGAATTGACATCTCTTGGGTCTGAGTGATTTTCTGACATTGCTGGTTGACTTCACTGTGGGAGTAGGGCCCAAGTTCTCAGCAAAGGGACCGTGTTCAGGGGGCTGCACTCTGCTGGGAATTTGTACATTTGCAGTCTCAGACAAATTTATTTTTGTAGTTGCCATATGTGAGGGCTTTTCATAATCGCCATCTGTGGAACGAAAGGCAGTCCAGGCTAAAATGTGCGCAGTTGCAAATATTGGAAAATATGGCTATTATAAAAAGTTGTAAGAACTTTATGCAAATGTTCCATCTACAGTGGAAGGGCCAGATTCTAATATCACGCATGGTGCACAGTAACAGATTTTTCCTAGGTATGCCGGGATGGCCACACTGTGCCTGAGATTAGAATGTGTTTCAAAAATGGATTATTGGGATATGAAAGAGCCAATGATGAGGAAAATCAGATTTTACTGAGCTTTTTCTTTTTTTCTTCACTCTTACTATGTGAGAATTGGCTTTCAGCATAGTTTCTGGTCTTTGTAATTCATTAGGAAAATTGGCAATAAACTAATGGCAAAATGTGAAAACTAGTTTTCCTCCTTAAGAAATTCACATCATCAAATTAGGACAGAGAAATGATCTCTTTACACCCAGTTGCTCAGAGCAACTGGCAAATTTTGACTACACGAAGCATTACCTGAAGCAAACCACAGTGTCTGCATTCCCTGGGGACTCCCCTGAGGTGCTGTCCGCAGGCACTGGTGGCATTGAAGTTCTGGTGGTGTGCAGGTTAATTCACTCTGCAAATCCTACTATCAGTTTATCTTCATTTGTTTAAATCCTTGCATTTGATATTTTATTCCCCCCCCCCCCCCCCCCCCCCCCCCATATCCAGATACTGTCTTCTTTCTTGTCTCTTTGGGGAGGAGGTAAGTGAGATTTGGATGCAAGCCATAATTATTCTGGGAAAATCACCCTTCAGCTTTTATTTATATGCAAAATCTTGCCCTGCAGCAGCTTGACGGCTACACGAGGCTAGGAAGGCAATACCAGCCTACCTCCAGGGTTTCTCTCCTTCCTAAATGATATCTTGCTGGTCCTTGTCTCATCCTCAATTCTCGGTGACCCAGGTTTAGGGAGAGAAGTTGGCATGGCTATTCTGTTCTCATCTCCAGAGAAACCCAGCGCTGGCCAGGTAAGAAGCTCCCCTTGGACAGGGAATATTGGATTTTCTAAGACAAAGGGAGCAGTGAAGCCAGCTCCTGGCTAGAGCTGAAGCAGCCCTGGCAGCACTCCACAGCTAGAAAGCCCCTTGAGACTTTTGAGTTCTTCAGTACTGAGTAGCAGCTGCAGCAGCAGCTTTCCATGGGTTTGGATTAAGGGAACTTTCTCGGAATGTTCTGAGTGCAGAGGGTGTCTGATGTTTGGAAGTGCAGAGTGTTCCTAATGATTCCCATGGAAATCACAGTATCAGTTGGTTCTGAAAATGAGGTCCCTGGTCTAAACAGCTGGGTTTGCAGGCAGGGACCAAACCCTCTGAGGTGTTTTGTGGGATCATTATTATACAGCAGTTTTGCTGTATCCAAGCTGAACAATTTTTTTCTTCAGTACACAGGATTTTTGAAAAGCAAGGGCTACCCGTGCAGACCAATTGCAATGGCAGATCCAGGGATTTAGCAAAGGCTAAAACCAAAACTGGTCTCTGCACATGCTTTCTAATCTAAACAAAATCTGAAAGTTTATCAGTTGTCCCTGAGAGCAACACCTCTGAGTTAGTGATGCTTCTCAGGCCATCTGAGAGATGATATAAATCTTTATAACTTGCAAGTGAAGCAATCAAATTTTAATGGAAAAATGTTTCTGTCTTTGGGAAAATGTGATAAATATGCCACTGTGAAGGGGCAGAGAACTTTTGCAGGAAATATTCATTAAGACTGACTATGAATATTCAGTATACACCTGAAAGCCCACATAGTTATTATATTTTAAATAAATACTTGCTTTTCAAATGTTGTTTTAACTAGTCATCTATCTTCAGATATTGTCAAAACATCACTCATCATACATCTGTCTAAATGCTATCCAGATGCTGCTGAACTAGTTTCTTTTTTAGGTATATATATTAAAGTATTCCTTTTCACAGAAAGTTTTGAGTGTAAAAATTATATATTTGTCTGAGGTTGGAAAACTGCATGGTACTGTTGCTGATGCAGGATTGGAATGAGGGATACTTTTTGTATGATATTATGAACAGTAAGTGGACTTTGGTGGTGGACATGAGGATCCCCATATAGTCTTAGCTTTTTAAATGAATTCTCTCATTCTTATGTTCTCTGCTGCCTCATCATAAAAAAAAAAAAATAAGAACGGGGGATTGGAAAATACTGTGTGGTTCATCATGATCCCCTCCTTCAGCAGGACAACATCATGCAGTTGCTTTTATGAACTTAATCTACACAACTGTAAATAAAAGTGAATTTCATGTTCCACCATCTCTCTTGAAAATGTGCCCCAGGAATGTAATGGGGCTAAAAACATCTCTGCTGGAGTAGCCCTAATATATGCATGATCCCTTCACACACACCTGTCCTTGGAGGAGTTGCTCTCTGCAGTGCTTTTCCCTCCCTCACGCTCACTCTAGAGCATTTATGGGCAGAAATATTTTCTTCTCTTAAGTCCTAGTCTTGCAAAACTGGTGGCAGACAGTAGCTAGAGATGAGCTCAGTGGGTCAGAGCAGGGTGGTGAAAATGCCCCAGTTGCAGGTTCAATCCCTCTGTGGGCCATCCACGTAAGAGTTGGACTTGATGATCCCTGTGAGTCCCTTCCAGCTCAGAGCACTCTGTGGGTTCTGGGGTGGGATGCCCTGCTGTCAGTGCCTTTCTCTTCCCCAGCTGTCTTCCACTGCACATTACTGCTTAAATGCAGTTACCTTACATGTGAGGATCAAAACTCTGCATATTCTTAATCATAGAATCATGGAATGGTTTGGGCTGGAAGGGACCTTAAAGACCTTGAGATCTTTGTCTACTGATGTTTGAACTGATGCCATGTCCACTGATGACTGACCTTATTTCTGCGGGCAAGTCACATAACTGTCTCTGGATCAAACTCGCCTTTGCTGTAAATCCATGAAGCCTTGTGTGTTTCATTGCACCTGTGTCAGCTGTGGAATTTATCCAGATTCTTTCTCTGCAATATGTCAAGCTGGTGAATAGACTCAGAATTACCTCTCCAGTGTTATATACCTCTCCAAGGTATTTTGGACTTGAGAAATTAAAACCAGGCTGATAAAAATTATTCTTGGACTCCCAGACTACTGCTTTTAAGAATAATGCCAATACAATATTGAGGAAGTATATATCAATCTGTCCCTAAAATGAAAAAAATCTTGTTACCAGTAAGCACAAAGGTGTGTTCCACCATTATTTAAGAGAAACACAAGATTGGCTACATTTATACTTGTTCCCTTCCGCAGCTCTGTCAGGGATATAATTTAAAAAGCTTTCCTTGTATAGATGTTCCGTTGTGGGGTTTTGTTCTCTTTCTCTAAGCATGCATAGATTTTAGATTACTTCCCTTAAAAGAAAAAGTTACTCAAAGTGAAATATTCCTTTAGATCCAGTCACATCTATTCTAGTAAGAAAATTTGTACTTAATAGCTGTTGTTATTGTCAGTTTTTTCAATACAATGAAAACCTTTTTTACTTTCTTCAGTACTTTTGTTGCTTGAAAATGATATTGTTCTAAATTATTGTTCTGTCAGCTGGGGGAAGGGTTGTCAGTAAAAGAGAGGCATTATACTGGTGTTGCACATGCAAGGTCATCTGTACCTCTCTGTGTTTGAACCAATGCTGTTGTGGTTGGTAAGAGGGGGAGGTACAAGGCTCTTTGAGGCAAGGGAAATTTATTGCATTGCTTTTCCAAAAATTACTGCCTATGGAAGTGGAGCTTGGGGTATGGTGGAACCAGAAGCTTGCTTTATTCTTTGATGATAGTAAAAAGTTCTTTAAAAAGCCACATCCAAGCATGAAAAAATGCCCTGTGATGAGTGTAGTACTTCAGGTCTTGGTTGCTGTAACTGGTAGTGGGAGCACAGTGATAGGACTCCTCTAAAACATCCCCCCGGGACAGACACATAAATCCCGTGGCATGGGAAAGTGGAAAACTGGAGAAAGTTTCAGACTGCATTTATTTTAATTTTTTCTTCCGTGGAGTTCATATGAGCAAGTGGAAGGAGTGAGTGCCCCGGCATCCCCTTCCAGATATTCCATATTTCCATATCCAAATATTCCATATTTCTGACTCCCAAAGGCCTCCCTGGAATGTGAGGGAGCAATGCAGCAGGAGTTGCTAAAAGCCCTGGTTAGAGCTGTAATTAATGGATAGGGACATGTGAGGAACCCTGTCCTCGCAGGGATTTCAGATACAGCATTTCAGCGACAGTTCCTGTCAGCGTTAGGGCCCCCATTACCCCCCTTGAATATCGCCTAGAACCACAGCAATTTTTTAGCAGTAAAGTGCTTTTTCTGCAGCTGCGTGGGGCTGCAAGGGAATTGGCTGCTCAGATTCACCTCTGCCTGCTGCAGCTGCTTCTGCTGGTGCAGGAAATGAGGGATTGCCTAGCAGAGCTGTGAGCTGGAGAAGGGCTTTTGAAAGCAGCCTTCCAGGGAGGATAAGATTTGTAAAGGAAGCAGAGCCTGTGTGGAAGATCAGGGATAGAAATTCTGGGTGGTTTGACATTATTTAGGGAAGGCAGCTGGTTCTCAACAGCTCCCAGGCCCTTGAAGAAAGTTTGAAGGGAAGGAAGGCGCTTCAGGATCTGGTAGCAGGAGGGCTGCGTGCCTTGAGATGTGAGCAATACCTTGCAAGAGGCGCAGCTCCTGGAAAAATGCAATACCTGGATTTGAGTGTAATTCTCAGAGGAGGAGCAAATTGTAATTTTTAATTGGATGGTAGACAGTTCACTGGAAAATTAAGGTAGGAAGTAAATAACAGCCTGAAGGAATAAAAAAAAAAAAAAAAGAGACTGTATTCTGCATAAATCTTGGCTTAAGGGAGTTCACTGTAGGAAGAGAACACTGAAATGGTGTTTAGTGTTAGCAAAATGTATCATCAATACTTTCATGTCTTGTTTTTCCTCTTCTCAACATCCCTGGGATCAGTGCTTTGCTGGCCATGTAACAGAATAATCTTTACAAGCTGGGGATGGGGGAGTTTTGTTTTCTTACCATAAATGGAGGTTTTTGATGAAAAATAAGTGTTTTATGGAGGCATCCTGCTGCCACTGAACATAGGTAGCCTTGATGAACATTTGAAAATACCAGAGAACTGGTAAGTTAAATATTGCACTGCTAGGGCCTTCTCACTGTTACAGTTTAAACTAAAAACTTAAGACCAAAGCTAGAAGTTCCACAGCCTAATGCTGCTAAAATTTATGTTCTTCACTCTGAACTGAAGCTCTGCTGCTTCAGTAACTAAAAAGAGGTCTTTCTTAGACTAAAAATACTGTGTTGAACATCAGGAAGTCAAGTTATATCAGCTTAATATTAAATTAATGGTCATTCATATACATCATTACCTCATACCATAACCTGTGCAGCTGTTCATGACATCTGCATCCAATCTATAGTTCATGACATGTCTTGACAGATACTTTACCAGAACCCCCGCCATGACTAATCTTGTAGTCATCAATTCTGTCTTTTTTACATTTGCTTGTTAATAAATGTAAATCTTCCTCGATATATGTATTCCAGCAGTGTGCCTGTATGTTCTAACAGTTACCCACATTTAATGCTCCTTTGGGATCTTTGGGCATGTAAGGAGCAATGAAAATGCACTTGGCACTTGTACATGTCATGGTAAAGTTTAATCTTTTATGATGGAAAGAGGCTGAGCCTATAAAATAAAAATAGTGCAGAAATTGTTCCTTGTTCTGGAAAACTGTCCAGATTCTATAGGCTGGAAATAATATTTACTGCTCTAGAGAGGACTGTCTTCAGCCAGATCACTGTGGGACTGAGGTTCTTCCAAAACAAGAAGATGACCACAGTCCTAGAATCAGCAGCAACCCTCCTTGGCTTCCCATGTGATGTAGATTTTCCCAACTCACATGTGCACACATTACTGTAAAATTAAAATGTCATCCTTCTGGTAGAATATTGAGTGCAGTTCCCCAGTAATGGAATTAACTCTTGGCTAAGAACTAGAGAGAAACCGATCAGTGAAGATGTGCAAAATTTTCCAAAAAGCATTAGACATGGTTTGAGTCTGCACAGTTGGTTCCACACTGGAAACAGTCTCTTGGATTGCTTAAATGAAGATTAGATCTATTCAGGTATGACATGTGAATATAACTGCTTTTTCTTAGGGTGCCAAATCCAGCAGGTTGAAAATTATACTACTGTTTGGCTGGAGATTGATGACTCTAAAAGGTAGACTTAGGGCTTGCTTGGAATTCTTGCTTACTGATGGTGAATCATGGCTGAAAACAGCCTCCTGTTTTTATCTCTCCAAGAGCCCTAGGAAAAAAAGAAAGCAGCATTCATGTGAAGAAATTGTTTTCCCCCACATCATGTATTAACTTCAGCAGGTAGAAATGAGTTCAGAGTTCATGAGTATCTAAAGCTCCCCACTTTTCAACACTTTTTGTTTCTCTTTGCTTTTGACTCCGTTTAGAGTAGAAGAGTGGAATGGAAATGTCATTTTAAGGGATTATACTTCCTTGTTGTCCCTGATCTGTCTTAATTGTGTAGGAATTCAGACAGATTTTCTTTGTGTTCTTTGAATGAGATCAGCAGTAATATAACTGATAAAAAAATGGCATTGGCTCTGGCTCTGGAATAAGGACAATTCTTATGAGAAAAAATAGTAATTTATTCAAGGGTGAGCTAGTACCAGCTGCAGTGATGCATTTTTCTACACAGATGAACTGTGAAGGTTTGTTAAGCAAAGAATATTGAGTGTGCAGAAAACTGTAAAAGTTACCAAATCCAGCATGGATGAGCGGGAGCTGAAAGGGACTTGGAAAAGCGATGCCATCATAAAAGTGAGAGCTTTTCAAAACAAATGTTTGTCACCAGTTTAAAATTCTTACTGCATTTCTTAATCTCCAAGTATTTTTTTGTATCCTCTTCCCTAGTGTGCTGTTGGTGCAAGGTTGGCACCTTTCAGGCTGTCACGAGCTGTCCTTGTGAACGGGTTTTGTGATGGTTCGTGGGGGATCTCAGGGTGCAAAAAACCGACACGGTACAGGGGGTTTGCAGTGGTAATCAACACAAATGCACTTTTATTGAAATAACCACAACAGAAATGCATTGGGGAAAGATTGGGGGAAAAGGGGAAAATAAGGAAAAGAGGGAGGAAGAAGAAAAGGGTATATAGCTACCAAATGTGGAACTGCAAAGTCCTTTGGTGCCCAGCCGATGGAGTTCACCAGGTCACGTCTGGGGACATCTCAGGGATGCAGTTCATCTGGACCATAATTATGCTCTTCTTTGATGGGGGAAGGGGGATGAATTTTGAAACCAAGTCAAAGGTAGTGTATTGTATCTTTGGGGGAGAGAATGGTGTTTGGAAAAGGGTACACACAGTCCATGTTCTCAGCGGTGGGTGAGAGCCATTGTCTTCTTGGTCCACTGCTCACACCTGCAGCATCTGTCTGCTTTGGTCGGCTCGCCTCCCCCCGCACACCTCCCTGGGTTGGGGGTCCCAGTCCCAGTCCTTGGAAATTGTGTGAGGGATTTCACATAGGGATTTCATGTCTGGCTTTTTCTCTGGCAAAGAGGCTTCTTACATCTCAGTTTGTCTGTCACAGTGGTTGCAAATGAGCGAGAGGGGTCTCCTGTGGGGGACCACCCCCAAAACACAGGAGAAGTCCAGCCAGGCCGAGGGGTGGGGAAAAATCCCAGAGCTATTGTTGCAAAATTGTCAGAATGTCCTTTTTCTTCTCATTAGTGTAGCATAAAGTAAACACACCTGTGAAAACAATAGCTTAGCAATTCTCTCAGGTCTCGGGGCCTTCAGTGTGTAACTCTTCTCCTAGAGAGCCAGAGATTTTAGACAGGGGGATCTTTTCTTCAGTGATCCCCCAGTGACGACCCCGAGGCAGATGAGGGAAATTTCAGAAAGACTCTCACACAGGTGTAGCATCAGCCTGAGCCTGCCAGAGGGAGCTGGACACCTTTATAGTGTTGAGATGGGGGCATTGCCCTGGGAGCTGCCAACAACAACTGCTGGGAATGAGGACAGTGGATATGGAGAGCCCCAAATAAAGACCTCTTGTAGCCTTCAGGGGGTGTGAATTGCCAGCATAGGCCATTGCTCTCCAGGCCTGTTTTGTACATTGATTACAAAGAGTTGTTTTAAATCTCTTCTGGTAGCCATGGTAAATCACCGCTTTAATTACTGTCTAGGCAGCTGGCTTGTTGAATTCTGTTGAATGGCATTAGCTTATTCACTTAATTCTGAATTGCAAAAAGGCCACATTTAAATTTACCATCTCTCAGGTTCAGTTGATCTGAGAAATAAAATATCTGAGAGGATGTAAGAAAATCTGGCTGATGTTTTACTGGAAGGGTGTCAGAGAGACAGTAATGAAATAATTTAGGTTATGTATGGACATGCATAGTCAACCCCTTTTCCCCTCCTTTTCACAGGGAGGCAAAAAAAGAAGGAGCAGAGCAGTGCTCCTACTCTGAAATATTAATGAATTATGAGGATCGCTTTATTTTTCTTTCTTTGTGGGTTCACAGGCTCACCTCATGCACAGTTCTTTGTCTGGGCTCTTAAGCCAGTTTCATGGTCACATTCCATCTGGGACAGTAATTAACTAATAGTGATTATATCCCTGGGGCCTCTGGTATCATCCTCTGCTTTTATGGGAAGGTCTCTGCCATCATCTCATGACTGTCAGTAACTTTGGGAACAGTTTAGGATATCTTATGAGTGACTTGGGGATACTTCATCAGAGCTTGATGTTAAAATGTAGAGCATGACTGGAGACCAGTCACACAGCCCTTTCCTGCACAGCTATGGGCAGGTACTAATCCTACCATCTAGAGGCTATTTTGCTTGTAACTCTGGCTCTCCTCTGAAGTAAGGCCTTCTCTTGCCTCCAAAGCAGCCAGAACAATAAATCTGGAACTAATGGTTTAAACCTTGGATCAAATCGTGCAGAAGTCCCTTGCAATTGGTCTTGGTAATTCTCTTTCCTGGAGAGGATCTACCCCATGCCCACAATGTGTGCATGGATATCCATTGTTGCCGCAGGTTGTGGGAAGGTTTGCTCTTCTGCACAGTAAATGGATGGTCTGAAACTTCCTCACAAGAGCTGTTTCACTCATTTCCTCTTCTCTGTTATTTTCATTCCAAAAAATTTATTAAATTCAGGCTCATATTCAAAACCTTGCATACAACAAAACGAAAAAATTGAGCAACTCACGAAACCTGCAGTTGAATGCCATGTTTATGCAAAATAACAGAATTTTAGGGGAGTTGGCACTAACTGCCTACAGTGCATTAGATAGAGTCCCAATAAAGGGAATCTTTCCTGAATTCAGGAAAATTCAGGAAAGCGCCTCCCGGAATTTCCCTAGAATTCAGCAAGTGCTTTGCAGCTTGAAATTGGAAGGAAAGCCTCAGATTTAGCAGCCAGAGCTTCAGGAGGAGCAGCAGCGAGCACAGCATCGGTTTTGCAGCAGCTCCTTCCATGTGCATGTTTTTGGGAGTTGAAAGGCTTGCAGAGTGTTAAAGTAGCTTTTTCTCTCCGCTGGAAAGCTGCACGCTCAGTGCCAGTGTTCTGCAGCTTCTTTCTTCACGTTTCAGCAGCTAGCACGCTCTCCGTGTGCTGGAGAAGCGGCAGAGGCTTCCTTGCCGGAGAAGCGGCACCTTCGCCGGCAGAGAGCATCCTGCCGGCCGCGGTGCGCTCCAGAGCGGGGGCTTGTGCCGAAAGAGGCCGGCAACAGGCGCTTACCTTCGGACAGCTCCGGATCGCCGTCTAATGCGTCTCTTGTCGCCTACACGGCAGGGAAAAGCTTTTCCACTCTGTCTAGGAAGGAGAAAGTGTGCCAGCACAGCAAATGCCTCCCGGACTTTCCCTGGAATTCAGCAAGTGCTTTGCAGCTTGAAATTGGAAGGAAAGCCTCAGATTTAGCAGCCAGAGCTTCAGGAGGAGCAGCAGCGAGCACAGCATCGCTTTTGCAGCAACTCCTTCCAAGTGCATGTTTTTGGGAGTGGAAAGGCTTGCAGAGTGTTAAAGTAGCTTTTTCTCTCCGCTGGAAAGCTGCACGCTCAATGCCAGTCTTCTGCAGCTTCTTTCTTCACGTTTCAGCAGCTAGCACGCTCTCCGTGTGCTGGAGAAGCGGCAGAGGCTTCCTTGCCGGAGAAGCGGCACCTTCGCCGGCAGAGAGCATCCTGCCGGCCGCGGTGCGCTCCGGAGCGGGGGCTTGTGCCGAAAGAGGCCGGCAACAGGCGCTTACCTTCGGACAGCTCCGGATCGCCGTCTAATGCGTCTCTTGTCGCCTACACGGCAGGGAAAAGCTTTTCCACTCTGTCTAGGAAGGAGAAAGTGTGCCAGCACAGCAAATGCCTCCCGGACTTTCCCTGGAATTCAGCAAGTGCTTTGCAGCTTGAAATTGGAAGGAAAGCCTCAGATTTAGCAGCCAGAGCTTCAGGAGGAGCAGCAGCGAGCACAGCATCGGTTTTGCAGCAGCTCCTTCCATGTGCATGTTTTTGGGAGTGGAAAGGCTTGCAGAGTGTTAAAGTAGCTTTTTCTCTCCGCTGGAAAGCTGCACGCTCAGTGCCAGTGTTCTGCAGCTTCTTTCTTCACGTTTCAGCAGCTAGCACGCTCTCCGTGTGCTGGAGAAGCGGCAGAGGCTTCCTTGCCGGAGAAGCGGCACCTTCGCCGGCAGAGAGCATCCTGCCGGCCGCGGTGCGCTCCGGAGCGGGGGCTTGTGCCGAAAGAGGCCGGCAACAGGCGCTTACCTTCGGACAGCTCCGGATCGCCGTCTAATGCGTCTCTTGTCGCCTACACGGCAGGGAAAAGCTTTTCCACTCTGTCTAGGAAGGAGAAAGTGTGCCAGCACAGCAAATGCCTCCCGGACTTTCCCTGGAATTCAGCAAGTGCTTTGCAGCTTGAAATTGGAAGGAAAGCCTCAGATTTAGCAGCCAGAGCTTCAGGAGGAGCAGCAGCGAGCACAGCATCGGTTTTGCAGCAGCTCCTTCCATGTGCATGTTTTTGGGAGTGGAAAGGCTTGCAGAGTGTTAAAGTAGCTTTTTCTCTCCGCTGGAAAGCTGCACGCTCAGTGCCAGTCTTCTGCAGCTTCTTTCTTCACGTTTCAGCAGCTAGCACGCTCTCCGTGTGCTGGAGTAGCGGCAGAGGCTTCCTTGCCGGAGAAGCGGCACCTTCGCCGGCAGAGAGCATCCTGCCGGCCGCGGTGCGCTCCGGAGCGGGGGCTTGTGCCGAAAAAGGCCGGCAACAGGCGCTTACCTTCGGACAGCTCCGGATCGCCGTCTAATGCGTCTCTTGTCGCCTACACGGCAGGGAAAAGCTTTTCCACTCTGTCTAGGAAGGAGAAAGTGTGCCAGCACAGCAAATGCCTCCCGGACTTTCCCTGGAATTCAGCAAGTGCTTTGCAGCTTGAAATTGGAAGGAAAGCCTCAGATTTAGCAGCCAGAGCTTCAGGAGGAGCAGCAGCGAGCACAGCATCGGTTTTGCAGCAGCTCCTTCCATGTGCATGTTTTTGGGAGTGGAAAGGCTTGCAGAGTGTTAAAGTAGCTTTTTCTCTCCGCTGGAAAGCTGCACGCTCAGTGCCAGTCTTCTGCAGCTTCCTTCTTCACGTTTCAGCAGCTAGCACGCTCTCCGTGTGCTGGAGAAGCGGCCGAGGCTTCCTTGCCGGAGAAGCGGCACCTTCGCCGGCAGAGAGCATCCTGCCGGCCGCGGTGCGCTCCGGAGCGGGGGCTTGTGCCGAAAGAGGCCGGCAACAGGCGCTTACCTTCGGACAGCTCCGGATCGCCGTCTAATGCGTCTCTTGTCGCCTACACGGCAGGGAAAAGCTTTTCCACTCTGTCTAGGAAGGAGAAAGTGTGCCAGCACAGCAAATGCCTCCCGGACTTTCCCTGGAATTCAGCAAGTGCTTTGCAGCTTGAAATTGGAAGGAAAGCCTCAGATTTAGCAGCCAGAGCTTCAGGAGGAGCAGCAGCGAGCACAGCATCGGTTTTGCAGCAGCTCCTTCCATGTGCATGTTTTTGGGAGTGGAAAGGCTTGCAGAGTGTTAAAGTAGCTTTTTCTCTCCGCTGGAAAGCTGCACGCTCAGTGCCAGTCTTCTGCAGCTTCTTTCTTCACGTTTCAGCAGCTAGCACGCTCTCCGTGTGCTGGAGAAGCGGCAGAGGCTTCCTTGCCGGAGAAGCGGCACCTTCGCCGGCAGAGAGCATCCTGCCGGCCGCGGTGCGCTCCGGAGCGGGGGCTTGTGCCGAAAGAGGCCGGCAACAGGCGCTTACCTTCGGACAGCTCCGGATCGCCGTCTAATGCGTCTCTTGTCGCCTACACGGCAGGGAAAAGCTTTTCCACTCTGTCTAGGAAGGAGAAAGTGTGCCAGCACAGCAAATGCCTCCCGGACTTTCCCTGGAATTCAGCAAGTGCTTTGCAGCTTGAAATTGGAAGGAAAGCCTCAGATTTAGCAGCCAGAGCTTCAGGAGGAGCAGCAGCGAGCACAGCATCGGTTTTGCAGCAGCTCCTTCCATGTGCATGTTTTTGGGAGTGGAAAGGCTTGCAGAGTGTTCAAGTAGCTTTATCTCTCCGCTGGAAAGCTGCACGCTCAGTGCCAGTGTTCTGCAGCTTCTTTCTTCACGTTTCAGCAGCTAGCACGCTCTCCGTGTGCTGGAGAAGCGGCAGAGGCTTCCTTGCCGGAGAAGCGGCACCTTCACCGGCAGAGAGCATCCGGCCGGCCGCGGTGCGCTCCGGAGCGGGGGCTTGTGCCGAAAGAGGCCGGCAACAGGCGCTTACCTTCGGACAGCTCCGGATCGCCGTCTAATGCGTCTCTTGTCGCCTACACGGCAGGGAAAAGCTTTTCCACTCTGTCTAGGAAGGAGAAAGTGTGCCAGCACAGCAAATGCCTCCCGGACTTTCCCTGGAATTCAGCAAGTGCTTTGCAGCTTGAAATTGGAAGGAAAGCCTCAGATTTAGCAGCCAGAGCTTCAGGAGGAGCAGCAGCGAGCACAGCATCGGTTTTGCAGCAGCTCCTTCCATGTGCATGTTTTTGGGAGTGGAAAGGCTTGCAGAGTGTTAAAGTAGCTTTTTCTCTCCGCTGGAAAGCTGCACGCTCAGTGCCAGTCTTCTGCAGCTTCTTTCTTCACGTTTCAGCAGCTAGCTCGCTCTCCGTGTGCTGGAGAAGCGGCAGAGGCTTCCTTGCCGGAGAAGCGGCACCTTCGCCGGCAGAGAGCATCCTGCCGGCCGCGGTGCGCTCCGGAGCGGGGGCTTGTGCCGAAAGAGGCCGGCAACAGGCGCTTACCTTCGGACAGCTCCGGATGCCCGTCTCATGCGTCTCTTGTCGCCTACACGGCAGGGAAAAGCTTTTCCACTCTGTCTAGGAAGGAGAAAGTGTGCCAGCACAGCAAATGCCTCCCGGACTTTCCCTGGAATTCAGCAAGTGCTTTGCAGCTTGAAATTGGAAGGAAAGCCTCAGATTTAGCAGCCAGAGCTTCAGGAGGAGCAGCAGCGAGCACAGCATTGGTTTTGCAGCAGCTCCTTCCAAGTGCATGTTTTTGGGAGTGGAAAGGCTTGCAGAGTGTTAAAGTAGCTTTTTCTCTCCACTGGAAAGCTGCACGCTCAGTGCCAGTCTTCTGCAGCTTCTTTCTTCACGTTTCAGCAGCTAGCACGCTCTCCGTGTGCTGGAGAAGCGGCAGAGGCTTCCTTGCCGGAGAAGCGGCACCTTCGCCGGCAGAGAGCATCCTGCCGGCCGCGGTGCGCTCCGGAGCGGGGGCTTGTGCCGAAAGAGGCCGGCAACAGGCGCTTACCTTCGGACAGCTCCGGATCGCCGTCTAATGCGTCTCTTGTCGCCTACACGGCAGGGAAAAGCTTTTCCACTCTGTCTAGGAAGGAGAAAGTGTGCCAGCACAGCAAATGCCTCCCGGACTTTCTCTGGAATTCAGCAAGTGCTTTGCAGCTTGAAATTGGAAGGAAAGCCTCAGATTTAGCAGCCAGAGCTTCAGGAGGAGCAGCAGCGAGCACAGCATCGGTTTTGCAGCAGCTCCTTCCAAGTGCATGTTTTTGGGAGTGGAAAGGCTTGCAGAGTGTTAAAGTAGCTTTTTCTCTCCACTGGAAAGCTGCACGCTCAGTGCCAGTCTTCTGCAGCTTCTTTCTTCACGTTTCAGCAGCTAGCACGCTCTCCGTGTGCTGGAGAAGCGGCAGAAGCTTCCTTGCCGGAGAAGCGGCACCTTCGCCGGCAGAGAGCATCCTGCCGGCCGCGGTGCGCTCCGGAGCGGGGGCTTGTGCCGAAAGAGGCCGGCAACAGGCGCTTACCTTCGGACAGCTCCGGATCGCCGTCTAATGCGTCTCTTGTCGCCTACACGGCAGGGAAAAGCTTTTCCACTCTGTCTAGGAAGGAGAAAGTGTGCCAGCACAGCAAATGCCTCCCGGGCTTTCCCTGGAATTCAGCAAGTGCTTTGCAGCTTGAAATTGGAAGGAAAGCCTCAGATTTAGCAGCCAGAGCTTCAGGAGGAGCAGCAGCGAGCACAGCATCGGTTTTGCAGCAGCTCCTTCCAAGTGCATGTTTTTGGGAGTGGAAAGGCTTGCAGAGTGTTAAAGTAGCTTTTTCTCTCCGCTGGAAAGCTGCACGCTCAGTGCCAGTGTTCTGCAGCTTCTTTCTTCACGTTTCAGCAGCTAGCACGCTCTCCGTGTAGGCGACAAGAGGCGCATTAGACGGCGATCCGGAGCTGTCCGAAGGTAAGCGCCTGTTGCCGGCCTCTTTCGGCACAAGCCCCCGCTCCGGAGCGCACCGCGGCCGGCAGGATGCTCTCTGCCGGCGAAGGTGCCGCTTCTCCGGCAAGGAAGCCTCTGCCGCTTCTCCAGCACACGGAGAGCGTGCTAGCTGCTGAAACGTGAAGAAAGAAGCTGCAGAACACTGGCACTGAGCGTGCAGCTTTCCAGCGGAGAGAAAAAGCTACTTTAACACTCTGCAAGCCTTTCCACTCCCAAAAACATGCACATGGAAGGAGCTGCTGCAAAAGCGATGCTGTGCTCGCTGCTGCTCCTCCTGAAGCTCTGGCTGCTAAATCTGAGGCTTTCCTTCCAATTTCAAGCTGCAAAGCACTTGCTGAATTCCAGGGAAAGTCCGGGAGGCATTTGCTGTGCTGGCACACTTTCTCCTTCCTAGACAGAGTGGAAAAGCTTTTCCCTGCCGTGTAGGCGACAAGAGACGCATTAGACGGCGATCCGGAGCTGTCCGAAGGTAAGCGCCTGTTGCCGGCCTCTTTCGGCACAAGCCCCCGCTCCGGAGCGCACCGCGGCCGGCAGGATGCTCTCTGCCGGCGAAGGTGCCGCTTCTCCGGCAAGGAAGCCTCTGCCGCTTCTCCAGCACACGGAGAGCGTGCTAGCTGCTGAAACGTGAAGAAAGAAGCTGCAGAACACTGGCACTGAGCGTGCAGCTTTCCAGCGGAGAGAAAAAGCTACTTTAACACTCTGCAAGCCTTTCCACTCCCAAAAACATGCACATGGAAGGAGCTGCTGCAAAAGCGATGCTGTGCTCGCTGCTGCTCCTCCTGAAGCTCTGGCTGCTAAATCTGAGGCTTTCCTTCCAATTTCAAGCTGCAAAGCACTTGCTGAATTCCAGGGAAAGTCCGGGAGGCATTTGCTGTGCTGGCACACTTTCTCCTTCCTAGACAGAGTGGAAAAGCTTTTCCCTGCCGTGTAGGCGACAAGAGACGCATTAGACGGCGATCCGGAGCTGTCCGAAGGTAAGCGCCTGTTGCCGGCCTCTTTCGGCACAAGCCCCCGCTCCGGAGCGCACCGCGGCCGGCACGATGCTCTCTGCCGGCGAAGGTGCCGCTTCTCCGGCAAGAAAGCCTCTGCCGCTTCTCCAGCACACGGAGAGCGTGCTAGCTGCTGAAACGTGAAGAAAGAAGCTGCAGAACACTGGCACTGAGCGTGCAGCTTTCCAGCGGAGAGAAAAAGCTACTTTAACACTCTGCAAGCCTTTCAACTCCCAAAAACATGCACATGGAAGGAGCTGCTGCAAAATCGATGCTGTGCTCGCTGCTGCTCCTCCTGAAGCTCTGGCTGCTAAATCTGAGGCTTTCCTTCCAATTTCAAGCTGCAAAGCACTTGCTGAATTCCAGGGAAAGTCCGGGAGGCATTTGCTGTGCTGGCACACTTTCTCCTTCCTAGACAGAGTGGAAAAGCTTTTCCCTGCCGTGTAGGCGACAAGAGACGCATTAGACGGCGATCCGGAGCTGTCCGAAGGTAAGCGCCTGTTGCCGGCCTCTTTCGGCACAAGCCCCCGCTCCGGAGCGCACCGCGGCCGGCAGGATGCTCTCTGCCGGCGAAGGTGCCGCTTCTCCGGCAAGGAAGCCTCTGCCGCTTCTCCAGCACACGGAGAGCGTGCTAGCTGCTGAAACGTGAAGAAAGAAGCTGCAGAACACTGGCACTGAGCGTGCAGCTTTCCAGCGGAGAGAAAGAGCTACTTTAACACTCTGCAAGCCTTTCAAATCCCAAAAACATGCACATGGAAGGAGCTGCTGCAAAACCGATGCTGTGCTCGCTGCTGCTCCTCCTGAAGCTCTGGCTGCTAAATCTGAGGCTTTCCTTCCAATTTCAAGCTGCAAAGCACTTGCTGAATTCCAGGGAAAGTCCGGGAGGCATTTGCTGTGCTGGCACACTTTCTCCTTCCTAGACAGAGTGGAAAAGCTTTTCCCTGCCGTGTAGGCGACAAGAGACGCATTAGACGGCGATCCGGAGCTGTCCGAAGGTAAGCGCCTGTTGCCGGCCTCTTTCGGCACAAGCCCCCGCTCCGGAGCGCACCGCGGCCGGCAGGATGCTCTCTGCCGGCGAAGGTGCCGCTTCTCCGGCAAGGAAGCCTCTGCCGCTTCTCCAGCACACGGAGAGCGTGCTAGCTGCTGAAACGTGAAGAAAGAAGCTGCAGAACACTGGCACTGAGCGTGCAGCTTTCCAGCGGAGAGAAAAAGCTACTTTAACACTCTGCAAGCCTTTCCACTCCCAAAAACATGCACATGGAAGGAGCTGCTGCAAAAGCGATGCTGTGCTCGCTGCTGCTCCTCCTGAAGCTCTGGCTGCTAAATCTGAGTCTTTCCTTCCAATTTCAAGCTGCAAAGCACTTGCTGAATTCCAGGGAAAGTCCGGGAGGCATTTGCTGTGCTGGCACACTTTCTCCTTCCTAGACAGAGTGGAAAAGCTTTTCCCTGCCGTGTAGGCGACAAGAGACGCATTAGACGGCGATCCGGAGCTGTCCGAAGGTAAGCGCCTGTTGCCGGCCTCTTTCGGCACAAGCCCCCGCTCCGGAGCGCACCGCGGCCGGCAGGATGCTCTCTGCCGGCGAAGGTGCCGCTTCTCCGGCAAGGAAGCCTCTGCCGCTTCTCCAGCACACGGAGAGCGTGCTAGCTGCTGAAACGTGAAGAAAGAAGCTGCAGAACACTGGCACTGAGCGTGCAGCTTTCCAGCGGAGAGAAAAAGCTACTTTAACACTCTGCAAGCCTTTCCACTCCCAAAAACATGCACATGGAAGGAGCTGCTGCAAAAGCGATGCTGTGCTCGCTGCTGCTCCTCCTGAAGCTCTGGCTGCTAAATCTGAGGCTTTCCTTCCAATTTCAAGCTGCAAAGCACTTGCTGAATTCCAGGGAAAGTCCGGGAGGCATTTGCTGTGCTGGCACACTTTCTCCTTCCTAGACAGAGTGGAAAAGCTTTTCCCTGCCGTGTAGGCGACAAGAGACGCATTAGACGGCGATCCGGAGCTGTCCGAAGGTAAGCGCCTGTTGCCGGCCTCTTTCGGCACAAGCCCCCGCTCCGGAGCGCACCGCGGCCGGCAGGATGCTCTCTGCCGGCGAAGGTGCCGCTTCTCCGGCAAGGAAGCATCTGCCGCTTCTCCAGCACACGGAGAGCATGCTAGCTGCTGAAACGTGAAGAAAGAAGCTGCAGAAGACTGGCACTGAGCGTGCAGCTTTCCAGCGGAGAGAAAAAGCTACTTTAACACTCTGCAAGCCTTTCCACTCCCAAAAACATGCACATGGAAGGAGCTGCTGCAAAAGCGATGCTGTGCTCGCTGCTGCTCCTCCTGAAGCTCTGGCTGCTAAATCTGAGGCTTTCCTTCCAATTTCAAGCTGCAAAGCACTTGCTGAATTCCAGGGAAAGTCCGGGAGGCATTTGCTGTGCTGGCACACTTTCTCCTTCCTAGACAGAGTGGAAAAGCTTTTCCCTGCCGTGTAGGCGACAAGAGACGCATTAGACGGCGATCCAAAGCTGTCCGAAGGTAAGCGCCTGTTGCCGGCCTCTTTCGGCACAAGCCCCCGCTCCGGAGCGCACCGCGGCTGGCAGGATGCTCTCTGCCGGCGAAGGTGCCGCTTCTCCGGCAAGAAAGCCTCTGCCGCTTCTCCAGCACACGGAGAGCGTGCTAGCTGCTGAAACGTGAAGAAAGAAGCTGCAGAACACTGGCACTGAGCGTGCAGCTTTCCAGCGGAGAGAAAAAGCTACTTTAACACTCTGCAAGCCTTTCCACTCCCAAAAACATGCACATGGAAGGAGCTGCTGCAAAACCGATGCTGTGCTCGCTGCTGCTCCTCCTGAAGCTCTGGCTGCTAAATCTGAGGCTTTCCTTCCAATTTCAAGCTGCAAAGCACTTGCTGAATTGCAGGGAAAGTCCGGGAGGCATTTGCTGTGCTGGCACACTTTCTCCTTCCTAGACAGAGTGGAAAAGCTTTTCCCTGCCGTGTAGGCGACAAGAGACGCATTAGACGGCGATCCGGAGCTGTCCGAAGGTAAGCGCCTGTTGCTGGCCTCTTTCGGCACAAGCCCCCGCTCCGGAGCGCACCGCGGCCGGCAGGATGCTCTCTGCCGGCGAAGGTGCCGCTTCTCCGGCAAGAAAGCCTCTGCCGCTTCTCCAGCACACGGAGAGCGTGCTAGCTGCTGAAACGTGAAGAAAGAAGCTGCAGAACACTGGCACTGAGCGTGCAGCTTTCCAGCGGAGAGAAAAAGCTACTTTAACACTCTGCAAGCCTTTCAACTCCCAAAAACATGCACATGGAAGGAGCTGCTGCAAAACCGATGCTGTGCTCGCTGCTGCTCCTCCTGAAGCTCTGGCTGCTAAATCTGAGGCTTTCCTTCCAATTTCAAGCTGCAAAGCACTTGCTGAATTCCAGGGAAAGTCCGGGAGGCATTTGCTGTGCTGGCACACTTTCTCCTTCCTAGACAGAGTGGAAAAGCTTTTCCCTGCCGTGTAGGCGACAAGAGACGCATTAGACGGCGATCCGGAGCTGTCCGAAGGTAAGCGCCTGTTGCCGGCCTCTTTCGGCACAAGCCCCCGCTCCGGAGCGCACCGCGGCCGGCAGGATGCTCTCTGCCGGCGAAGGTGCCGCTTCTCCGGCAAGGAAGCCTCTGCCGCTTCTCCAGCACACGGAGAGCGTGCTAGCTGCTGAAACGTGAAGAAAGAAGCTGCAGAACACTGGCACTGAGCGTGCAGCTTTCCAGCGGAGAGAAAGAGCTACTTTAACACTCTGCAAGCCTTTCAAATCCCAAAAACATGCACATGGAAGGAGCTGCTGCAAAACCGATGCTGTGCTCGCTGCTGCTCCTCCTGAAGCTCTGGCTGCTAAATCTGAGGCTTTCCTTCCAATTTCAAGCTGCAAAGCACTTGCTGAATTGCAGGGAAAGTCCGGGAGGCATTTGCTGTGCTGGCACACTTTCTCCTTCCTAGACAGAGTGGAAAAGCTTTTCCCTGCCGTGTAGGCGACAAGAGACGCATTAGACGGCGATCCGGAGCTGTCCGAAGGTAAGCGCCTGTTGCCGGCCTCTTTCGGCACAAGCCCCCGCTCCAGAGCGCACCGCGGCCGGCAGGATGCTCTCTGCCGGCGAAGGTGCCGCTTCTCCGGCAAGGAAGCCTCTGCCGCTTCTCCAGCACACGGAGAGCGTGCTAGCTGCTGAAACGTGAAGAAAGAAGCTGCAGAACACTGGCACTGAGCGTGCAGCTTTCCAGCGGAGAGAAAAAGCTACTTTAACACTCTGCAAGCCTTTCCACTCCCAAAAACATGCACATGGAAGGAGCTGCTGCAAAAGCGATGCTGTGCTCGCTGCTGCTCCTCCTGAAGCTCTGGCTGCTAAATCTGAGGCTTTCCTTCCAATTTCAAGCTGCAAAGCACTTGCTGAATTCCAGGGAAAGTCCGGGAGGCATTTGCTGTGCTGGCACACTTTCTCCTTCCTAGACAGAGTGGAAAAGCTTTTCCCTGCCGTGTAGGCGACAAGAGACGCATTAGACGGCGATCCGGAGCTGTCCGAAGGTAAGCGCCTGTTGCCGGCCTCTTTCGGCACAAGCCCCCGCTCCGGAGCGCACCGCGGCCGGCAGGATGCTCTCTGCCGGCGAAGGTGCCGCTTCTCCGGCAAGGAAGCCTCTGCCGCTTCTCCAGCACACGGAGAGCGTGCTAGCTGCTGAAACGTGAAGAAAGAAGCTGCAGAACACTGGCACTGAGCGTGCAGCTTTCCAGCGGAGAGAAAAAGCTACTTTAACACTCTGCAAGCCTTTCAACTCCCAAAAACATGCACATGGAAGGAGCTGCTGCAAAACCGATGCTGTGCTCGCTGCTGCTCCTCCTGAAGCTCTGGCTGCTAAATCTGAGGCTTTCCTTCCAATTTCAAGCTGCAAAGCACTTGCTGAATTCCAGGGAAAGTCCGGGAGGCATTTGCTGTGCTGGCACACTTTCTCCTTCCTAGACAGAGTGGAAAAGCTTTTCCCTGCCGTGTAGGCGACAAGAGACGCATTAGACGGCGATCCGGAGCTGTCCGAAGGTAAGCGCCTGTTGCCGGCCTCTTTCGGCACAAGCCCCCGCTCCGGAGCGCACCGCGGCCGGCAGGATGCTCTCTGCCGGCGAAGGTGCCGCTTCTCCGGCAAGGAAGCCTCTGCCGCTTCTCCAGCACACGGAGAGCGTGCTAGCTGCTGAAACGTGAAGAAAGAAGCTGCAGAAGACTGGCACTGAGCGTGCAGCTTTCCAGCGGAGAGAAAAAGCTACTTTAACACTCTGCAAGCCTTTCCACTCCCAAAAACATGCACATGGAAGGAGCTGCTGCAAAACCGATGCTGTGCTCGCTGCTGCTCCTCCTGAAGCTCTGGCTGCTAAATCTGAGGCTTTCCTTCCAATTTCAAGCTGCAAAGCACTTGCTGAATTCCAGGGAAAGTCCGGGAGGCATTTGCTGTGCTGGCACACTTTCTCCTTCCTAGACAGAGTGGAAAAGCTTTTCCCTGCCGTGTAGGCGACAAGAGACGCATTAGACGGCGATCCGGAGCTGTCCGAAGGTAAGCGCCTGTTGCCGGCCTCTTTCGGCACAAGCCCCCGCTCCGGAGCGCACCGCGGCCGGCAGGATGCTCTCTGCTGGCGAAGGTGCCGCTTCTCCGGCAAGGAAGCCTCTGCCGCTTCTCCAGCACACGGAGAGCGTGCTAGCTGCTGAAACGTGAAGAAAGAAGCTGCAGAACACTGGCACTGAGCGTGCAGCTTTCCAGCGGAGAGAAAAAGCTACTTTAACACTCTGCAAGCCTTTCCACTCCCAAAAACATGCACATGGAAGGAGCTGCTGCAAAAGCGATGCTGTGCTCGCTGCTGCTCCTCCTGAAGCTCTGGCTGCTAAATCTGAGGCTTTCCTTCCAATTTCAAGCTGCAAAGCACTTGCTGAATTCCAGGGAAAGTCCGGGAGGCATTTGCTGTGCTGGCACACTTTCTCCTTCCTAGACAGAGTGGAAAAGCTTTTCCCTGCCGTGTAGGCGACAAGAGACGCATTAGACGGCGATCCGGAGCTGTCCGAAGGTAAGCGCCTGTTGCCGGCCTCTTTCGGCACAAGCCCCCGCTCCGGAGCGCACCGCGGCCGGCAGGATGCTCTCTGCCGGCGAAGGTGCCGCTTCTCCGGCAAGGAAGCCTCTGCCGCTTCTCCAGCACACGGAGAGCGTGCTAGCTGCTGAAACGTGAAGAAAGAAGCTGCAGAAGACTGGCACTGAGCGTGCAGCTTTCCAGCGGAGAGAAAAAGCTACTTTAACACTCTGCAAGCCTTTCAACTCCCAAAAACATGCACATGGAAGGAGCTGCTGCAAAACCGATGCTGTGCTCGCTGCTGCTCCTCCTGAAGCTCTGGCTGCTAAATCTGAGGCTTTCCTTCCAATTTCAAGCTGCAAAGCACTTGCTGAATTGCAGGGAAAGTCCGGGAGGCATTTGCTGTGCTGGCACACTTTCTCCTTCCTAGACAGAGTGGAAAAGCTTTTCCCTGCCGTGTAGGCGACAAGAGACGCATTAGACGGCGATCCGGAGCTGTCCGAAGGTAAGCGCCTGTTGCCGGCCTCTTTCGGCACAAGCCCCCGCTCCGGAGCGCACCGCGGCCGGCAGGATGCTCTCTGCCGGCGAAGGTGCCGCTTCTCCGGCAAGAAAGCCTCTGCCGCTTCTCCAGCACACGGAGAGCGTGCTAGCTGCTGAAACGTGAAGAAAGAAGCTGCAGAACACTGGCACTGAGCGTGCAGCTTTCCAGCGGAGAGAAAAAGCTACTTTAACACTCTGCAAGCCTTTCAACTCCCAAAAACATGCACATGGAAGGAGCTGCTGCAAAACCGATGCTGTGCTCGCTGCTGCTCCTCCTGAAGCTCTGGCTGCTAAATCTGAGGCTTTCCTTCCAATTTCAAGCTGCAAAGCACTTGCTGAATTCCAGGGAAAGTCCGGGAGGCATTTGCTGTGCTGGCACACTTTCTCCTTCCTAGACAGAGTGGAAAAGCTTTTCCCTGCCGTGTAGGCGACAAGAGACGCATTAGACGGCGATCCGGAGCTGTCCGAAGGTAAGCGCCTGTTGCCGGCCTCTTTCGGCACAAGCCCCCGCTCCGGAGCGCACCGCGGCCGGCAGGATGCTCTCTGCCGGCGAAGGTGCCGCTTCTCCGGCAAGGAAGCCTCTGCCGCTTCTCCAGCACACGGAGAGCGTGCTAGCTGCTGAAACGTGAAGAAAGAAGCTGCAGAACACTGGCACTGAGCGTGCAGCTTTCCAGCGGAGAGAAAAAGCTACTTTAACACTCTGCAAGCCTTTCCACTCCCAAAAACATGCACATGGAAGGAGATGCTGCAAAAGCGATGCTGTGCTCGCTGCTGCTCCTCCTGAAGCTCTGGCTGCTAAATCTGAGGCTTTCCTTCCAATTTCAAGCTGCAAAGCACTTGCTGAATTCCAGGGAAAGTCCGGGAGGCATTTGCTGTGCTGGCACACTTTCTCCTTCCTAGACAGAGTGGAAAAGCTTTTCCCTGCCGTGTAGGCGACAAGAGACGCATTAGACGGCGATCCGGAGCTGTCCGAAGGTAAGCGCCTGTTGCTGGCCTCTTTCGGCACAAGCCCCCGCTCCGGAGCGCACCGCGGCCGGCAGGATGCTCTCTGCCGGCGAAGGTGCCGCTTCTCCGGCAAGAAAGCCTCTGCCGCTTCTCCAGCACACGGAGAGCGTGCTAGCTGCTGAAACGTGAAGAAAGAAGCTGCAGAACACTGGCACTGAGCGTGCAGCTTTCCAGCGGAGAGAAAAAGCTACTTTAACACTCTGCAAGCCTTTCAACTCCCAAAAACATGCACATGGAAGGAGCTGCTGCAAAACCGATGCTGTGCTCGCTGCTGCTCCTCCTGAAGCTCTGGCTGCTAAATCTGAGGCTTTCCTTCCAATTTCAAGCTGCAAAGCACTTGCTGAATTCCAGGGAAAGTCCGGGAGGCATTTGCTGTGCTGGCACACTTTCTCCTTCCTAGACAGAGTGGAAAAGCTTTTCCCTGCCGTGTAGGCGACAAGAGACGCATTAGACGGCGATCCGGAGCTGTCCGAAGGTAAGCGCCTGTTGCCGGCCTCTTTCGGCACAAGCCCCCGCTCCGGAGCGCACCGCGGCCGGCAGGATGCTCTCTGCCGGCGAAGGTGCCGCTTCTCCGGCAAGGAAGCCTCTGCCGCTTCTCCAGCACACGGAGAGCGTGCTAGCTGCTGAAACGTGAAGAAAGAAGCTGCAGAACACTGGCACTGAGCGTGCAGCTTTCCAGCGGAGAGAAAGAGCTACTTTAACACTCTGCAAGCCTTTCAAATCCCAAAAACATGCACATGGAAGGAGCTGCTGCAAAACCGATGCTGTGCTCGCTGCTGCTCCTCCTGAAGCTCTGGCTGCTAAATCTGAGGCTTTCCTTCCAATTTCAAGCTGCAAAGCACTTGCTGAATTGCAGGGAAAGTCCGGGAGGCATTTGCTGTGCTGGCACACTTTCTCCTTCCTAGACAGAGTGGAAAAGCTTTTCCCTGCCGTGTAGGCGACAAGAGACGCATTAGACGGCGATCCGGAGCTGTCCGAAGGTAAGCGCCTGTTGCCGGCCTCTTTCGGCACAAGCCCCCGCTCCGGAGCACACCGCGGCCGGCAGGATGCTCTCTGCCGGCGAAGGTGCCGCTTCTCCGGCAAGGAAGCCTCTGCCGCTTCTCCAGCACACGGAGAGCGTGCTAGCTGCTGAAACGTGAAGAAAGAAGCTGCAGAACACTGGCACTGAGCGTGCAGCTTTCCAGCGGAGAGAAAAAGCTACTTTAACACTCTGCAAGCCTTTCCACTCCCAAAAACATGCACATGGAAGGAGCTGCTGCAAAACCGATGCTGTGCTCGCTGCTGCTCCTCCTGAAGCTCTGGCTGCTAAATCTGAGGCTTTCCTTCCAATTTCAAGCTGCAAAGCACTTGCTGAATTGCAGGGAAAGTCCGGGAGGCATTTGCTGTGCTGGCACACTTTCTCCTTCCTAGACAGAGTGGAAAAGCTTTTCCCTGCCGTGTAGGCGACAAGAGACGCATTAGACGGCGATCCGGAGCTGTCCGAAGGTAAGCGCCTGTTGCCGGCCTCTTTCGGCACAAGCCCCCGCTCCGGAGCGCACCGCGGCCGGCAGGATGCTCTCTGCCGGCGAAGGTGCCGCTTCTCCGGCAAGGAAGCCTCTGCCGCTTCTCCAGCACACGGAGAGCGTGCTAGCTGCTGAAACGTGAAGAAAGAAGCTGCAGAAGACTGGCACTGAGCGTGCAGCTTTCCAGCGGAGAGAAAAAGCTACTTTAACACTCTGCAAGCCTTTCCACTCCCAAAAACATGCACATGGAAGGAGCTGCTGCAAAACCGATGCTGTGCTCGCTGCTGCTCCTCCTGAAGCTCTGGCTGCTAAATCTGAGGCTTTCCTTCCAATTTCAAGCTGCAAAGCACTTGCTGAATTCCAGGGAAAGTCCGGGAGGCATTTGCTGTGCTGGCACACTTTCTCCTTCCTAGACAGAGTGGAAAAGCTTTTCCCTGCCGTGTAGGCGACAAGAGACGCATTAGACGGCGATCCGGAGCTGTCCGAAGGTAAGCGCCTGTTGCCGGCCTCTTTCGGCACAAGCCCCCGCTCCGGAGCGCACCGCGGCCGGCAGGATGCTCTCTGCCGGCGAAGGTGCCGCTTCTCCGGCAAGAAAGCCTCTGCCGCTTCTCCAGCACACGGAGAGCGTGCTAGCTGCTGAAACGTGAAGAAAGAAGCTGCAGAACACTGGCACTGAGCGTGCAGCTTTCCAGCGGAGAGAAAAAGCTACTTTAACACTCTGCAAGCCTTTCAACTCCCAAAAACATGCACATGGAAGGAGCTGCTGCAAAAGCGATGCTGTGCTCGCTGCTGCTCCTCCTGAAGCTCTGGCTGCTAAATCTGAGGCTTTCCTTCCAATTTCAAGCTGCAAAGCACTTGCTGAATTCCAGGGAAAGTCCGGGAGGCATTTGCTGTGCTGGCACACTTTCTCCTTCCTAGACAGAGTGGAAAAGCTTTTCCCTGCCGTGTAGGCGACAAGAGACGCATTAGACGGCGATCCGGAGCTGTCCGAAGGTAAGCGCCTGTTGCCGGCCTCTTTCGGCACAAGCCCCCGCTCCGGAGCGCACCGCGGCCGGCAGGATGCTCTCTGCCGGCGAAGGTGCCGCTTCTCCGGCAAGAAAGCCTCTGCCGCTTCTCCAGCACACGGAGAGCGTGCTAGCTGCTGAAACGTGAAGAAAGAAGCTGCAGAACACTGGCACTGAGCGTGCAGCTTTCCAGCGGAGAGAAAAAGCTACTTTAACACTCTGCAAGCCTTTCCACTCCCAAAAACATGCACATGGAAGGAGCTGCTGCAAAACCGATGCTGTGCTCGCTGCTGCTCCTCCTGAAGCTCTGGCTGCTAAATCTGAGGCTTTCCTTCCAATTTCAAGCTGCAAAGCACTTGCTGAATTCCAGGGAAAGTCCGGGAGGCATTTGCTGTGCTGGCACACTTTCTCCTTCCTAGACAGAGTGGAAAAGCTTTTCCCTGCCGTGTAGGCGACAAGAGACGCATTAGACGGCGATCCGGAGCTGTCCGAAGGTAAGCGCCTGTTGCCGGCCTCTTTCGGCACAAGCCCCCGCTCCGGAGCGCACCGCGGCCGGCAGGATGCTCTCTGCCGGCGAAGGTGCCGCTTCTCCGGCAAGGAAGCCTCTGCCGCTTCTCCAGCACACGGAGAGCGTGCTAGCTGCTGAAACGTGAAGAAAGAAGCTGCAGAACACTGGCACTGAGCGTGCAGCTTTCCAGCGGAGAGAAAAAGCTACTTTAACACTCTGCAAGCCTTTCAACTCCCAAAAACATGCACATGGAAGGAGCTGCTGCAAAACCGATGCTGTGCTCGCTGCTGCTCCTCCTGAAGCTCTGGCTGCTAAATCTGAGGCTTTCCTTCCAATTTCAAGCTGCAAAGCACTTGCTGAATTCCAGGGAAAGTCCGGGAGGCATTTGCTGTGCTGGCACACTTTCTCCTTCCTAGACAGAGTGGAAAAGCTTTTCCCTGCCGTGTAGGCGACAAGAGACGCATTAGACGGCGATCCGGAGCTGTCCGAAGGTAAGCGCCTGTTGCCGGCCTCTTTCGGCACAAGCCCCTGCTCCGGAGCGCACCGCGGCCGGCAGGATGCTCTCTGCCGGCGAAGGTGCCGCTTCTCCGGCAAGAAAGCCTCTGCCGCTTCTCCAGCACACGGAGAGCGTGCTAGCTGCTGAAACGTGAAGAAAGAAGCTGCAGAACACTGGCACTGAGCGTGCAGCTTTCCAGCGGAGAGAAAAAGCTACTTTAACACTCTGCAAGCCTTTCAACTCCCAAAAACATGCACATGGAAGGAGCTGCTGCAAAACCGATGCTGTGCTCGCTGCTGCTCCTCCTGAAGCTCTGGCTGCTAAATCTGAGGCTTTCCTTCCAATTTCAAGCTGCAAAGCACTTGCTGAATTCCAGGGAAAGTCCGGGAGGCATTTGCTGTGCTGGCACACTTTCTCCTTCCTAGACAGAGTGGAAAAGCTTTTCCCTGCCGTGTAGGCGACAAGAGACGCATTAGACGGCGATCCGGAGCTGTCCGAAGGTAAGCGCCTGTTGCCGGCCTCTTTCGGCACAAGCCCCCGCTCCGGAGCGCACCGCGGCCGGCAGGATGCTCTCTGCCGGCGAAGGTGCCGCTTCTCCGGCAAGGAAGCCTCTGCCGCTTCTCCAGCACACGGAGAGCGTGCTAGCTGCTGAAACGTGAAGAAAGAAGCTGCAGAACACTGGCACTGAGCGTGCAGCTTTCCAGCGGAGAGAAAAAGCTACTTTAACACTCTGCAAGCCTTTCCACTCCCAAAAACATGCACATGGAAGGAGCTGCTGCAAAACCGATGCTGTGCTCGCTGCTGCTCCTCCTGAAGCTCTGGCTGCTAAATCTGAGGCTTTCCTTCCAATTTCAAGCTGCAAAGCACTTGCTGAATTGCAGGGAAAGTCCGGGAGGCATTTGCTGTGCTGGCACACTTTCTCCTTCCTAGACAGAGTGGAAAAGCTTTTCCCTGCCGTGTAGGCGACAAGAGACGCATTAGACGGCGATCCGGAGCTGTCCGAAGGTAAGCGCCTGTTGCCGGCCTCTTTCGGCACAAGCCCCCGCTCCAGAGCGCACCGCGGCCGGCAGGATGCTCTCTGCCGGCGAAGGTGCCGCTTCTCCGGCAAGGAAGCCTCTGCCGCTTCTCCAGCACACGGAGAGCGTGCTAGCTGCTGAAACGTGAAGAAAGAAGCTGCAGAACACTGGCACTGAGCGTGCAGCTTTCCAGCGGAGAGAAAAAGCTACTTTAACACTCTGCAAGCCTTTCCACTCCCAAAAACATGCACATGGAAGGAGCTGCTGCAAAACCGATGCTGTGCTCGCTGCTGCTCCTCCTGAAGCTCTGGCTGCTAAATCTGAGGCTTTCCTTCCAATTTCAAGCTGCAAAGCACTTGCTGAATTCCAGGGAAAGTCCGGGAGGCATTTGCTGTGCTGGCACACTTTCTCCTTCCTAGACAGAGTGGAAAAGCTTTTCCCTGCCGTGTAGGCGACAAGAGACGCATTAGACGGCGATCCGGAGCTGTCCGAAGGTAAGCGCCTGTTGCCGGCCTCTTTCGGCACAAGCCCCCGCTCCGGAGCGCACCGCGGCCGGCAGGATGCTCTCTGCCGGCGAAGGTGCCGCTTCTCCGGCAAGGAAGCCTCTGCCGCTTCTCCAGCACACGGAGAGCGTGCTAGCTGCTGAAACGTGAAGAAAGAAGCTGCAGAACACTGGCACTGAGCGTGCAGCTTTCCAGCGGAGAGAAAAAGCTACTTTAACACTCTGCAAGCCTTTCAACTCCCAAAAACATGCACATGGAAGGAGCTGCTGCAAAACCGATGCTGTGCTCGCTGCTGCTCCTCCTGAAGCTCTGGCTGCTAAATCTGAGGCTTTCCTTCCAATTTCAAGCTGCAAAGCACTTGCTGAATTCCAGGGAAAGTCCGGGAGGCATTTGCTGTGCTGGCACACTTTCTCCTTCCTAGACAGAGTGGAAAAGCTTTTCCCTGCCGTGTAGGCGACAAGAGACGCATTAGACGGCGATCCGGAGCTGTCCGAAGGTAAGCGCCTGTTGCCGGCCTCTTTCGGCACAAGCCCCCGCTCCGGAGCGCACCGCGGCCGGCAGGATGCTCTCTGCCGGCGAAGGTGCCGCTTCTCCGGCAAGAAAGCCTCTGCCGCTTCTCCAGCACACGGAGAGCGTGCTAGCTGCTGAAACGTGAAGAAAGAAGCTGCAGAACACTGGCACTGAGCGTGCAGCTTTCCAGCGGAGAGAAAAAGCTACTTTAACACTCTGCAAGCCTTTCAACTCCCAAAAACATGCACATGGAAGGAGCTGCTGCAAAACCGATGCTGTGCTCGCTGCTGCTCCTCCTGAAGCTCTGGCTGCTAAATCTGAGGCTTTCCTTCCAATTTCAAGCTGCAAAGCACTTGCTGAATTCCAGGGAAAGTCCGGGAGGCATTTGCTGTGCTGGCACACTTTCTCCTTCCTAGACAGAGTGGAAAAGCTTTTCCCTGCCGTGTAGGCGACAAGAGACGCATTAGACGGCGATCCGGAGCTGTCCGAAGGTAAGCGCCTGTTGCTGGCCTCTTTCGGCACAAGCCCCCGCTCCGGAGCGCACCGCGGCCGGCAGGATGCTCTCTGCCGGCGAAGGTGCCGCTTCTCCGGCAAGGAAGCCTCTGCCGCTTCTCCAGCACACGGAGAGCGTGCTAGCTGCTGAAACGTGAAGAAAGAAGCTGCAGAACACTGGCACTGAGCGTGCAGCTTTCCAGCGGAGAGAAAAAGCTACTTTAACACTCTGCAAGCCTTTCCACTCCCAAAACCATGCACATGGAAGGAGCTGCTGCAAAACCGATGCTGTGCTCGCTGCTGCTCCTCCTGAAGCTCTGGCTGCTAAATCTGAGGCTTTCCTTCCAATTTCAAGCTGCAAAGCACTTGCTGAATTCCAGGGAAAGTCCGGGAGGCATTTGCTGTGCTGGCACACTTTCTCCTTCCTAGACAGAGTGGAAAAGCTTTTCCCTGCCGTGTAGGCGACAAGAGACGCATTAGACGGCGATCCGGAGCTGTCCGAAGGTAAGCGCCTGTTGCCGGCCTCTTTCGGCACAAGCCCCCGCTCCGGAGCGCACCGCGGCCGGCAGGATGCTCTCTGCCGGCGAAGGTGCCGCTTCTCCGGCAAGGAAGCCTCTGCCGCTTCTCCAGCACACGGAGAGCGTGCTAGCTGCTGAAACGTGAAGAAAGAAGCTGCAGAACACTGGCACTGAGCGTGCAGCTTTCCAGCGGAGAGAAAAAGCTACTTTAACACTCTGCAAGCCTTTCAACTCCCAAAAACATGCACATGGAAGGAGCTGCTGCAAAACCGATGCTGTGCTCGCTGCTGCTCCTCCTGAAGCTCTGGCTGCTAAATCTGAGGCTTTCCTTCCAATTTCAAGCTGCAAAGCACTTGCTGAATTCCAGGGAAAGTCCGGGAGGCATTTGCTGTGCTGGCACACTTTCTCCTTCCTAGACAGAGTGGAAAAGCTTTTCCCTGCCGTGTAGGCGACAAGAGACGCATTAGACGGCGATCCGGAGCTGTCCGAAGGTAAGCGCCTGTTGCCGGCCTCTTTCGGCACAAGCCCCCGCTCCGGAGCGCACCGCGGCCGGCAGGATGCTCTCTGCCGGCGAAGGTGCCGCTTCTCCGGCAAGAAAGCCTCTGCCGCTTCTCCAGCACACGGAGAGCGTGCTAGCTGCTGAAACGTGAAGAAAGAAGCTGCAGAACACTGGCACTGAGCGTGCAGCTTTCCAGCGGAGAGAAAAAGCTACTTTAACACTCTGCAAGCCTTTCAACTCCCAAAAACATGCACATGGAAGGAGCTGCTGCAAAAGCGATGCTGTGCTCGCTGCTGCTCCTCCTGAAGCTCTGGCTGCTAAATCTGAGGCTTTCCTTCCAATTTCAAGCTGCAAAGCACTTGCTGAATTCCAGGGAAAGTCCGGGAGGCATTTGCTGTGCTGGCACACTTTCTCCTTCCTAGACAGAGTGGAAAAGCTTTTCCCTGCCGTGTAGGCGACAAGAGACGCATTAGACGGCGATCCGGAGCTGTCCGAAGGTAAGCGCCTGTTGCCGGCCTCTTTCGGCACAAGCCCCCGCTCCGGAGCGCACCGCGGCCGGCAGGATGCTCTCTGCCGGCGAAGGTGCCGCTTCTCCGGCAAGGAAGCCTCTGCCGCTTCTCCAGCACACGGAGAGCGTGCTAGCTGCTGAAACGTGAAGAAAGAAGCTGCAGAAGACTGGCACTGAGCGTGCAGCTTTCCAGCGGAGAGAAAAAGCTACTTTAACACTCTGCAAGCCTTTCCACTCCCAAAAACATGCACATGGAAGGAGCTGCTGCAAAACCGATGCTGTGCTCGCTGCTGCTCCTCCTGAAGCTCTGGCTGCTAAATCTGAGGCTTTCCTTCCAATTTCAAGCTGCAAAGCACTTGCTGAATTCCAGGGAAAGTCCGGGAGGCATTTGCTGTGCTGGCACACTTTCTCCTTCCTAGACAGAGTGGAAAAGCTTTTCCCTGCCGTGTAGGCGACAAGAGACGCATTAGACGGCGATCCGGAGCTGTCCGAAGGTAAGCGCCTGTTGCCGGCCTCTTTCGGCACAAGCCCCCGCTCCGGAGCGCACCGCGGCCGGCAGGATGCTCTCTGCCGGCGAAGGTGCCGCTTCTCCGGCAAGGAAGCCTCTGCCGCTTCTCCAGCACACGGAGAGCGTGCTAGCTGCTGAAACGTGAAGAAAGAAGCTGCAGAACACTGGCACTGAGCGTGCAGCTTGCCAGCGGAGAGAAAAAGCTACTTTAACACTCTGCAAGCCTTTCCACTCCCAAAAACATGCACATGGAAGGAGCTGCTGCAAAACCGATGCTGTGCTCGCTGCTGCTCCTCCTGAAGCTCTGGCTGCTAAATCTGAGGCTTTCCTTCCAATTTCAAGCTGCAAAGCACTTGCTGAATTCCAGGGAAAGTCCGGGAGGCATTTGCTGTGCTGGCACACTTTCTCCTTCCTAGACAGAGTGGAAAAGCTTTTCCCTGCCGTGTAGGCGACAAGAGACGCATTAGACGGCGATCCGGAGCTGTCCGAAGGTAAGCGCCTGTTGCCGGCCTCTTTCGGCACAAGCCCCCGCTCCGGAGCGCACCGCGGCCGGCAGGATGCTCTCTGCCGGCGAAGGTGCCGCTTCTCCGGCAAGGAAGCCTCTGCCGCTTCTCCAGCACACGGAGAGCGTGCTAGCTGCTGAAACGTGAAGAAAGAAGCTGCAGAACACTGGCACTGAGCGTGCAGCTTTCCAGCGGAGAGAAAAAGCTACTTTAACACTCTGCAAGCCTTTCCACTCCCAAAAACATGCACATGGAAGGAGCTGCTGCAAAACCGATGCTGTGCTCGCTGCTGCTCCTCCTGAAGCTCTGGCTGCTAAATCTGAGGCTTTCCTTCCAATTTCAAGCTGCAAAGCACTTGCTGAATTCCAGGGAAAGTCCGGGAGGCATTTGCTGTGCTGGCACACTTTCTCCTTCCTAGACAGAGTGGAAAAGCTTTTCCCTGCCGTGTAGGCGACAAGAGACGCATTAGACGGCGATCCGGAGCTGTCCGAAGGTAAGCGCCTGTTGCCGGCCTCTTTCGGCACAAGCCCCCGCTCCGGAGCGCACCGCGGCCGGCAGGATGCTCTCTGCCGGCGAAGGTGCCGCTTCTCCGGCAAGAAAGCCTCTGCCGCTTCTCCAGCACACGGAGAGCGTGCTAGCTGCTGAAACGTGAAGAAAGAAGCTGCAGAACACTGGCACTGAGCGTGCAGCTTTCCAGCGGAGAGAAAAAGCTACTTTAACACTCTGCAAGCCTTTCCACTCCCAAAAACATGCACATGGAAGGAGCTGCTGCAAAAGCGATGCTGTGCTCGCTGCTGCTCCTCCTGAAGCTCTGGCTGCTAAATCTGAGGCTTTCCTTCCAATTTCAAGCTGCAAAGCACTTGCTGAATTCCAGGGAAAGTCCGGGAGGCATTTGCTGTGCTGGCACACTTTCTCCTTCCTAGACAGAGTGGAAAAGCTTTTCCCTGCCGTGTAGGCGACAAGAGACGCATTAGACGGCGATCCGGAGCTGTCCGAAGGTAAGCGCCTGTTGCCGGCCTCTTTCGGCACAAGCCCCCGCTCCGGAGCGCACCGCGGCCGGCAGGATGCTCTCTGCCGGCGAAGGTGCCGCTTCTCCGGCAAGGAAGCCTCTGCCGCTTCTCCAGCACACGGAGAGCGTGCTAGCTGCTGAAACGTGAAGAAAGAAGCTGCAGAAGACTGGCACTGAGCGTGCAGCTTTCCAGCGGAGAGAAAAAGCTACTTTAACACTCTGCAAGCCTTTCAACTCCCAAAAACATGCACATGGAAGGAGCTGCTGCAAAACCGATGCTGTGCTCGCTGCTGCTCCTCCTGAAGCTCTGGCTGCTAAATCTGAGGCTTTCCTTCCAATTTCAAGCTGCAAAGCACTTGCTGAATTCCAGGGAAAGTCCGGGAGGCATTTGCTGTGCTGGCACACTTTCTCCTTCCTAGACAGAGTGGAAAAGCTTTTCCCTGCCGTGTAGGCGACAAGAGACGCATTAGACGGCGATCCGGAGCTGTCCGAAGGTAAGCGCCTGTTGCCGGCCTCTTTCGGCACAAGCCCCCGCTCCGGAGCGCACCGCGGCCGGCAGGATGCTCTCTGCCGGCGAAGGTGCCACTTCTCCGGCAAGAAAGCCTCTGCCGCTTCTCCAGCACACGGAGAGCGTGCTAGCTGCTGAAACGTGAAGAAAGAAGCTGCAGAACACTGGCACTGAGCGTGCAGCTTTCCAGCGGAGAGAAAAAGCTACTTTAACACTCTGCAAGCCTTTCCACTCCCAAAAACATGCACATGGAAGGAGCTGCTGCAAAACCGATGCTGTGCTCGCTGCTGCTCCTCCTGAAGCTCTGGCTGCTAAATCTGAGGCTTTCCTTCCAATTTCAAGCTGCAAAGCACTTGCTGAATTCCAGGGAAAGTCCGGGAGGCATTTGCTGTGCTGGCACACTTTCTCCTTCCTAGACAGAGTGGAAAAGCTTTTCCCTGCCGTGTAGGCGACAAGAGACGCATTAGACGGCGATCCGGAGCTGTCCGAAGGTAAGCGCCTGTTGCCGGCCTCTTTCGGCACAAGCCCCCGCTCCGGAGCGCACCGCGGCCGGCAGGATGCTCTCTGCCGGCGAAGGTGCCGCTTCTCCGGCAAGAAAGCCTCTGCCGCTTCTCCAGCACACGGAGAGCGTGCTAGCTGCTGAAACGTGAAGAAAGAAGCTGCAGAACACTGGCACTGAGCGTGCAGCTTTCCAGCGGAGAGAAAAAGCTACTTTAACACTCTGCAAGCCTTTCAACTCCCAAAAACATGCACATGGAAGGAGCTGCTGCAAAACCGATGCTGTGCTCGCTGCTGCTCCTCCTGAAGCTCTGGCTGCTAAATCTGAGGCTTTCCTTCCAATTTCAAGCTGCAAAGCACTTGCTGAATTCCAGGGAAAGTCCGGGAGGCATTTGCTGTGCTGGCACACTTTCTCCTTCCTAGACAGAGTGGAAAAGCTTTTCCCTGCCGTGTAGGCGACAAGAGACGCATTAGACGGCGATCCGGAGCTGTCCGAAGGTAAGCGCCTGTTGCCGGCCTCTTTCGGCACAAGCCCCCGCTCCGGAGCGCACCGCGGCCGGCAGGATGCTCTCTGCCGGCGAAGGTGCCGCTTCTCCGGCAAGGAAGCCTCTGCCGCTTCTCCAGCACACGGAGAGCGTGCTAGCTGCTGAAACGTGAAGAAAGAAGCTGCAGAACACTGGCACTGAGCGTGCAGCTTTCCAGCGGAGAGAAAAAGCTACTTTAACACTCTGCAAGCCTTTCCACTCCCAAAAACATGCACATGGAAGGAGCTGCTGCAAAACCGATGCTGTGCTCGCTGCTGCTCCTCCTGAAGCTCTGGCTGCTAAATCTGAGGCTTTCCTTCCAATTTCAAGCTGCAAAGCACTTGCTGAATTCCAGGGAAAGTCCGGGAGGCATTTGCTGTGCTGGCACACTTTCTCCTTCCTAGACAGAGTGGAAAAGCTTTTCCCTGCCGTGTAGGCGACAAGAGACGCATTAGACGGCGATCCGGAGCTGTCCGAAGGTAAGCGCCTGTTGCCGGCCTCTTTCGGCACAAGCCCCCGCTCCGGAGCGCACCGCGGCCGGCAGGATGCTCTCTGCCGGCGAAGGTGCCGCTTCTCCGGCAAGGAAGCCTCTGCCGCTTCTCCAGCACACGGAGAGCGTGCTAGCTGCTGAAACGTGAAGAAAGAAGCTGCAGAAGACTGGCACTGAGCGTGCAGCTTTCCAGCGGAGAGAAAAAGCTACTTTAACACTCTGCAAGCCTTTCCACTCCCAAAAACATGCACATGGAAGGAGCTGCTGCAAAAGCGATGCTGTGCTCGCTGCTGCTCCTCCTGAAGCTCTGGCTGCTAAATCTGAGGCTTTCCTTCCAATTTCAAGCTGCAAAGCACTTGCTGAATTCCAGGGAAAGTCCGGGAGGCATTTGCTGTTCTGGCACACTTTCTCCTTCCTAGACAAAGTGGAAAAGCTTTTCCCTGCCGTGTAGGCGACAAGAGACGCATTAGACGGCGATCCGGAGCTGTCCGAAGGTAAGCGCCTGTTGCCGGCCTCTTTCGGCACAAGCCCCCGCTCCGGAGCGCACCGCGGCCGGCAGGATGCTCTCTGCCGGCGAAGGTGCCGCTTCTCCGGCAAGGAAGCCTCTGCCGCTTCTCCAGCACACGGAGAGCGTGCTAGCTGCTGAAACGTGAAGAAAGAAGCTGCAGAAGACTGGCACTGAGCGTGCAGCTTTCCAGCGGAGAGAAAAAGCTACTTGAACACTCTGCAAGCCTTTCCACTCCCAAAAACATGCACATGGAAGGAGCTGCTGCAAAACCGATGCTGTGCTCGCTGCTGCTCCTCCTGAAGCTCTGGCTGCTAAATCTGAGGCTTTCCTTCCAATTTCAAGCTGCAAAGCACTTGCTGAATTCCAGGGAAAGCCCGGGAGGCATTTGCTGTGCTGGCACACTTTCTCCTTCCTAGACAGAGTGGAAAAGCTTTTCCCTGCCGTGTAGGCGACAAGAGACGCATTAGACGGCGATCCGGAGCTGTCCGAAGGTAAGCGCCTGTTGCCGGCCTCTTTCAGCACAAGCCCCCGCTCCGGAGCGCACCGCGGCCGGCAGGATGCTCTCTGCCGGCGAAGGTGCCGCTTCTCCGGCAAGGAAGCCTCTGCCGCTTCTCCAGCACACGGAGAGCGTGCTAGCTGCTGAAACGTGAAGAAAGAAGCTGCAGAAGACTGGCACTGAGCGTGCAGCTTTCCAGCGGAGAGAAAAAGCTACTTTAACACTCTGCAAGCCTTTCCACTCCCAAAAACATGCACATGGAAGGAGCTGCTGCAAAACCGATGCTGTGCTCGCTGCTGCTCCTCCTGAAGCTCTGGCTGCTAAATCTGAGGCTTTCCTTCCAATTTCAAGCTGCAAAGCACTTGCTGAATTCCAGGGAAAGCCCGGGAGGCATTTGCTGTGCTGGCACACTTTCTCCTTCCTAGACAGAGTGGAAAAGCTTTTCCCTGCCGTGTAGGCGACAAGAGACGCATTAGACGGCGATCCGGAGCTGTCCGAAGGTAAGCGCCTGTTGCCGGCCTCTTTCGGCACAAGCCCCCGCTCCGGAGCGCACCGCGGCCGGCAGGATGCTCTCTGCCGGCGAAGGTGCCGCTTCTCCGGCAAGGAAGCCTCTGCCGCTTCTCCAGCACACGGAGAGCGTGCTAGCTGCTGAAACGTGAAGAAAGAAGCTGCAGAACACTGGCACTGAGCGTGCAGCTTTCCAGCGGAGAGAAAAAGCTACTTTAACACTCTGCAAGCCTTTCCACTCCCAAAAACATGCACATGGAAGGAGCTGCTGCAAAACCGATGCTGTGCTCGCTGCTGCTCCTCCTGAAGCTCTGGCTGCTAAATCTGAGGCTTTCCTTCCAATTTCAAGCTGCAAAGCACTTGCTGAATTGCAGGGAAAGTCCGGGAGGCATTTGCTGTGCTGGCACACTTTCTCCTTCCTAGACAGAGTGGAAAAGCTTTTCCCTGCCGTGTAGGCGACAAGAGACGCATTAGACGGCGATCCGGAGCTGTCCGAAGGTAAGCGCCTGTTGCCGGCCTCTTTCGGCACAAGCCCCCGCTCCGGAGCGCACCGCGGCCGGCAGGATGCTCTCTGCCGGCGAAGGTGCCGCTTCTCCGGCAAGGAAGCCTCTGCCGCTTCTCCCGCACACGGAAAGTGTGCTAGATGCTGAAACGTGAGGAAAGAAGCTGCAGAACACTGGCACTGAGCGTGCAGCTTTCCAGCGGAGAGAAAAAGCTACTTTAACACTCTGCAAGCCTTTCAACTCCCAAAAACATGCACATGGAAGGAGCTGCTGCAAAAGCGATGCTGTGCTCGCTGCTGCTCCTCCTGAAGCTCTGGCTGCTAAATCTGAGGCTTTCCTTCCAATTTCAAGCTGCAAAGCACTTGCTGAATTCCAGGGAAAGTCCGGGAGGCATTTGCTGTGCTGGCACACTTTCTCCTTCCTAGACAGAGTGGAAAAGCTTTTCCCTGCCGTGTAGGCGACAAGAGACGCATTAGACGGCGATCCGGAGCTGTCCGAAGGTAAGCGCCTGTTGCCGGCCTCTTTCAGCACAAGCCCCCGCTCCGGAGCGCACCGCGGCCGGCAGGATGCTCTCTGCCGGCGAAGGTGCCGCTTCTCCGGCAAGGAAGCCTCTGCCGCTTCTCCAGCACACGGAGAGCGTGCTAGCTGCTGAAACGTGAAGAAAGAAGCTGCAGAACACTGGCACTGAGCGTGCAGCTTTCCAGCGGAGAGAAAAAGCTACTTTAACACTCTGCAAGCCTTTCCACTCCCAAAAACATGCACATGGAAGGAGCTGCTGCAAAAGCGACGCTGTGCTCGCTGCTGCTCCTCCTGAAGCTCTGGCTGCTAAATCTGAGGCTTTCCTTCCAATTTCAAGCTGCAAAGCACTTGCTGAATTCCAGGGAAAGTCCGGGAGGCATTTGCTGTTCTGGCACACTTTCTCCTTCCTAGACAAAGTGGAAAAGCTTTTCCCTGCCGTGTAGGCGACAAGAGACGCATTAGACGGCGATCCGGAGCTGTCCGAAGGTAAGCGCCTGTTGCCGGCCTCTTTCGGCACAAGCCCCCGCTCCGGAGCGCACCGCGGCCGGCAGGATGCTCTCTGCCGGCGAAGGTGCCGCTTCTCCGGCAAGGAAGCCTCTGCCGCTTCTCCAGCACACGGAGAGCGTGCTAGCTGCTGAAACGTGAAGAAAGAAGCTGCAGAAGACTGGCACTGAGCGTGCAGCTTTCCAGCGGAGAGAAAAAGCTACTTTAACACTCTGCAAGCCTTTCCACTCCCAAAAACATGCACATGGAAGGAGCTGCTGCAAAACCGATGCTGTGCTCGCTGCTGCTCCTCCTGAAGCTCTGGCTGCTAAATCTGAGGCTTTCCTTCCAATTTCAAGCTGCAAAGCACTTGCTGAATTCCAGGGAAAGCCCGGGAGGCATTTGCTGTGCTGGCACACTTTCTCCTTCCTAGACAGAGTGGAAAAGCTTTTCCCTGCCGTGTAGGCGACAAGAGACGCATTAGACGGCGATCCGGAGCTGTCCGAAGGTAAGCGCCTGTTGCCGGCCTCTTTCAGCACAAGCCCCCGCTCCGGAGCGCACCGCGGCCGGCAGGATGCTCTCTGCCGGCGAAGGTGCCGCTTCTCCGGCAAGGAAGCCTCTGCCGCTTCTCCAGCACACGGAGAGCGTGCTAGCTGCTGAAACGTGAAGAAAGAAGCTGCAGAAGACTGGCACTGAGCGTGCAGCTTTCCAGCGGAGAGAAAAAGCTACTTTAACACTCTGCAAGCCTTTCCACTCCCAAAAACATGCACATGGAAGGAGCTGCTGCAAAACCGATGCTGTGCTCGCTGCTGCTCCTCCTGAAGCTCTGGCTGCTAAATCTGAGGCTTTCCTTCCAATTTCAAGCTGCAAAGCACTTGCTGAATTCCAGGGAAAGCCCGGGAGGCATTTGCTGTGCTGGCACACTTTCTCCTTCCTAGACAGAGTGGAAAAGCTTTTCCCTGCCGTGTAGGCGACAAGAGACGCATTAGACGGCGATCCGGAGCTGTCCGAAGGTAAGCGCCTGTTGCCGGCCTCTTTCGGCACAAGCCCCCGCTCCGGAGCGCACCGCGGCCGGCAGGATGCTCTCTGCCGGCGAAGGTGCCGCTTCTCCGGCAAGGAAGCCTCTGCCGCTTCTCCAGCACACGGAGAGCGTGCTAGCTGCTGAAACGTGAAGAAAGAAGCTGCAGAAGACTGGCACTGAGCGTGCAGCTTTCCAGCGGAGAGAAAAAGCTACTTTAACACTCTGCAAGCCTTTCCACTCCCAAAAACATGCACATGGAAGGAGCTGCTGCAAAACCGATGCTGTGCTCGCTGCTGCTCCTCCTGAAGCTCTGGCTGCTAAATCTGAGGCTTTCCTTCCAATTTCAAGCTGCAAAGCACTTGCTGAATTCCAGGGAAAGTCCGGGAGGCATTTGCTGTGCTGGCACACTTTCTCCTTCCTAGACAGAGTGGAAAAGCTTTTCCCTGCCGTGTAGGCGACAAGAGACGCATTAGACGGCGATCCGGAGCTGTCCGAAGGTAAGCGCCTGTTGCCGGCCTCTTTCGGCACAAGCCCCCGCTCCGGAGCGCACCGCGGCCGGCAGGATGCTCTCTGCCGGCGAAGGTGCCGCTTCTCCGGCAAGGAAGCCTCTGCCGCTTCTCCAGCACACGGAGAGCGTGCTAGCTGCTGAAACGTGAAGAAAGAAGCTGCAGAACACTGGCACTGAGCGTGCAGCTTTCCAGCGGAGAGAAAAAGCTACTTTAACACTCTGCAAGCCTTTCCACTCCCAAAAACATGCACATGGAAGGAGCTGCTGCAAAAGCGATGCTGTGCTCGCTGCTGCTCCTCCTGAAGCTCTGGCTGCTAAATCTGAGGCTTTCCTTCCAATTTCAAGCTGCAAAGCACTTGCTGAATTCCAGGGAAAGTCCGGGAGGCATTTGCTGTGCTGGCACACTTTCTCCTTCCTAGACAGAGTGGAAAAGCTTTTCCCTGCCGTGTAGGCGACAAGAGACGCATTAGACGGCGATCCGGAGCTGTCCGAAGGTAAGCGCCTGTTGCCGGCCTCTTTCGGCACAAGCCCCCGCTCCGGAGCGCACCGCGGCCGGCAGGATGCTCTCTGCCGGCGAAGGTGCCGCTTCTCCGGCAAGGAAGCCTCTGCCGCTTCTCCAGCACACGGAGAGCGTGCTAGCTGCTGAAACGTGAAGAAAGAAGCTGCAGAACACTGGCACTGAGCGTGCAGCTTTCCAGCGGAGAGAAAAAGCTACTTTAACACTCTGCAAGCCTTTCCACTCCCAAAAACATGCACATGGAAGGAGCTGCTGCAAAACCGATGCTGTGCTCGCTGCTGCTCCTCCTGAAGCTCTGGCTGCTAAATCTGAGGCTTTCCTTCCAATTTCAAGCTGCAAAGCACTTGCTGAATTCCAGGGAAAGTCCGGGAGGCATTTGCTGTGCTGGCACACTTTCTCCTTCCTAGACAGAGTGGAAAAGCTTTTCCCTGCCGTGTAGGCGACAAGAGACGCATTAGACGGCGATCCGGAGCTGTCCGAAGGTAAGCGCCTGTTGCCGGCCTCTTTCGGCACAAGCCCCCGCTCCGGAGCGCACCGCGGCCGGCAGGATGCTCTCTGCCGGCGAAGGTGCCGCTTCTCCGGCAAGGAAGCCTCTGCCGCTTCTCCAGCACACGGAGAGCGTGCTAGCTGCTGAAACGTGAAGAAAGAAGCTGCAGAACACTGGCACTGAGCGTGCAGCTTTCCAGCGGAGAGAAAAAGCTACTTTAACACTCTGCAAGCCTTTCAACTCCCAAAAACATGCACATGGAAGGAGCTGCTGCAAAACCGATGCTGTGCTCGCTGCTGCTCCTCCTGAAGCTCTGGCTGCTAAATCTGAGGCTTTCCTTCCAATTTCAAGCTGCAAAGCACTTGCTGAATTCCAGGGAAAGTCCGGGAGGCATTTGCTGTGCTGGCACACTTTCTCCTTCCTAGACAGAGTGGAAAAGCTTTTCCCTGCCGTGTAGGCGACAAGAGACGCATTAGACGGCGATCCGGAGCTGTCCGAAGGTAAGCGCCTGTTGCCGGCCTCTTTCGGCACAAGCCCCCGCTCCGGAGCGCACCGCGGCCGGCAGGATGCTCTCTGCCGGCGAAGGTGCCGCTTCTCCGGCAAGGAAGCCTCTGCCGCTTCTCCAGCACACGGAGAGCGTGCTAGCTGCTGAAACGTGAAGAAAGAAGCTGCAGAACACTGGCACTGAGCGTGCAGCTTTCCAGCGGAGAGAAAAAGCTACTTTAACACTCTGCAAGCCTTTCCACTCCCAAAAACATGCACATGGAAGGAGCTGCTGCAAAACCGATGCTGTGCTCGCTGCTGCTCCTCCTGAAGCTCTGGCTGCTAAATCTGAGGCTTTCCTTCCAATTTCAAGCTGCAAAGCACTTGCTGAATTCCAGGGAAAGTCCGGGAGGCATTTGCTGTGCTGGCACACTTTCTCCTTCCTAGACAGAGTGGAAAAGCTTTTCCCTGCCGTGTAGGCGACAAGAGACGCATTAGACGGCGATCCGGAGCTGTCCGAAGGTAAGCGCCTGTTGCCGGCCTCTTTCGGCACAAGCCCCCGCTCCGGAGCGCACCGCGGCCGGCAGGATGCTCTCTGCCGGCGAAGGTGCCGCTTCTCCGGCAAGGAAGCCTCTGCCGCTTCTCCAGCACACGGAGAGCGTGCTAGCTGCTGAAACGTGAAGAAAGAAGCTGCAGAAGACTGGCACTGAGCGTGCAGCTTTCCAGCGGAGAGAAAAAGCTACTTTAACACTCTGCAAGCCTTTCCACTCCCAAAAACATGCACATGGAAGGAGCTGCTGCAAAAGCGATGCTGTGCTCGCTGCTGCTCCTCCTGAAGCTCTGGCTGCTAAATCTGAGGCTTTCCTTCCAATTTCAAGCTGCAAAGCACTTGCTGAATTCCAGGGAAAGTCCGGGAGGCATTTGCTGTTCTGGCACACTTTCTCCTTCCTAGACAAAGTGGAAAAGCTTTTCCCTGCCGTGTAGGCGACAAGAGACGCATTAGACGGCGATCCGGAGCTGTCCGAAGGTAAGCGCCTGTTGCCGGCCTCTTTCGGCACAAGCCCCCGCTCCGGAGCGCACCGCGGCCGGCAGGATGCTCTCTGCCGGCGAAGGTGCCGCTTCTCCGGCAAGGAAGCCTCTGCCGCTTCTCCAGCACACGGAGAGCGTGCTAGCTGCTGAAACGTGAAGAAAGAAGCTGCAGAAGACTGGCACTGAGCGTGCAGCTTTCCAGCGGAGAGAAAAAGCTACTTGAACACTCTGCAAGCCTTTCCACTCCCAAAAACATGCACATGGAAGGAGCTGCTGCAAAACCGATGCTGTGCTCGCTGCTGCTCCTCCTGAAGCTCTGGCTGCTAAATCTGAGGCTTTCCTTCCAATTTCAAGCTGCAAAGCACTTGCTGAATTCCAGGGAAAGCCCGGGAGGCATTTGCTGTGCTGGCACACTTTCTCCTTCCTAGACAGAGTGGAAAAGCTTTTCCCTGCCGTGTAGGCGACAAGAGACGCATTAGACGGCGATCCGGAGCTGTCCGAAGGTAAGCGCCTGTTGCCGGCCTCTTTCAGCACAAGCCCCCGCTCCGGAGCGCACCGCGGCCGGCAGGATGCTCTCTGCCGGCGAAGGTGCCGCTTCTCCGGCAAGGAAGCCTCTGCCGCTTCTCCAGCACACGGAGAGCGTGCTAGCTGCTGAAACGTGAAGAAAGAAGCTGCAGAAGACTGGCACTGAGCGTGCAGCTTTCCAGCGGAGAGAAAAAGCTACTTTAACACTCTGCAAGCCTTTCCACTCCCAAAAACATGCACATGGAAGGAGCTGCTGCAAAACCGATGCTGTGCTCGCTGCTGCTCCTCCTGAAGCTCTGGCTGCTAAATCTGAGGCTTTCCTTCCAATTTCAAGCTGCAAAGCACTTGCTGAATTCCAGGGAAAGCCCGGGAGGCATTTGCTGTGCTGGCACACTTTCTCCTTCCTAGACAGAGTGGAAAAGCTTTTCCCTGCCGTGTAGGCGACAAGAGACGCATTAGACGGCGATCCGGAGCTGTCCGAAGGTAAGCGCCTGTTGCCGGCCTCTTTCGGCACAAGCCCCCGCTCCGGAGCGCACCGCGGCCGGCAGGATGCTCTCTGCCGGCGAAGGTGCCGCTTCTCCGGCAAGGAAGCCTCTGCCGCTTCTCCAGCACACGGAGAGCGTGCTAGCTGCTGAAACGTGAAGAAAGAAGCTGCAGAAGACTGGCACTGAGCGTGCAGCTTTCCAGCGGAGAGAAAAAGCTACTTTAACACTCTGCAAGCCTTTCCACTCCCAAAAACATGCACATGGAAGGAGCTGCTGCAAAACCGATGCTGTGCTCGCTGCTGCTCCTCCTGAAGCTCTGGCTGCTAAATCTGAGGCTTTCCTTCCAATTTCAAGCTGCAAAGCACTTGCTGAATTGCAGGGAAAGTCCGGGAGGCATTTGCTGTGCTGGCACACTTTCTCCTTCCTAGACAGAGTGGAAAAGCTTTTCCCTGCCGTGTAGGCGACAAGAGACGCATTAGACGGCGATCCGGAGCTGTCCGAAGGTAAGCGCCTGTTGCCGGCCTCTTTCGGCACAAGCCCCCGCTCCGGAGCGCACCGCGGCCGGCAGGATGCTCTCTGCCGGCGAAGGTGCCGCTTCTCCGGCAAGGAAGCCTCTGCCGCTTCTCCCGCACACGGAAAGTGTGCTAGATGCTGAAACGTGAGGAAAGAAGCTGCAGAACACTGGCACTGAGCGTGCAGCTTTCCAGCGGAGAGAAAAAGCTACTTTAACACTCTGCAAGCCTTTCAACTCCCAAAAACATGCACATGGAAGGAGCTGCTGCAAAAGCGATGCTGTGCTCGCTGCTGCTCCTCCTGAAGCTCTGGCTGCTAAATCTGAGGCTTTCCTTCCAATTTCAAGCTGCAAAGCACTTGCTGAATTCCAGGGAAAGTCCGGGAGGCATTTGCTGTGCTGGCACACTTTCTCCTTCCTAGACAGAGTGGAAAAGCTTTTCCCTGCCGTGTAGGCGACAAGAGACGCATTAGACGGCGATCCGGAGCTGTCCGAAGGTAAGCGCCTGTTGCCGGCCTCTTTCAGCACAAGCCCCCGCTCCGGAGCGCACCGCGGCCGGCAGGATGCTCTCTGCCGGCGAAGGTGCCGCTTCTCCGGCAAGGAAGCCTCTGCCGCTTCTCCAGCACACGGAGAGCGTGCTAGCTGCTGAAACGTGAAGAAAGAAGCTGCAGAACACTGGCACTGAGCGTGCAGCTTTCCAGCGGAGAGAAAAAGCTACTTTAACACTCTGCAAGCCTTTCCACTCCCAAAAACATGCACATGGAAGGAGCTGCTGCAAAAGCGACGCTGTGCTCGCTGCTGCTCCTCCTGAAGCTCTGGCTGCTAAATCTGAGGCTTTCCTTCCAATTTCAAGCTGCAAAGCACTTGCTGAATTCCAGGGAAAGTCCGGGAGGCATTTGCTGTTCTGGCACACTTTCTCCTTCCTAGACAAAGTGGAAAAGCTTTTCCCTGCCGTGTAGGCGACAAGAGACGCATTAGACGGCGATCCGGAGCTGTCCGAAGGTAAGCGCCTGTTGCCGGCCTCTTTCGGCACAAGCCCCCGCTCCGGAGCGCACCGCGGCCGGCAGGATGCTCTCTGCCGGCGAAGGTGCCGCTTCTCCGGCAAGGAAGCCTCTGCCGCTTCTCCAGCACACGGAGAGCGTGCTAGCTGCTGAAACGTGAAGAAAGAAGCTGCAGAAGACTGGCACTGAGCGTGCAGCTTTCCAGCGGAGAGAAAAAGCTACTTTAACACTCTGCAAGCCTTTCCACTCCCAAAAACATGCACATGGAAGGAGCTGCTGCAAAACCGATGCTGTGCTCGCTGCTGCTCCTCCTGAAGCTCTGGCTGCTAAATCTGAGGCTTTCCTTCCAATTTCAAGCTGCAAAGCACTTGCTGAATTCCAGGGAAAGCCCGGGAGGCATTTGCTGTGCTGGCACACTTTCTCCTTCCTAGACAGAGTGGAAAAGCTTTTCCCTGCCGTGTAGGCGACAAGAGACGCATTAGACGGCGATCCGGAGCTGTCCGAAGGTAAGCGCCTGTTGCCGGCCTCTTTCAGCACAAGCCCCCGCTCCGGAGCGCACCGCGGCCGGCAGGATGCTCTCTGCCGGCGAAGGTGCCGCTTCTCCGGCAAGGAAGCCTCTGCCGCTTCTCCAGCACACGGAGAGCGTGCTAGCTGCTGAAACGTGAAGAAAGAAGCTGCAGAAGACTGGCACTGAGCGTGCAGCTTTCCAGCGGAGAGAAAAAGCTACTTTAACACTCTGCAAGCCTTTCCACTCCCAAAAACATGCACATGGAAGGAGCTGCTGCAAAACCGATGCTGTGCTCGCTGCTGCTCCTCCTGAAGCTCTGGCTGCTAAATCTGAGGCTTTCCTTCCAATTTCAAGCTGCAAAGCACTTGCTGAATTCCAGGGAAAGCCCGGGAGGCATTTGCTGTGCTGGCACACTTTCTCCTTCCTAGACAGAGTGGAAAAGCTTTTCCCTGCCGTGTAGGCGACAAGAGACGCATTAGACGGCGATCCGGAGCTGTCCGAAGGTAAGCGCCTGTTGCCGGCCTCTTTCGGCACAAGCCCCCGCTCCGGAGCGCACCGCGGCCGGCAGGATGCTCTCTGCCGGCGAAGGTGCCGCTTCTCCGGCAAGGAAGCCTCTGCCGCTTCTCCAGCACACGGAGAGCGTGCTAGCTGCTGAAACGTGAAGAAAGAAGCTGCAGAAGACTGGCACTGAGCGTGCAGCTTTCCAGCGGAGAGAAAAAGCTACTTTAACACTCTGCAAGCCTTTCCACTCCCAAAAACATGCACATGGAAGGAGCTGC